>NC_048238.1:94283308-94584800 GCF_002007445.2 Ailuropoda melanoleuca | reverse complement strand
TATATATCAATAATGTAATATGTATATATACCATAACATTATATACTATATACTAAAATTATATACTATATTATATAGTGTATATTATACAAATATAATATTATATAATAATCATATATTAAAATACAGTATATAATACATGCATAAAATATATAATATATTGTATTTATAATATAATAATATACTACCCAATCTTCAAACATCTTGAAGCACTTTATATGATTTAAAGACATTTTCACATCAAATGTGAGGCATGAACATAACCAATGAGCTTTGAAGTATTCTCTTCACTCTGAAAGAGACTCAGAGGTGATGTGACTTGCAGAGCTGAACACAGAACCCAGGTATACAGTCCCCTTTCCAGTGCAACACACCAATCAGAATGTCGGTTGCCACTGGGGAGCCAACAAGCACGAATATTACACATGCACTGAAGTCATGTCAGAAACCAAGTGAAGGATTCAGGCAATCACGTGGATAATTAGGACAGAAATACAGGAATTGATCTGTGCAGCCAGATTATCAGTCCTGCCCACCAGATTCATTTTGACCTAGGACAATACGCCTGCTGGAGATCTTCCTGCAGACATGGTTTACAGATGTTTTACAGGGAATTTCTGAAGCCATTGCAAATTCTGCAGTAGCCAAAGTGTGGATACCATTTCTCTGCTGTGTATAGGAGATGCTTCTTTCTGTATGCCAAAAAAAGGATGCCTTGATGTCCTAGGGATCTGTGAGGCTCAGGGGAGCAGTAAATCTCTCCCTGGAACCCAGTGGAGTACCCTATGTGAGAATTTTGGCATTTCCAAGTCATTTTCTGACTATAGTTTTGTCATGGTGAAATAAGCTATTCCAGTTTTGTACTGCAGATATTTCCTAAGTAGTTACTATGTGCTCACATTATGAACAGCGTGTGTGCTGGGGAGGGGAGGGTGATAAACAAAACCCAATCCCTGGGCTCCAGCAGCTTATCAGGCAATGGAGACTGGACGTAATGGTGTGGGTCAGATTTGCACGGACATTGAGAATACGAAGCCGAAAGTGCTAAGAGCACGTGCTATTCCTTCTATCTGGAACATTCTTCCCTTCCGCCTCTCCCAGCTATTATTCATAGCTGCGGAACCCTCTGTGTCTTGATTCCTCAGTGGACTTGGCGTCCTTCCACAATATTATCACAATATGGCCTTCCACTCTTGGTGAAATGGGAGTTTTTAAAGAAGAGAGGCTTTGTATTTCTGCATCCTCAGAGTTTATCACAGTTCCTGAACACAGAAAGTGCTCATTACATGACTGTTTAGTTTTGCACTGAGTAAATGAAGGAATGCCTAAACCCACTCTGGCAAGCAAGAGAGAGGTATACGAAAGGTTGAATCAAGGAGATAGCGTTCCCTGAGTCTTGAAGAATAGATATGATTTGAACATAAGAAAATCACAGAGACCAGAAAAAAACAGGTTAGGAATGCACTCTAAAAATAGTACTTTGAGGGGTGCCTGGGTGGCTCAGTCAGTTAAGCAGCTAGCTCTTTTTTTCTTTTAATGATTTTTTATTATATTATGTTAGTCACCTTACAGTACATCCCCGGATTCCGATGTAAAGTTCGATGCTCCATTAGTTGCATATAACACCCAGTGTACCATGCAATACGTGCTCTCCTTACCACCCATCACCAGTCTATCCCATTCCCCCACCCCCCTCCCCTCTGAAGTCCTCAGTTTGTTTGTTTCTCATAGTCCATAGTCTCTCATGTTTCATTCCCCCTTCTGATTACCCCCCTTTCTTTATCCCTTTCTTCCCCTACCGATCATCCTAGTTTTTATGTTCCATAGATGAAAGAAATCATATGATAATAGTCTTTCTCTGCTTGACTTATTTCACTTAGCATTATCTAAGCAGCTAGCTCTGGATTTTGGCTCAGGTCATGATCTCAATGTCCTGGGATCGATCCCCACATCCGGCTCCACGCTCAGGGGGGGAGTCGGCTTCAGGTTTTTCTCTCTCTCTCTCTCTGCCCCTCCCCCTGCTCACTCTCTCTCTCTCTCAAATAAATAAATCAATCTTTTTTTTTAAAGAAAAAAAATAACACTTTGAAAAATAATCATACTTGGAGAAGGTTTCTGCTTCTACCATGGTGAAGTAATTGGTACCAAACTTGCTGCCCCACCATAAACAACTAGAAAACTGGACAAAATATGTGAAACCAATGTTTCTAGGCTCGGGAATGCGAGCCCTGAGAGAATCAAACAATCGAGCTGCGCCCGACTTTCTTGTCTCCAGCGCAAGCAGAGGGAACTCCAGTTTTACTGAGATATGATTCATTAACCATACAGTTCACCCACCTGAAGTGTGCAATTCAGTGGTTTTAGTATCTCCACAGAATTGGACACCATCCCAGTCGATTTTAGAACATTGTCATCACCTCGCGAAGAAATCCTGAACACTTTTGCTATCACACCCATATTCCTCCCGCCCCGGCCCGAAGCAACCCCTTAATCTACTTGCGGCCTCTATAGATTTCTCTACTCTGGACATTTCAAATAAATGGAGTCATACAGTACATGAACTTTTGCATCTAGCTTCTTTCACTGAGCATCATGTTTTCAAGGTGGCAGCTTTCTGCACTTTATTCCTCCATATGCTGTTTATCCATTCATCAGTGGCTGGAGATTTCAGTTCTTTCTACCTTTTGGCTACCATTAATAATGCCTATTTAAAAACTGCTTAGAATAAAACCCAAACTTCTTACGCTCTTTCCCTACAACCACTACTGCTCACTGCCCTTCGGTCCCATGGACTTGCTTCATGTTCTGCAAACATGCCAAGACATGTTCCCACCTCGAGACCTTTACATTGTTGTTTCCCCCGTGGGGACCGCTCTTCCTCAGGTCACCCCACAGCTGTCTGCTTTTGATAATTCTGATCTCTGTTCAAATATTTTCTCACCAGAAAAGTCTTTGCTAACCCTCATTACAGCCCTCCTTTTGTCACTCTCTGTTCTAGAAGTGGGGCTCATTCTCTGCATAGCAATTATTAAGATTGCTATTATTGGTTGATTCGTGTTCTTATTTCTTGACTGTTTTTAACCATTCAAAGGGCAAATTCCATGAAAGTACCGACTTTATGTGTCTTATCTCCTATTGCATCCCCAGGATGGGTATCTGGCTCATGATAAGTCCTCAGTAAACAGTTGGTAAATGAAGACTTCCAGGGGACAGTTAAGATACATACTTCAAGAGAAGGGTCAGAGGAGCAGATAAAAGTTCAAGAGTATCAGTCAGAGAAAGACAAACACCATATGATTTCACTCCTACGTGGAATTTAAGAAACCAAACAAATGAGCAAAGGGGAAAAAAAAGAAAGGGAGGTAAACCAAGAAACGGACTCTTTTAACTATAGAGAACAAACCGAGGGTTACCAGAGGGGAGGCGGGAAGGGGGTATGGGGATTAAGGAGGCCACTTGTGGTGAGCACCGGGTGCTGCACGAAGTGAAACTCACATAACACTGTGTTAACTAACTGGCATTAAAAGAAAAAGTGTTTGGGGCGCCCGGGTGGTTCAGTCTGTTAAGCGTCTGCCTTCGGCTCAGATCATGATCCCGGGGTCCTGGGATGGAGTCCTGCATCAGGCTCCCAGCTCAATGGGGAGTCTGCTTCTCCCTCTGCCTGCTGTTCCCCCTGCTTGTGCTCTTTCTCTCTCTCTCTCTCTCTCTCTGACAAATGGATAAATAAAATCTTTAAAATAATTTTTTTTTAAAGTTCGGGAGTATCAGCAGAAGGGTGATACTATATCTTCTTGACATTAAGGGAACATTTCTCTCTTTTAAGTATTTCTGAAACGAGAATGCACCTTACAATGAAGTTTTGTAAAGCTATGATCGATGTGATGCCTTACCATCCACAATGTCTTAGAATCATGGAACGATAGTATGCGAGGCACAAAGGGTGACAAGAAAAGGTGGCCAGAGGTGGAACCTTGATGAATATATATATAGGGATTAGGTGGAAAATTACCTGCGGAGTTGGGCTGTGCTCTTGAAGAGCCTAAACTTTTCTTTTGCATTGAGACCAGCCTAATGCGAATCTATTAAATGTATTGTGCAGTTTTCTTTCTACTTGAAACATCACTGAATGATTCCTGATGAGTAAAGGGACTGGAGAGGGAAATTTGGAGAGAGTGCAGCACGGCTAGAAGGTAGAGGTGGGTGCCAATCACCAAGGACAAACTTTCTAGACTGCCAGGGGTTTCTCCAGGCCTGCTGTGCTGGGGAATAGTCATGCTTTCCTTGGCCCTATCCAGGAAAAATGCCGATGCAGTGGAGGAGTCAGGGGCTGCACGAATGGTCATGAAGTGTGAGATTCTGATGCCATTACCAACTTCCCTGCAAGCATTCCAGGCTCACTCTTTCCCATCCCCTACGGACCTGCCTCTCTAGAGAAGGAGGCAAGCCACAGCTTTGCTTGGGAAGCAAGACTAGCAGAATCTTTTGATCTCCTGTCAAGTGTCTCCAGGCTGATTTGGAGGGAACTTGGAGGTGGAGAGCTGGAAAAACAGGTTCAGCAGTTCAGCGAATGGGAAACTGAAAGGAAAATTTTTGCACATGACCTAAATGGGTTCTCTTCACTCCAAGGAAAATTTGACCTTTAGGTCCACAAGGCATTTCCAGAGACTTCTTTCCAAGCTCAGAGAAATTAAATAGAAGTTCAAGTGATACCGAACATGGAACAATCTTTCAATGTTCTTTTTCATCTTCCTCTCTTTGGGGCCAAAGGTCAGGCCTGGGAAATGCTTCTGTGGCCAGGGGCCATGGCCAGTTGGTCTCTTCCCCAGCCAGGACTGGCTTTGGGAGAGGCTGCTCAAGCCTCTGGGCCAAAGTCAGAAGTTACCCATGATGGAGAGCTCCAGGCCCCGAGGGGTATAGATTCAAACCCTCTGGATGGGCTGAGGCAGGGTAAGCTGGTTAACCCTAGATAGAAAATCTTTCTTGGAACTCAGGTAGGCATTGGAACATATTAGGTGTCTTTAAACCTTTCAGCTCCTACCTACTACTGTATTTCTAGGCTCAACCTTCCAAGTAATGAACTCCCAACCGAGGAAGAGCTACAAAGTGAGGAGCAGAGCCCTGGATCTGCATGAATCACTGGCATTAAAGTATCCTGGGGCACAAACACTGTAATACAAAAGGGAATGGTGAAGATTATGGCTCACAGGTGAGACATTGCTCCCTTAAGGATATTCAAATTCAAATCTTCTTTAAAGCTGTGCGGCCAAGTATGCTCTGTTGGCAGGCTACAGCCAGCCTCCAGGCAACAACCTTTTTTGCAATCTGACAGAAATCTGCAAATACCAAATGAATGTACTGAATGAATGTCTTTTAAATGGGAGCGTTAGAGGCATGCTGACAAGCACTGGAGGAGGCATATTGCAAGTCCCCCTCCACTACTCCTCAGGGCACACCTGATGAGGTGCTCACCTGGTCACAGGACTGATTCTCCCGCCAGGCAGTCACCAGCTCCCGGGAGGCATCCCTCTGGACCTAGCTCCCAACGCAAATGTATTTTCCTTCTTGGGGGAGAACTAGAATCTCTAGAATCTCTAGCTGCCTGTTTAACTACATTCGCAGAATGGATTGCACACTTGTCCCAACAAGAAATCAAACATGCAAAAATGCAACTGTTAGAAAATTGGACCCACCCTATGAGTTATGCCAAACATGTGAGCACACGCACTAGGAAGCAAGAGACAACCTTCTGCTCCCAAAATGCTTGATGAGGATTTTCCTTGTCACAGATAGTCAGCACCTGCTCTGGCCTCGGGAAATGGTGCATTGAATGTCAGGATTGGCAGGGCCTTAGTGACAACTGAGTCCAGCCTTTTCTGTTATATAGATGGAGAAACTAAGTTCAAAGAGGATAAGTGATTTGCCCAAGGTCAAATACAAATGGTAGAGCAAAAATTTGAGCTTTATTTTGACTCTTGGAATGTCAGAGATTTTAAGGTCCTTAGCAATGTATCCTACTCTTCCTCTCATTTTACAGAAGGAGAAACCGAGGCCCAGAAATTGGAAGGGGTTTGTTCAAAGTCATACAACTAAGTAATGACTCAACCAGACATTAGAACCCAGTGTTCTGAACCCCAGACAAATGTTCTTTCTTCTATACGGTGCCACTTTGTGGGTTCTGTTTGGAAACAAAGGAGCTTCAAAGCAAGGGAATGAAGTTTGGGGATCATTGATGCCCAATCTCTGAAACTATCCCTAGCCTGCCTTCAAGTCCCTAACCCAGAAGAAAGCTTTGAGTCAGCAAGGCTAAAGCAATGGGCCTCTGAAGGCATTTCTCTATCTTTCATTTGTCTCTCTCGTTCCTCTGTTTTGCTATTGGTTACCTTCTGCTTGGCTGCTGTCACTTAGTAACTTTGACCAATGACAATCTAGTCTAATAATGTAACTCTGCCCTGGATCCCTTAGACCAAGATTGATGTAACTGAGAATGGAAAGAGAAAGAGACTTGGGGAGGGTATCTGTGAGGGCCACTTGCTGGTTTCTGGCGAGCTGCTCCCTACACTCTGTTGCTTTCCTCTGCTCACAGATAGCAGAGGAACATTTAGGCAGAGAACACCCCAGAGGAGCCACCAGAGATAAGCACCTGAAGAGAAGGAGAAAAGAGAAACTTGCATGTGGGCCTGGATGAGCATTAATGTTCTAGGAAATTCTGATGGGAAAATCTGAATAAAGCTCGTTCTAGAAGCACCAAAAGTGGCCCCCACTGCCAGCATCCAGCCCACTATTTCTGGCAGACCCTGACCGCTACTCTGGCTGTGTAATGTGCATGTCACGGCCACACTTTTTGTGAGTAGCTGACTTTATCCAGGGACCTGTTCCTTTAAGTACACAAAATGAAAATTTTGTGCCAGTTAAAATAGCAGGATCTATCACCCAAGGAATGAGATTTACTTTCAACTGAGCCAAAGCCTGAGCAGCAATCTCCTTTGCACAGAATCTAGCACAGAGAAATTCAGTTGCATTCTATTTTCACATGAATTCGGCCTCATATTCAGGGAATTCTGAAGAGCAAAGACCACAGCAGAAGCAGTAAATAGTTAGATCTCTGTAAATGATGAAAAGCAGAGCCTTTTCAAATGAGAACAAAGAGGCGCATCTTCTATCTTACTGCTAGTCCCATCTGTTATTCCACCAAAATTTTAAGACTAAGGAGATGTGCTCTCTCAAATAGATAATGTGGAAAGAAAGAAATATGCAAGACAAATGTTTTAGGTATTGATGGTAGAATTTCAGGTTCTGAGTTCTTAGTGGAGAGATATTTGAAGGATTAGGAATCATGCTTGTTACCTCTCGGACCACACTAATGTGGAACCTCCATGTCACTTGGCCACTCTTATAACACTTGACATATTTTGCTTTAGGTAATGTCTTGGCATTATTTGCAAGGAGAGCCCATTTCCAAGTTGTAGCCCATCATAAACACACTCAGATTCCAGAGGATGGTACCCATGGGTTTTCCTTTCAGTGCAATCAAAGCCCATTACTGATGATAGCACCTGATCTCCCTCTTCTCCCCACAACTGGTCCCAGCTTTTCAAATGATCTGGAATTTTCAGTGTGGTCAAAGCTCGGAATTCTTCATTATGAGGAGAGGAGTGATGGTGGATCCTTCTATCCAATGGCTCCTTACAGTCTCTTTTGGGAGTAGGCATGTGTCTTTCAAAGCCTTTAGCATAGGGCAATCATAAGACCTTTTTTTCTTGCTAATATTGAAGTGTCCTTAATTGCAAGACTTTGATGCATCATTATGCTAACAGCTCTCTCCCCACTAGAAATAAAAAGAAGAAATGAGATCTAAGAAGACAAAGAACCCTGTCCCACTATATTTATATTAAAGTTATCTGTCTTTCCTCCTAGACATGGTCTCCTAGAGGGTAGGGACCGTGTCTACAGTAGTGAAAACATTAGTAGCTCAACAATATTGTTCAGGGAATGAATAAGTACATGAATGAATATTCCATGAGCCTACTTCTTTGTGAAGACTGGCTGCAAGAAAATTCATCTTTGTAATGGATTGAGAAAACTCCCCCGAAGAAAGAGTGAAGTAAAGTAGTTATTCTTGCCCTCAGTGAAATCTCTGGACATAGAAATGCTGGTCTGTGTGCCTGCATTTTAAGTCTGTCAAAGCCAATGCCTGCCTTCTGCATGACTTTGGGGGATCAGTTCTGCTTACGTCTTCATTTCCAGTTGTCCGGAAGTATTCCATTTGAGTTGCCAACAGCTGCTGTGGCAATCCCATGGATGTTCCTCACATGTCTCCAATTCCTGCATCAGCCCAGATTCCTTTATAGGCCTAGGCAAACTCAACCCAGCCCTCTGTGTCCAACTCTATTAGTTTCCTATTGCTGCTGTAACAAATTACCACAAACCCCGTGGCTTCAAACAACACCAATTTATTATCTTATAGTTCTGAAGGCCAGAAGTACCAAATGGGTCTCACTGGGCCAAAATCAACATGTTGACAAGATTGTGTTCTTTTTTGGAGGCTATGGGGAGAGAGTCCTTTTTCTTGCTTTTTATACCTCCTAGAGGCTTCTCTTTCCCCAATTCTTTGGCTAATGTCACCTTTCCTCTATCTTTAATGCAAGCAATAGTTGATCAAGTTTTTCTCTCACTGCGTGGGTCTGGATTTTTTTTTTCTTCTCATCATCACATCTCCTTCTATGACTCTTAAGAACCCTTGTGATTGTCTTGGGCCTACCTTGATAATCCAGGATAATTTCATCACCTCAAGGCCCTTAACTTAAACATATCTGCAAAGTCCCTGTTGCCATGTAAGGCAGTATATTCATGGTCTAAAGATTAGGACATAGACATCTTTTTTGGCGGGGGGGGGGGGGCATTATTTTACCTACTACACCAATTCATTTCATTTCCAAAGCCTTGCCTGATTTTCCTAATTCTCCATGGTCTCTTTTTGTTCGATTTTTCTTACATAAGAGTATCACTGTTTAGCACTTGATTGGGCTTTAATTAGCTCATATCCAAATATTTACTCATTAATTCACTTATTTAACTGGTATTCATTGCCTTGCATGCCTGCTCCATGCTAGCTACTCCTCTGGGAGCTAAGGAAAACACATGGCTCTTGTCTTAGAGGATCTCACTGTTTAAGTGAGGAAACAAATATATAAACAAATACAAGAAGGTGTTTAAAGAATAAGGCTAGAATATGTATAGGCTATGGTTAGTTTCAAAGGAGACCTTTTTGGTTCTACCCAAGGAATAGCCTCATGTAGGAAGTAGTATTTGGGCCAGATGAACAGGTGTTGGCCAGGCATGAAGTGAGATTAAAGAGAACATTCTGAGTAAATGGAACAGTGACTTCATACCTGCTCTTCTTTTAGCTGATTTGTAAGCTCCTTGAAGCCAGGAATGCTGTTTTATTTCTCCTCTGTATATCATTTGGGATTTAGCACAGCCTGAGACTATGGAAGCTATTGAATAAAAATTTATGGATCAATGAATTCTGAAGGTGACCGAAGTCCTTCTGGCCAGGAATGCCATAAATGGCAGCAGATTTGACCTTCTACATAAATAATTAGAAAACTGGGCAAAGTATATGAAACAACAGTTGTCAAGCATTAGGCGACAAAAAGTACAGGACTGTGATTCATTAGATATGGGAAATAAATAAGGTGGGCCCTGTGATTGCCTCAGGCTTCCGACTGCTTGTACTTGCCAGACCATTGGCTCAGGGAGGGGAAACCCAAGTGTGCAAGTCTCACTGAGTCAAGAAGACATGGATTAAAGCTCATGGAAACTGAGACATGTGGAATCATGGACAAAGTACCAGAGAAGAGGGAGCTATGCAGAGAAAAAGCCCCAGAAAACTGCTTGGGATCCTCGTGCCTCTTTTGCTGAATACAAAGCTGCCCACGCATGTGGTGCAACCTCACGGGGCCAAGGCAAGGAGAAGCTACTGAGGAGCTGTAATCTGCCTAGGAGACATCTAAGCTCCAACCAGTTAAAACGGAGAGACCACACTGAACACCTGGAACATTCAGTAAAGAACGAAAAGAGTCTTGCGTTTCTAGTGAGTTAAATTAACACTAGTTTAGAGGTTATACTTGAACCACCCAAACAAAATTTAAAAACAAAACTTGAAAGGATCAAGATGATCCACAAGTAACTTAGCTTTCTGCCAGAATAAACTTCAACACTCTGAAGGAGCATAACAAAATCCAGACTCTCAACAAGGTAATATTCTTGATGTCCACCATTCAATAAAAAATGACTAACACAAAAGAGGCAGGAAAATGTGACCTGTAGCCAGGGAAAAAACCAGTCCATATATACAGTCTCAGAAATTACAGGGATGATAAAATTAGCAGATAATGACTTTTTTAAAAATATTATAAATATAAATATTTATAATTATAAATAAATTTAAATGCTAAAAGGAAAACATGAAAATGAAGAGGAAAGAAATGGAAGATATGGAAAAAAACAAATGGGACTATTTCCATAATGGAAAATTACAAAATCTAAGTGAAAAACTCACTGAATGAGCTTGATATCCTACTACATGTACTAAAGAAAAGATCAGTGAACTTGAAGAATGTGACAACAGCTGAGTATAAGATGGGTTCCACTCCCTTTTGGGCACCTGAGCTCTGGTGGGGAAATTCTGGTTCAGGTCATCCCATTCTCCCTCCTATTATTTAAATCAACCTTAGCTCTCTCCTTCTCAAGAGGCAGAGGGAACATTTTTAGGTTAGACTCTTGGCAGAGTGTTAAACCCTGCCACCAGCGTTGCTTGATATGATTCACAAAGCATTGCACTGCACTTCCAAGGTTTTCCATTTATCCAGAAAGCCATTTATTAAGAAACCATCTATCAAGAATGCATGAAGTTCCAGGCATGGTGCTAGAAACTGGGGGTAAAAAAATAAATAAGAATGGTCCCTTCTAGTGAGAAAGACAAGAATGCATAGATCAGTATAATACAGAGTAATAAACTTGATTCAACATGTATTCACTAAGTGTTAATGCTGTGTTAGTCATTGTTAGCTGCTGATGAAATACGTATCTGTCTTTGATGTGCTTAAAGTTCAGATTTTCATAAATGTGGTTAAAAGCTAGAACCAAAGAGTACTAATGCTCAACTGTCATGGAGAGGGAGAGATTTGGGATATGTGGGGTTTTGCTTACATGAATTGACTAGTTCTTGATATTAATGGGTTTATTTACCTCAGGAGGCTACCACACAGCCATTGGTCCATAAAAATGAACTATGAACACCCACCGGTGTCCAAGAAATTTTGCTTGTTCTTAACATGCTTCTACTGAGATTCAATTTCTTCCTGGTACCTGACTCTGGACTCTACCTTGTGTTTATCGCCCTTATCATGCAATTCACACTGGTCTATTCTGCTTTTTACTCTTGCATTCATTTCCAAGACATTTTGCTTGAACTTACCCTACTACACCCCGAAGAGCCAAGCTCCATGCTTGTCTACCATATTTATTTTAAGGATAGGTGTTTAAGGAAAAAATTGCCATAAACATATATCATTGTCTCCTTGCAAATTATCTTAGATCATCTTGAACTTGTATATGTTACATTTCATATGTTCATATATTCACAAAGTAGAGATATAAAAGATATAAAAAAAGAGACAAATTGAACTTCCAGAGATGAAAACTACAATGTCTAAAAGGAAAAAATAGAGAGGATTGGGATTAATGGCAGAGTACGCATTGCAGAAGAGAAGATTAGTGAATATGAATATATAACAATAGAAACCATCTAAAATGAGGGACGCCTGGGTGGCTCAGTCGTTAAGCGTCTGCCTTCGGCTCAGGGCATGATCCCGGAGTTCTGGGATTGAGCCCCACATCAGGCTCCTCCACTGGGAGCCTGCTTCTTCCTCTCCCACTCCCCCTGCTTGTGTTCCCTCTCTCGCTGGCTGTCTCTCTCTTTGTCAAATAAATAAATAAAATCTTTCAAAAAACAAAACAAAACAAAAGAAGCCATCTAAAATGAAATGTGTGGAGAAAATGTTTTAATGAACAGAACATTTGTGGGCTTGGGGCTACAAGTGGCCTAACACAAATGTAATCAGAGCCTCAGAGGGGTGGGGGCAGGAAAAATACTTGAAAAACTAATGGCTGGAAAATTTCCAAATTTAAAGAAAACTATAAACCCACAGATCTAGGAAGCTCAATGAACTCCTCACACATGAAATATGAAGAAAATGAGAGCAAGGCACATCATAATTGAATTGCTCAAAACCAGTGAGAGAGAGAAAAACCTTAAAAGCAGCCAGAGGAAAAAAGATGTTATGTTTTGAGGAACAAAGGTATAGATGATAGCAGATTTCAAATTATGTAACTGGGTATGCAATGTAACAATATTTTGATAGAAGGTGGGAAATAAATCCAACAAAAATTCAGGGATCTCCTATCTCAGTGAAATTTCTAGGCTTCTAGTGGTTTGGGGTATGTCAAGATATCCCTTCTAAAGAATGGATAAAGAAAATGTGGTCCATATATACAATGGAATATTACTCAGCCATCAGAAAGAACGATTACCCAACATTTGCAGCAACATTGGGCGGGACTGGAGGAGATTATGCTAAGTGAAATAAGTCAAGCAGAGAAAGACAACTATCATAGGGATTCACTCATTTATGGAACATAAGGAATAGCAGGGGGATCGGTAGGAGAAGGAAGGGAAGAATGAAAGGGGGGTAAACAGAAGGGGGAATGAACCATGAGAGACTATGGACTCTGGGAAACAAACTGAGGGCTTCAGAGGGGAGGGGGGTGGGGGTTTGGGATAGGCCGGTGATGGGTATTAAGGAGGGGACTTATTGCATGGAGCACTGGGTGTTATATGCAAACAATGAATCATGGAACATTGCATCAAAAACTAAGGATGTACTGTATGGTGACTAACATAACATAATAAAAAATTTTTTAAAAAAATAAAGGATAAGTTGTTACATCTGGTCCCTCTCACAACCAAAAAGACATACAACACCTGGTGGGCCTTCTTCTTCAGATATTGGAGGCAACATATTCCTCATTTGGATTGTCCTATGGCCCATTTACTGAGAGACCTGAAAAGCTGCTAGTTTTGAGTGGAGTCCAGAACGAGCGAAGGATCTGCAACAGGTCCAGGCTGATATGCGAGGTCCACCACTTGGGCCATACGACCTAGCAGATCCAACGGTTCTTGAAGTGTCAGTGCATCTAGGGACCCTATATGGAACCTCTGACAGGTCTCTGTAGGTGAATTACAGCACAGACCCTTAGTATCTTGGAGCAAAGTCCTGCTATCCTCTGTAGATAACCACTTTCCTTTGAGAAACAGCTCTTGACCTGCAACTGAACCTTAGTAGAGACTGAACACTTAAGCACGGGCCACCAAATTACCATAAGACCTGAGCTGTTGGTCATGAACTGAGTGTTATCTGACCTAGCAAGCCATAAAATCAGGCATGCACAGAAGCACTCGATCATCACATATACATGACTGGGCCCAAGCAAGCCCTAAAAGGACAAGTAAGTTACATAAAGATGTGGCCCAAATGCCCATGATTCCCATTCCTGCTACACCACTTTCCCACTCCCAGTCTGTGCCTATGACCTCATGGGGAGTTCCCTATGATCATTTGACAAAGGAGGAAGAGATTTGTGCCTGGTTTACAGATGATTCTGCATGACATAGAGGTACTACCCAGAAGTAGGCAGCTGTAGCCACTTTGGGCTCCTCATACCTCTAAGTCAACAAGCAAAGAGAGTTACTGTACTGGTTGGGGCGCTTGATCCTGAGTACCAAGAGAAAATTGGACTACGACCGTGACCATACTTGCTGAATACAAAGGTAATATGGAATCAACAGAAGATTATTATAAATACCAGCTACGGCTACATGACCAGTTTATGTCCTCCTTATTTTGTTATCAAGGTTTGTATATGTTTGTATGCACACACACACACACAGCAAGGATCTTTGAGAGAGAGAGAGAGAAATTGGAAATTGGTTATTCTGTTCCTGATGCCAGCTCTTGAGCATTCCCCAGGCTGGCACCTCTCTAGGCAGCATCCCCTTCTCCCACTGCTGAGCCAGTCCTCAAGGGCCCAGCTATATGATAAGCTCATTCATGATACAATGTTGATGGCTGATGGATGGCATAATTGGGAAATTCAGACTAGAGGATACGATGGGTTAGTGGCAGGGAACCCTTCTCAGCCATTCAAGTTACACCTACATATCAACTTTAAAACAAAGCAGAGATAACACTTGGACCATACCAGTAGCTACCACTTGCACAGCCTCTAAATGTTCCCTTAGCTCTTTTACATTTAGTCTCTTACCTGAGCCTCTCTCTACATCTGTGAGGCAAACAGAACAGGGATTTTTACTATCAATTGAAAATGAGCAAGATGATGATTGGAAGGGTCAAGTGGTAGCAAGGATGTGGCAAAGCAGGAACTTTAACGGCAGTTTCCTGCTACCCATGCCCCTATCCATGACAGCCTGGCTTGATTATTTTCAGACACAGGGTACTCAGGTTCTCACAGGTCCCAAGAATGCAATTCTCAACTAGTTTAACATCACTGCACCTGTTTCTTTGGCTCTCCCATTTTGATTGTACCCTATTTGCCTCACAGGTAAAGCTATGGCACCAATACAATGTCTTTATTTGTAGGTACTTTGCTTTTTTCCTACCATCCCAGATGCATCAGGCTGGTTTATCAGTCTTGAAAATCATCTCTGAGGTGGTCCCTTGCAGCTTGCTCGTTGATTTTGAAATTTCCTTTCCATTTTGATGTGTAGGTATTTGTCCTTCTGCTAGTTAGAGCTAAGCTGATCCATGGTGGGAGGCAATCAATGCTTAGATGATTTGCTTGTAGAGTTGCAGCTATTGCAGAGTCCATGGCCTTTGTTTAAATGAACTCTATATAGAATTACCATGTAATATTTACAAAGTAAAAGGGGAGCTGCTTAGATAAGGGAGTTGGGGAGAGGATAGAACCGTTCTCTTGGTGAGACCTGAGGCATTTCCACAGATTCCTGGGGCTTACAAGACCCATAGTTTAAAAGCCAGTGGTGAATAGAGGAAAGATTCCCCAGAATTCTTTTTTTTCCAGCTTTACTGAGGCATCATAGACAAATAGGAGTTGTATACATTTAAGGTGTACAACTTTTATTTCGATATGTGCATACATTATTAAATGACCATCACAATCAAACTAACATATCCATGACCTCACATAGTTACCATGTTCTTTCTTTTTGTGGTAAGAGCACTTAAGATCTACTTACCCTATTAGTAAATTTCAATTTATGATACAGTAGTATTAACTGTATTTATATTGCTATATTTCAGATCTCCAGAACTTATTCATCTGGAATAACTGAAATGTTATACCTTTTGACTAACATAACCCCATTTCTTCCTGCCCCCAGTCCCTGGCAACCATCATCCTACTCAGCTTCTACATATAAGTGAGATCCTGCAGTTTTTCTCTTTCCATGCCTGGTTTATTTCACTTAGCATGCGTGTTATTGCAAATGGCAAAATTTCCCTTGTTTTTTTTTAAAGATTTTATTTATTTATTTGATAGAGAGAGACAGCCAGCAAGAGAGGGAACACAAGCAGAGGGAGTGGGAGAGGAAGAAGCAGTCTTCCCAGTGGAGCAGGGAGCCCGATGCAGGGCTCGATCCCAGGACCCTGGGATCACACCCTGAGCTGAAGGCAGATGCTTAACGACTGAGCCAGCCAGGCACCCCCAAAATTTCCCTTGTTTTATGGCTGAATATTTTTTTATTGTATCATTACACCAAATTTTTTTAGCCATTCATTCATTCATTGACAGACATTGAGGTTGTTTCCACATCTTAACTACTATGAATAGTACTGCAATGAACATGGAATGCAGATATCTCTTCAAGACGCAGATTTCATTTCCTTTGGGTATACCCCGAAGTGGGATTGCTGGGTTGTATGGTAGTTCTGTTTTTACTTTTTTGAGTAACCTCCACTCTGTGTTCCATAATGGGTGTACCAATTCACATTCCCATCAACAATGTACAAGGTCCACTTTTCTCCACATTCTTGCCAACACTTGTTACCTTTTGTCTTGTTGGTATTAGCCATCCTGACAGGTGTGAGGTAATATCTCATTGTGGTTTTGATTTGCATTTCCCTGATGATCAGTGATGTTGAGCATCTTTTCCTATGCCTGTTGACCATTTGTATATCTTCTTTGGGTAAGTGTCTATTCAATTCTCTGCCCATTTTTTTAATTGGGTTATTTTTTTTTCTATTGAGTTGTAGGCGTTTCTTATATATTTTGGATATTAACTCCTTATCAGATAGTTAGTTAGTAAATATTTTCTTTCATTCCATAGGTTGCCTTTTCACTCTGTTGATTGTTTCCTTGCTGTATGGAAACTTTTTTGTTTGATGTAATCCCACCTGTCTATTTTGGCTTTTGTTGCTTGTGCTTTTCATGTCGTATCCAAGAAATCATTGCCAAGACCAATGTCAAGAAGGTTTTCCTCTGATTAGGTCCAAGATGGCAGAGGAGTAGGAGACCTTAGTTTCATCTGATCCCAGGAATTCAGCTAGATAGCTATCAAATCATTCTGAACACCTGTAAACTCAACCAGAGATCTAAGAAAAGAATAGCTGCAACTCTACAAATAGAAAAGAGACCATTTTCTGCCAGAATGACAGGACAGAAAAATTCACCTCAAGAAAGAGAACAAGAAGCAATACTGACTGCCAGGGAACTAATCAGTATGGACATAAGTAAGATGTCAGAACTAGAGTTCAGAATAATGATTATAAAGATACTAGCTGGGCTTGAAAAAAAAGCATAAAAGACTCTAGAGAATCCCTTTCTGGAGAAATAAAAGAATTAAAATCTAATCAAGTTGAAATAAAAAAGGCTATTAATGAGATGCAATCAAAAATGGAGGCTCTAACTGCTTGGATAAACGAGGCAGAGGAGAGAATTAATGATATAGAAGACAAAATTATGGAGAATAAAGAAGCTGAGAAAAAGAGACAAACAACAACTGGATCATGAGGGGAGAATGCAAGATATAACTGATACCATAAAGCAAAACAATATTAGAATAATTGGGATCCCAGAAGAGGAAAGTGGGGGCAGAAGGTATATGGGAGCAAATTATAGCAAAGAGCTTCCCTAATGTGAGGAAGGAAACAGTCATTCAAGTCCAGGAAGCACAGAGAAAGAGAAACACCCTCAAAATCAATTAAAATATGTCAACACCCCGACATATAATAGTGAAACTTGCAAATCTCAGATACAAAGAGAAAATTCTGAAAGCAGCTCAGGACAAAAGGTCCATAACCTAGAAAGGTAGAAACATTAGACTGGCAGCAGACCTATCCACAGGGACCTGGCAAGCCAGAAAGGACTGGCATGATATATTCAGGGTGCTAAATGAGAAAAATATGTAACCAAAAGTACATTATCCAGCGAGGATGTCATTCAAAATAGAAGGAGCGATAAAAAGCTTCCAGGATACATAGAAACTAAAAGAATTTGTGATCACTAAATCAGCCCTACAATAAATATTAAAAGGGATCCTCTAAGAGAAGAGAGAGCCCAAAAGTAACATAGACCAGAAAGGAACAGAGACAATATACAGAAACAGTGACTTTACAGTCAATTGAATGATGCTAAATTAATATCTTTCAATAATTACTCTGAATGTAAATGGGCTAAATGCCCCAATCAAAAGACACAGGGTATCAGATTGGATAAAAAAGCAAGACCCATCAATATGTTGTCTGCAAGAGACTCATTTTAGACCCAAAGACACCCCCAGATTTAAAGTGAGGGGGTGGGCAACAATTTATCATGCTAATGAACATTAAAAGAAAGCTGGGGTCGCAATCCTTATATCAGACATATTAGATCTTAAACCAAACATTATAATAAGAGATGAGGAAGGACACTACATCATAATTAAAGGGTCTATTCAACAAGAAGATCTAACAATTGTAAATATTTATGCCCCTAACATGGGAGCAGCTAATTCTATAAACCAATTAATAACATCACTAAAGAAACACATCGATAATAGTACAATAATAGTAGGGAACTTTAACACCACACTCACTGCAATAGAAGATCAACAAGGAAACAAGGGCTTTGAATGACACACTAGAAGACCAGATGGACTTCACAGACATGTTCAGAACACTGCATCCTATAGCAGCAAAATACACATTCTTCTCGAGTGCACATGGAACATTCTCCAGAGTAGATCACATACTGGGTCACAAATCAGGTCTCCACTAGTACCAAAAGATTGGGATCATTCCCTGTAGATTTTCAGACCACAACAGTTTGAAACTGGAACTCAATCACAAGAGGAAATTTGGAAATAACTCAAATACATGGAAGCTAAAGAGCATCCTAGTAAAGGTTGAATGGGTTAACCAGGAAATTAAAGAAGAATTTTTAAAACTTATGGAAACAAGTGAAAATGAAAACAGATCTGTTCAAAACCTTTGTGATGCAGCAAAGGCAGTCCTAAGAGGGAAGTATATAACAATACAAGCCATAAAAGCAATACGAGAAACCAGAAAGTTCTCAAATACACAACCTAACCTTACACCTAAAGGAGCTGAAAAAAGGACAGCAAATAAAGCCTAAACCCAGCAGGAGAAGAGAAATGATAAAGATTAGAGCAGAAATTAATGAAATAGAAAACAAAAGAACAGTAGAACAGATCAACAAAACTTGGAGCTGCTTCTTTGAAAGAATTAATAAGATTGATAAACCCCTGGCCAGACATATCAAAAAGAAAAGAGAAAGGACCTAAATAAATAAAATCATGAATGAAAGAGGAGAGATCACAAACAACACCAAAGAAATACAAAGAATTATAAGAACATATTATGAGCAACTACATGCCAACAAATTAGGCAATCTGAAAAAAATGGATGCATCCCTAGAGACTTATAAACTATGAAAACTGAAACAGGAAGAAATAGAAAACCTGAACAGACCATAACCAGCAAGGAAATTGAAGCAGTAATCAAAAATCTCCCAACAAAAAAGAGTCCAGGGCCGGACGCCTTCCGAGGGGAATTCTACCAAACATTTACAGAAGAGTTAATACCTATTTTCTGAAGCTGTTTCAAAAAATAGAAATGGAAGGAAAACTTTCAAACTCTTTCTTTCTTTTTTAAAAGATTTTATTGTTTTATTTGAGAGAGAAAGGGAATGAGTGGTGGGGAGGGGCAGAGAGAGAGAGAGGGAGAGAAGCAGACTCACCGCTGAGTGGGGAGCCTGATGCAGGGCTCCATCCCAGGACCTGGAGATCATGACCTGAGCCTAAGGCAGATGCTTAGCTGACTGAGCCACCCAGGCGCCCCCCAAACTCTTTCTATGAGGCCAGCATTACCTTGATCCCAAGACCAGACAAAGACCCCAACAAAAAGGAGAATTACAGACCAATATTCCCTATGAACATGGGTGTGAAAATTCTCAGCAAGATACTAGCCAATAGGATCCAACAGTATGTTAAAAGGATTATTCATGACGACCAAGTGGGATTTATTCCTGGGCTGCAAGGGTGGCTCAACATCCACAAATCAATCAATGTGTTATACTACATTAGTAAAGGAAAGGACATATGATCCTCTCAATAGATACAGAAAAAGCATTTGACAAAATACAGCATCCTTTCTTGATTAAAACTCTCCACAGTGTAGGGATGGAGGGAACATACCTCAATATCGTAAAAGCCATATACAAAAAGCCCACGGCGAATATCATTCTCAATGGGCAAAAACTGAAAGCTTATCCCCTAAGGTCAAGAACATGACAGAGATGTCCGCTATCACCACTGCTGTTCAATATAGTACGAGAAGTCTGAGCCTCAGCAATTAGACAACAAAAAGAAATAAAAGGCATCTGAATCAGCAAAGAAGTCAAACTCTCACTCTTCACAGATAACATAATACTGTATGTGGAAAACCCAAAAGACTCCATCCCAAAATCGCTAGAACTCATACAGGAATTCAGCAAAGTGGCAGGATATAAAATCAAAGCACAGAAGTCAGTTGCATTTCTATACACTAACAATGAGAGAGAAGAAAGAGAAATTAAGGAGTTGATCCCATTTACAATTGCACCAAAAACCACAAGATACCTAGGAATAAACCTAACCAAAGAGGAAAAGGATTTGAACTCAGAAAACTATAGAACACTCATGAAAGAAATTGAGGAAGACACAAAGAAATGGAAAAACATTCCATGCTCATGGATTGGAAGAACAAATATTGTGAAAATGTCTATGTTACCTACAGCAATCTATACATTCAATTCAATCCTTACCAAAAAAACCATCAGCATTTTTCACAGAGCTGGAACAAATAATCCTAAAATTTGTATGGAACCAGAAAAGATCCCAAATAGCCAAAGGAATGTTGAAAAAGAAAACCAAAGCTGGTGGCATCACAATCCCAGACTTCAAGCTCTATTACAAAGCTGTAGTCATCAGGACAGTATGGTACTGACACAAAAACGGACACATAAATCAATGGAACAGAATAGAAAACCCAGAGGACCCTCAACTCTATGGTCAACTAATCTTTGACAAAACAGGAAAGAATATCCAATGGAGAAAAGGCAGTCTCTTTCAACAAATGGTGTTTGGAAAATTGGACAACCACATGCAGAAAAATGAAACTGGACCATTTCCTTACACCATACACAAAAATAGACTCAAAATGGATGAAAGACCTAAATGTGAGAGCGGAATCCATCAAAATCCTAGAGAAGAACATAGGCAGCAACCTCTATGACCTTGGCCACAGCAACTTCTTGCCAGATACGTCTCCAAAAGCAAGGAAAACAAAGGCAAAAACGAACTATTGGGACTTCATCACGGTAAAAAGCTTATGCACAGCAAAGAAAACAGTCGACAAAACCAAAAGTCAACCGACAGAATGGGAGAAGATATTTGCAAATGTCTTATCAGATAAAGGGCCAGTATCCAAAATCTATAAAGAACTTATCAAACCCAACATCCAAAGAACAAATAATCCAGTCACAAAATGGGCAGAAGACATAAACAGACATTTCTCCAAAGACATATAAATGGCCAACAGACATATGAAAAAATGCTCCACATCACTTGGCATCAGGGAAATACAAATCAAAACCACAATGACATACCACCTCACACCGGTCAGAATGGCTAAAATTAACAAGTCAGGAAACGACAGATGTTGGTGAAGATGTTAGTAGGAATGGAAGCTGGTGCAGCCGCTCTGGAAAACAGTATGGAGGTTCCTCAAAAACTTGAAAATAGAGCTACTCTACGACCCAGCAATTGAACTACTAGGGATTTACCCCAAAGATGCAAATGTAGTGATTCAAAGGGGCACCTGTACCCCAACATTTTTAGCGACAATGTCCACAGTAGCCAAACTATGCAAAGAGCCCAGATGTCCATCGACAGATGAATGGATAAAGAAGTGGTGTATATATATATACAATGGAATACTACTCAGCCATCAAAAAATATGAAATCTTGCCATTTGCAACAACACGGATGGAACTGGAGGGTATTATGTTAAGCGAAATAAGTCAATCAGAGAAAGACAATTATCATATGATCTCACTCATATGTGGAATTTAAGAAACAAAACAGAGGATCATAGGGGAAGAGAAGAAAAAACGAAACAATACGAAATCAGAGAGGGAGACAAATCATAAGAGACTCTTAATCATAGGAAACAAACTGAGGGTTGCTGGAGGGGAGAGGGTGGAAGGATGAGGTAACTGGGTGATGGACATTAGGGGTGTGATGTAATGAGCACTGGGTGTTATATAAGACTGATGAGGGTGCCTGGGTGGCTCAGTCGGTTAAGCGTCTGCCTTCAGCTTAGGTCATGATCCCAGGGTCCTGGGATCGAGCCCCGCATCAGGCTCCCTGCTCAGCAGGGAATCTGCTTCTCCCTCTCCCCCTCCCCTATTCATGCTTGCTCTCTCTCTCTCTACCTCTCTGAAATAAATAAATAAAATCTTCTAAAAAAATAAGACTGATGAATCATGGACCTTTACCTCTGAAGCTCGTAATACATTATATGTTAATTGATCAAATTTAAAGATAGATAGATAAATAAAATTTAAAAAAAGAAACTTTTCTCTTTTTCTAAAGATTTTATTTATTCATTTGAGAGAGAGAGAGTGCACAAGCAGGGGGAGAGGCAGAGGGAGAAGGAGAAGATGACTCCCCGCTGAGCAGGAAACCCGATGTGGGACTCAATCCCAGGAACCTGGTATCATGACCTGAGCCAAAGGCAGACACTCAACCATCTGAGTCACCCAGGCGCCCAGAAACTTTATCTCTTTGTTATCTTCTAGGATTTTTACATTTTCAGGTCCTACAGTTAACTCTTTAATCCATTTTGAGTTTATTGTTACGTATGATGTAAGGTAAGGGTCCAATCATTTTTTTGCATATGGATATCCAGTTTTCCAAACGCCATTTATTGAAGAGACTCTCCTTTCCCCACTGTGTATTCTTAGCACCTTTGTTGAAGATCAGTTGCCCATAAACATGTGAATATATTTCTGGGGTCTCTCTATTCTGTTCCTTTGATCTATGTGTCTGTTTTTATGCCAGTACAGTACTGTTTTGATCCTTGTAGTTTTGTAATATGTTTTGAAATGAAAGACGTGTGATGCCCCAGCTTTGTTCTCTTTGCTCAAGATGCTTTGGTTATTCAGTCCTTTCTGTTTCCATATGAATTTTAGGATTTTTACTATTTGTGAAAAAATGCCATTGAAATTTTTATAGGGGTTGCATTGAATCCGTGGATCACTTAAGGTAGTACGGACATTTTAACAACATAATGTCATCTAATCCATCAACATGTGGGATGTCTTTCCACTTATTTGTGTCTTCTTTATTTTCTGTTCTCAATGTTTTATAATTCTTGGTGTACTTGTCTTTCACTTCTTTGGTTAAATTTATTCCTAAGCATTTTATTATTTGTATTGCTATTGTAAATGGGATTGTTTTCCTGATTCTACTTAAAGTGGCTCTGAGCCTCACTGATCTCATCTGGCAAATGAAGACATTGAATCAGTGAGAACATTCCTTTCTCCCTCCAGAACAAAATCTGTTCCAGAAGTCCAAACTATAAATTAACATATACAAATAGAATTCCTTTTGTTGAATCAGGCACGAGGGCCTGCAGCCTGCTTGCTCCCCAATGACTTGTACCTCCAATAGCCCTGGAAGTCACTCCGTGGAGTCTAATGCCTAGATAATCTCTAAGGTTCTTCTGAAGGAAAAGAATGTCATTTGTGGAGCACATACTATGTGCTAGGCCCTGGACAGAGCAGAAGCCAAGATCTAAGGCATAGCATTCTTGTAGGGATGGGGGGAGGAAGCAAATGGCAGGAGTAAACTGGCTGGAAAATTCCTAGTAGAAAAATGACCTCAAGCCATTTGGAGATATGAAGCAGGAGTTCAGAAGGGGAAAGAGATGACTCGTCTAGCTTTGAAATGCTGCTATTCAGACTGCGTGGGCACTGATGTGCTCTTGACAATCTGAAAAGGCTCTCCTATTGCCCCCATGTTCCAGCTGCTTTTAAAGAGCCCTTCTTTTGGAGTTTGCATGAAGTCATGCTTACCTCCCATAGATGCTGTTCAGCTGTCAAGAGCTCTCCAACCGTCCCCGGAAGTCCTCTTGAGACAAAGGAAGCTATGCGACGCAGAGGTGTCCAGGCTCCTATAAGTGGGTGGGACGATGGTAACAAAGCAAATGGGATTCAGAGCAAGAGAATGTTCAGGTCATTCTTGCTGATGTCGCTAGGAAACAGAAGCAGTGGAAATAAGCACCAGTCTAATTTTGCAGTTCAACTTCACCTCTGAGAAGCTGAGACTACTGGACAAACTAGGGCAAAGTGAAAAGACAACGTCTTGGGGAATCAAACTTAGTGGAAAGTTTCCACCGAAAACAGAACATCTAAAGAGTGAAAGTATTTGAAAGTTCCTCTTCAGTATTAGTAGGCAATGAGCCTGACATTTAAGAGTTAAACAGTCCAGTGCCAACTCACCAGTCTAGCCTTATCTCTACTTCCGTTTGACCATCACCCTCTACTCAAGTCGTAGCCCTTGACTCCTGGATAATTGTGATTGTTGGATTTCCCATCTCCAAGCTTCACCTACTTCTCTACTGCTTCCCCCCCCACAACCACCCATGGCCCTCTTTCTCCTTAGAGCTCTCTCTTCTCTGAATCCCTGAGCCACTCACACACATCAGAGTTGTTCTTCTACCACCCAGTCTTGGAAAGTGTTGTCCTTTTTATTGCGTGTAAGTCTGTCTTCCCAGCTAGATTCTAAGTGCCTGGAGGACAGGTATCCTGTTATGTCCCTTGCCCCCTTCCCCTTCTCCAGGCATCTAGCCATGCTGGCACAACGATCTCCTGGTTGATTTGTTGATTATTACAAATATATCAAGAGCCTCTGACCCATATACTCTGCCCTGAATTCTTTATATGACCTTGAACAAGTTTCTGCTCCTTTATGTGCCTCAGTTACCCCGGGTTAGACTCAGTGAAGTGTTATGAGCCCTTCAGCCTTTGACAGCATGTGATTCTACAAGCCCATGCTCAAAGCGAGGGAAGAGGATCAACCCAGCTTGCTTACTAGGCTGGGGAGGGAGGGAGAAAGGAATCAACCTTAAAAGCCGAATGAAACAACAGCCCAAGAGGGACTAAGAGGACAACTAGGGGAAGGTTTTGCGGCTAGGAACTTGTGTGAGATCAAGGTGTGGGCGCTTAGAGAACAGGCTTTCCCAGCTTTAAGTGTTTTACAGACACGAATTGCCTTGTCCTTGGTGGTGGACGAAGAGAGCTTGCAAGGTCTACTGACTTTGGTTAGCAACTGGTTGCAACACAGTAAAGGCAGAATAACCAAGTTGAAACTCCCCACCGCTCAGCCCCTGGGCAGCCCTGGAAGGCAGGGACACAGTAGCAACATCCCTAGACACTGCCATCTAGTGGCGGTTCAGAGCTATTGGGGGCAAGCGGCCCTTGCACTCTCGGATGGAGCTGCCAACCTTTGGAGAAACGTGGGTCGGCCCATAGATGAAATATCGAGGTGATGAAAAATGAAAAAGTCCTCAGAGGGAAAGATTGATGAAGAAACGAAGAGAGACTAAGACAGAGAAAGACAAAGAGATGACCAAAGTAAGTGAGACACAGACACATAGAGGTATTTTTGAAGCTAGGTGAACCTTTACTGAGAATTGGGGAGAGATGGATGGGGAGAATTAACACAGTCGTTTACTCGGGGCCAACACGCCTATCACGGCTTTAGGAGGCTGGTAATGGAAGAAGCTTCTGGTAGGCTTTCTGTGCTTTCTTTCCCGTGTGATCTCAATTTCTTCCCTATCTCTTACTCTTTCACCTAGTCTTAGTATGTCCCTCCCCTCATGACCATTCTGAACACAACTCCCTCCAAGCAAAAACAAAAAAATACCAAACAGCAACAAAAACTCTTGGGGTTGTAGATAAGTATTAGAGATTACAAAGGACCACTGTTTTTGAAAATGATAACACCAAAGATGTCTCCAGAGTTCTGGACACATCTAAATCCAAATATTAATGTGAAAAGTCTTTTGTCTTGTTACATGGGTAGCCCACTTCCTTACTCCTGGGTTGTACATCTAAATCTTTTACTGCCTAGTGGGCATCTTTATTTGGATGTCTCTGTGGCTTTTCAAAACTTAACTTTCCAGAAGTGTTCTTCCTTCTCCTTTGTCCCCACTATCTGTTCCCATTTTTTGGTCCTTCTACGTCAGCTGCTTTCATCCTACCAGCAATCCAAACTCTCCCCTCCCTCCTTCTCCATGCACTCCAGTTCTCCCATTAGGCACCAAGTCTTTGCCGCTCCCCCCAAAGAAATCTCTTTAAAATACTATTTTCCCTTTCTACTTAGACTGTCCTAGATCTGGTCTTATAACCTCCCAACTGGACTATGGAAATGGCCTTGATATAGATGTCCAATTCATCCACCTTTCTTCACTTTCATTCACAGTTCCATCATCTTTCACTTGTGTTGCTTCAATAGCTTTTTAACTAATCTACTTTCAGACTTGTCCTACAGAGGCCTTCCTCCATGCAATGGCTAGGTTGATTTTCTTACCCTGTAAAACCTCGCATTTCACTTCCCCGTTTTAAACTCTTCCATAGGGCTATGGCTGCATGACCTCGGGTTGGGTAGAGTTCCAGATATAATACCCAAAGCACTCTCTATAAAATGGAAAAGTGATTAACTAGTCTTCACCCAAATAAGAAATTTTATGCTTCAAAGGATTCCATCAAGAAACTGAAAAGACAATGCACAGAGTGGGAGATAATTTTTGGAAATCATATATCTGATAAGGGTTGTTATCAGAACAAAGAAATCTCACAATTCAATAATAAAAAGACAATCCAGTGAAAATCTGGACAAGGATCTGAATAGACAATTCTCCAAAAAAGATGTACAAATGGCTACTAAGTACATGAAAAAATGTTCGACATCAGTAGTCATCAGGGAGATGTAAAGGAAAATGACAAGATATCATGTCACATTCACCAGGATGGCTATAATCAAAAAGAAAGATAATATGTGTTGGCAAAGATGTAAAGAAATTGGACCCCTCCTACATTGCTGTTCGGAATGAAAAGGGTGTAGTCACTTTGGGAAACAGTTTGGCGGTGCCTCAAAGTTTAAACATAGAGTTATCTTATCACCCAGAAATCCCACCCAGAGGTATAGACCCAAAAGAAATGAAAACATATATCTATACAAAAACTTGCACACAGATGTTCACAGAAGCATTATTCATAAGAGCCAAAAAGTATAAACAACTCAAATGTCCATCAACTGATGGATGGATAAATAAAATATGGTACATCCATACAATGGAATGTTCTTTGGCCATGAAAAGAGATGGAGTACTGAGAGCTGCTACAGCATAGATGAACCTCAAAAACACAATGAAAGGAGCCGGTCACAAAGACCACTTACTGTAGGAGGCCATTTATATGAAATATCCAGAATAGGCAAAGATAGATGCAAAAAGTAGATTAGTGGTCACCAGTGGCTGGAGAATGGGGGGAAATGGCGAGTGACTCCTAATGAGTACGGGGTTTCTTGTTAGAGTGATGAAAATGTTCTGGAATTAGATAGTGGTGATGGTTACACAAGCTCGTGAATATGCTACAAACCACAGATAGTACACTCAAAATATGTGAATTGCATGGTGTGTGAATTATATTTTAATAAAGCTATGACCAGAAAACAAAAAATATGTCCACAGCTCCCTGTTGCTCTTAGTATTAAGCCCAAGGCGCCTTCACTCCTACATACATGTCCAATCCCTGGCGTGCACTGCGTCACAGCTGGCCACCCTAGATCCACTTATCTCCACTCTCCCAGCAGGCTGTGTACGATGACCCAACTGTGTCTTTGCTCCTGCTGTTCCCTCTCTTTGGAAAGTCTCCTCTGCCTTGTTTACTTGGTAAACTGCTACTTATTTTTGTGGAAGCAGCTCAATCCTCTTTTCTCTTCCTGCTCTCCATTCTCCTAGGCCAAGAAGGGTTACTCTTCCCTCTCTCTGCCACAACTGTTCACAGCACATATCCCATCACTGCATGTCTGACACTGTGCGGCAATTATCTGTGTTTACCTGTTTGTCTGTCTCCTTAACTAGATGATGAGTTCATTGCAGGCAGGAACCATGTCAGAACTGCCTCGCTATACCCAGCACCTAGCTCAGGGCCTGGTACATGGTAGGCTCTAGGGACATAGTTGTTGGTTGAATGAATGAATTTAAATAGACTACCAGTTATTCATACCATGTTGTCACTCCAGTTTATCAAGAGTGATAGCCAAAGACCGGTGAGCTGGCAACAAGGTCTGAATGCATGGAAGAGTGGGGCAGATCTATTTTGGGAGCAAGGAGAAGGCAAGACTTGCCAGAACACTGTGGGTCAGGACCCTGGGAGACCAGAAGGCCAACATAGGTCTGTGGCTGGGAGGAAGAAAGTGAGGATCCCTGGGTTTGGAAGAAGAGGATAGAAAGGGGAAGGAACCTCAGCACACAGGGAGGAAGGTGGGCCTCCTCTTAATCCCCTTGCCTGAAATCATTGACCCATTGGGTGGTGAGCTCCTCAAGGGCACGGATCGTGTCCGATCCTTTTCCGGAGCCCTGTGCCTAGCACAGAGCGGTACAAAATAGCTGTGAGATGAATGGAGGAACTTTGGTTGCCTCTCAGGGTCATGCCAAGGGGGCAGCCAGGCCCAATCAGGTCTTGCCTTGGGTTTCCTAGAGCTGTGAGTGGCAGAAGAGCCCAGCGAGTACTCCTCCCATTCAGAGGAGCTGGCCAGCCTCGCAGGGCAGGGCAGTACAGAACAGGCAGGGCCAAACTGTTGTGGCTTCAAAGGCAAAGGAAGACATTAGAATAGCTCTTGAGTCACGGCCTACCGTGGGCCTCTCCTGAGAGATGCGGCAACCTAGGAATTTGGCTCTCTCAACACTGCCCCAGAGATTCCCGCTATGCGTGCTGGCGGCGTCAGACAAATAACCCCGTCTACACTTCCTGGCTTCCTGGTTCCCCTACAGGGAACCCCACCAGATTTCCAGACCAACCACCTTGAATAACCAGAAAGGCCAGCTGGCCCTAGCCCAGCCTAACAGTTTGTTTGGGGTTTTTTTTTTGGGGGGGGGTAGAGATGAAACATGGACTGAACGGTGGCCTATACCAAATGAAGTTGAAAAGCCAAAACTGCCTCAGTATGCTATAGAAGAGGGAAATGTGCCTCAAATCTGTAACGTAGAAATCCTGCCTGAGCTTCCAGCCAGCTGGCCTGTCCTACATATTTTGAACTTGCCAGCCCCCACAAACATGTAAGCCAACTCCCTAAAATATCTCCCGAGATATTTTATATATATAAAATATAAAATACCTCGAGAGAGAGAGATGGAGAGAGATCGAATATATACGTATATTCTGCTTATCTGGAGAAACTTGACTGATACTCCCAGCAAAAGAAGAAATAGTCGAAGAGAAAAAAAGGCCAGGGGCAACTTTCTCATAGGAAGGACAGCGTCCATTGATGGCCTGTTTGTCATCTTCCGGTTTCTAATTCGAAACAGTTGTTTCTTTGCTGGGCAAAGCCCTATTTGGCCACAGACACTTCTGATTAAGTGCACACAGTCAGGGGCCTGCCACAGCACAGGGACCCGCAAACCCTACTCTTTCTGTCATCTCAGTGGCAGAAGCGACAGTTTTAACTTTCTTTCCCAGTGTCAGACAGAAGCCAGTCTGGAGCCGCTCCCAGCTCATTCTGGGTGTGGTTCTGGTTTGAAGCCAAGCGGCTCAAATGAGAGCAAGGAGGTTTCAGGGATGGTCATTCATCAGCAAACACACGCCCGAGGCAAAAACGGCGGGTTTTGCCACTTCCCAGTTTGAGCTGCTTTGGCCAAACTTGAGGGCCTCGCCGATTACCAGGTCTCTGCCGCACACGGCAGAGAGGTGAGACCGTCTGCTCCCCAGGACCCACCAGCATCTGCAGACAAGGTGAATGTAACACTTGAGCTGTGGTGATAATTAAGTCAGGCCTAGCGAAGTAGAGAAGGCTCTTCTTGTTCAATCTGGGGAAAGAGAAAGTTCAGGAAACAAAGTTTTCTTTAAAAAAAAAAAGATTTTATTTATTTACTGTAGAGAAAGAGAGGGCGAAGCAGACTCCCTGCTGAGCAGAGAGCCCGATGCAGGGCTCGATCCCACAACCCTGAGATCAGGACCCGAGCCGAAGGCAGCCCCTTCACCAACTGAGCCACCCAGGCGCCCCCGAAACAAAGTTCTTTTAATGCAGTCGTGAGCTCTCTTCTAAAACCTGAGAAGCTGAAGCATCGCTGAGTTGTTTGCCTCTTTAGATCAGATACAAATACGTTTTGTACGAGACGCTTAAAACCGTGATTAATTCAAATTGTTCAATTGTTCCCCTGATCCGTATTCACAGTCACGATACTCTGCCAGCTCCAGATGTTTCTAGGAGTGGTTTGCTCTAAAGCTCACTTGACATCACTCCGTGGCATTCCTTTCACTGATGATTAACAGAGGATACAAGGCCTGACTCATAGCTTGGCCAGAGACGGCACTGATTAAAGCAAGCTGCACGAAATCGCAGCTTTCCTCCCTGAGGGGGGCCAGCTTTGTGCATTCACGGCCCTCTAATGGGAGAAAGGGTTTCCCTTTCTTGGGGACGGTCCCAGACTCAGAGCCAGATGAAATTGCTCTGGTAATGCCAGAGCAGAGACGCGTACTGGGCACGGCTGATCTGAAAATTGGTAGCAGGTCTGAGAGCACGGGATTACAAGGCGTGCTGTTTGTCTTTCTTGGAGTATGCATGCTCCTTTGTGTAATAAGCAGCGCAGCACTTCTTAAATTTCAATGTGCGTGTCGATTACCTGGAGAGCTTGTTCAAATGCAGATTCTCATTTGGTAAGTCTGGTGGGCCTGAGATTGCGAATTACTAACAAGTCCCTGACGACACCTTCCCCAGCTAGTCCTTGGCCCACACTTGGAGTCCAAGGTTATGAAACAAGTGTAGACCTGCAAATGGGCCCCACACCTCTAGTGTCACCTGAGTCGTGTCAACCACACACAGAAATGGCCTGGTCCTTCCCTCCTGCTGTTCGCAGTCCAGGAGAGAACAAGCCTGTGTGCGCATAATGGGATCCGTGTCGCAAAGAAGGCAAAGAGGGCGGGGATGTTGGCTGGAACAAACCGTCATTTCCAGCTGGGAGTGGGGGTAAGGGATACTGCAAAAGCTTCAGAGAGGACACGACGTTTAAGCAGGGGCGTGGAGGAGAGCTACGGCTCAGGCAGAAATGCAGTAAGGGCTCGCCAGATGGGTGGATCTCCAAAAGCAAAGACACAGAGGCCAGAAAGCAGAAGACCCAGGCAGGGTCAAGAGCATGTGGTTTCATTGGACTGCAGGGTAGACTCTGTGAAGCAGAAACGAAGGCAAATTAGGCTGGCCAGGGAGTTTAGGACCAAATCTCAGAAGATCTTGATGTCATACCATACAAAAGCACTTGGACTTCATTCTGTAAGTGAGAGGGAAACTGACTTTTTTTTTAAGCTCAAATGTGACTTGAACGTAGCTCTGCCTTAGATCCCAGGCTTGGGAAATCACTCTGGGGGCAGTAGAAAGGACAGGTTGGAAGGGGAGAGCCTGGAGGAAGGGAGAGCAGGCAGGGACCATCCAGAAAGAATTTCTTGAGCTGCTATTCTGTTCCAAGCACTGTGCTAACCACTTGAGCAGGGAACAAAACATATGTGGCCTATTCCCTTGTGGCCCCCATGGTCTGAGGAGAGCTACAGAGAAGCGCCAGGGGTTAGGAGAGAACATAAAACAGGCTGAGAGAAGGACCCCAACAAAGGCCCAGAGGCTAGAGAGCCTGGCGTGTCAGGAGATTGAGAAAAATAGAGCACCTTGGTGCAGGGCCTTTGTAGAGGAGGCAAGGAGTTTAAACTTTGGCCTAAGGGCAATGGGAAACCATTAAGCACGGGGTGACTTGATGAGATATGTCTATCAGAACAACTCTTCTGTGTCTTTGCTCTGTGGAGGATGGATGAGGGCATCGAGCAAGATTCCGTGCAAGGAAGCCAGTTACAAGAATGTTTTAGCAGACCAGATGAGAAGTGATAGAACCTTGGTCGGAGTGGAAGCGAGGGTGGAGAGAGGTAGGTGGACAGAAGTGGTAACTGGGGTAAAAGCAAGAACTGGAGAAGGTAGGGAAGGACAGAGAAGAGTAGAGAGTGGAGAATGGAACCTGCCACTGATGTAAAGAATGTAGGAGAAGTTGATTTGGAAGGGAGTGAGGAAGAGAAGTTCAGGTGAAGGTCCTGTGGGACACTGGGGGGGAAATAGACACAGTACTAGATTCTGAGAAAGAGGTCTGAGCCAGGGATGCGAATTTAGGAGTAATCGGGATAAAGATGGTGGCTGAAGCCATGAAGTGTCATGGCTGGCACCAGAGCATTCTTCCCGGCCTCCCTAGCAAAGCTCACAACTGGCCCCCCAAATCCATCAGGGACAGACATTGCAATGGATGGGTTAATACAGCAGTCCAGATTCTCCCGTGACCGAAGAAAAGGAGAGCAGAGTTTGGGGAGGGGGGGTGAATCACAAAGAGAGATTTTGAGAATGTCAGAAATGATGGCATCCTTGGAGTTGGTATGCAGCCTGTCAAAGTGAGGAACAGCTCTCATTTCACATGGGAAGTCTGATAGATCAGTTACAAAAAGAGGATTCAAGATTTGGCAGGCAAATTTTACAGCAGACAGCTTCTTAAGACTCTTCGGTCAGCTCTCCCTGCTCAGCCACCTGACATGTTCTTGACATGTATAAGCTCAGAGCGTGCACGCTAATTCTAGTATTAGCCTGAGCAAAATCATAATTAGGAACACCTGCTGCTGCTGGGAAAAATCCATAATACATTCCCAAAACAAATATAAATGACCTTTTCTCCTATGTTTTAGATTACTTATACCACTTTGCCCTTTCAGTAGCCTGGATAATTGAGTTGGCTGGATTTAGAACATAAAGATGTGCATTCTAAATAAAACAATACAAGGTAGGTTGCCTTATCCAAGTGGCTGTCTCGGATGATATGCCTATCAGCTACATCCAAAATGTCCTTTGAAATTATTATGGCAGCCAATTAATGTTCTCACAGGACCTGTTGAAGTGGAACTCTTAACAAAATGAAAATAAGTAAATAAAGCCAAAGGCAATATGTCTTCTCAGCAGCAGAGTGGTGCCTGGGGCTGCGGGGAATGCGCTCTGAACTCGATCTGATGCAAACCTTGGGATGACATCATGCATTCATATGGGAGAATTTTTGAGTGAAACCAGGACTTGTAAAGGTATGTGGTAGTGGTGGGTGGAAAGGCAATGCCATTGAGCAATTATTAGCCTCCGGACAGGCAAGCGTGTGGAGGGAAGAGACCACCTCCCTGAGTGACTGATTACGAGTCAGCCAGAGACTTTCTTCACCTGCCCATTGATGCTAGAATAGCCAAGATCTGGGACTAAAGTTTTCCTTGCGCAACTCAAGAGGAGACTTGGAATACTTCCTTCTGGAATGACATCCTACTAAGGCTTGGCTCACACAGAAGTGTGGAGGATACAGGAACAAAGCCTCTTTTCATGGAGATTTCAACAGGTTTCCAACAAGGAAAGCTGGCCTTGTGTGCTTAGGGATGGTCAGATATCAGATCTCCATTACCCTACCTTATTGTGTGGGCTAGGGAGCAGTTATGAAAGAGAGTGTTTCTATTGTCTATTGTCACCTAACAAACTTACCCCAAAACGTAATGACTAAAACATCAATCTCTTTTCTCTCCCTGTTCTGTGGATTGGCTGGCTCCACTGGGCAGTTCTTCTGCTGGTCTTACTCGGGGTCTGGCATGCAATTGTAGTCCAATGGCAACTGGAGTGGTTCAGAGGCTCAACTGGGTCTCTGAGATGACTGGCCCTCTCTTCCTGTACCTAAAATCTCAAGGCCTCTCCTCGCCGCATAATCTGACCAGCAGGGGAGCCCAACTTCTTACAGGGCTCCCCAAAATGAGTGTTCTAACAGAGAGGGGGTAAAACCGCCAGTGCTCTTCAAGAATATGCTTAAAACAGACAAAACTTCACTTCTGCCACATTCTATTGATATTGCCAATCATGGGCCAAGTGTCCATTTGATTCTTTATGGATTCTAATGACTGGATTGAATTTTTCTTTTCATATATTTGTCCATCTTTTCCTTTATTTTTTGAACATACTATAGTTATTAGAAATTCCTTGTCTGCTAACTTATATATCTGGACCACCTGTGGGTTTGTATCTATTGTCTGGTTTGGGTTGTTTTTTTTTTTTAGGTTTTCCATCATATGGCCTTGTCTCTCATAATTCCTAAAAAGTTTTGAATGAACGCCAACCAATTGTGTATAAATAATTATATAGGCTCCAGATGATGTTATCTTCCCTCAGAGAGAATTCACTCTTTTCTCTGTTAAGTCGATCAAGTAAGGGCAGATCACTTTTACTGAATCAGTGACTAAGCTGAATCAAGTCCAGGTTCAATGTTGGTAAAGCCCTTCTACTTTTCTTTTGCCCCTGCTTCAAATGAAGCCCTTACCATTGGCAGATCTTAAACACTAATTCTTATCTACTCAGTACAGTGAGACTGCCCAAAACATTATTTTATTTTTTCAGCCTTTCTACTTAGTTCCTTTTTTTTTAATCTTTTTTTTTTTTTTTAAAAGATGAGGAAGAAGCAGTCTCCCAGTGGAGGAGTCTGATGTGGGACTCGATCTCAGAACGCCGGGATCATGCCCCAAGCTGAAAGCAGACGCCTAACAACTGCACCACCCAGGCGCCCCTCTACTTAGTTTCTTAATCACTAGATGCAATCAACACATGCAAATCAATAGACATGATACATCGCATTAATAGAATGAAAGATACACATTCTATGATCATCTCAACAGTTGCACATTTCAACACCCTTTCATGTAAAAAAAAAAACCCTCCCAACAAACTAGGCAAAGAAAAAATTTACCTTAATGTAATAAATATCATATATGACAAGCCCACAGCAAATATCATACTCAGTGGTGAAAAACTGAAAGCTTTCCTATAAGATCAGAACAAGGAAAGGATGCCCACTCTTGCCACTTCTATTCAACATGGTACTGGAAGTCCTGGTCAGAGCAATTAGACAAGAAAAAGTAATAAAAGGCAGATCTAAATCAGAAAGAAAGAAATGAAAATATCTCTGTTTTTAGATGACATGTTCTTTTATACAGAAAACTCCAAAGACTCCACAAAAAAAAAAACCACTTAGAACTAATAAATTATTTCAGTAAAGTTGCAGGGTAAAGAGTTAATACATGAAAATAAGTTGCATTTCTATATGCTAACAAGGAACTATCCAAAAAGGAAATTAAGAAAGCAATCTCATTTACGATAGCATCAAAAGGAATAAGATACTTAGGAATAAACTTAACCAAAGAAGTGAAAAACTTGTACACTGAAAACTATAAAACATTTCTGAAAGAAATTAAAGAAGACATAAATAAATGGAAAGACATTCCATGTTCACGGATCACATGACTTAATATTATTAAAATGTCCATACTGCCTGAAGTGATTTACAGATTCAATGCAATTCCTATCAAAATCCTAATGACATTTTTTTACAGAAACAGGAAAAGCAATCCTAAAATTCATATGGAGACACAGAACACCCTGAATAGCCAAAGCAATCTTGAGCAAGAAGAATAAATCTAGAGACATCATATTTCCTAACTTCAAAACATATTACTCACATGTATGCCGTCAATTGATCTTTAACTAAGGTGCCAAGAATACACAATGGGGAAAGGAGAGTCTCTTCAACAAATGGTGTTCAGAAAATGGGATATTCACATGAAAAAGAATAAAATTGGACCCTTTTATCATACATAACAATCAACTCAAAATGGATTAGAAATTTAAAAGTAAGACTTAAAAACGTAAAGCTAGAAGATAACATAGAGAAAAAGCTTCTTGACATTGGTCTTGGCAATGATTTCTTGGATATGATACTGAAAGCATAAACAGCAAAAGCCAAAATAGACAAATGGGACTACATCCAACCAAAAAGCTTCTACACAGCAAAGGAAACAACAGAGTGAAAAGGCAACCTACCGAATAGGAAAAAATATTTGCAAGCCATATATCTGATAAGGAGTTAATATCCCAAAGATATAAGGAACTCCTACAGCTAATTACCACAAGAAAACTAAACCAAAACAAATAACCTGATTAAAAATGGGCAAAGGACCTGAATAGATGTTTCGCGACTGTGCAAATGGCCAACTGGTATATGAAAAGATGTTCAACATCACTAATCATTAGGGAAATACTAATCAAAGCCTCAATGAGATATCTCCTCACAACTGTTTAAATGGTTATTATAAAAAAGATAAGAGATAACAATGTTGGTGAGGGTGTAGAAAAATCGGAACCCTTGTACACTGTTGGTGGGAATGTAAACTGGTGCGGCTGCTATGGAAGACCGTATACAGGTTCCTCAAAAAACTAAAAATAGACCTACCATATGAACCAGCAATCCCACTTCTGGGCACTTATTCGAAAGAATTGAAATCAAGATCTCAAGGTGTTATCTGCACCCCCATGTTTATTGCAGTGCCATTCACAATGGCCACAATTTGGAAACCACTTTAACATCTATCGATAAATGAATGGATAAAGAAAATATGGTATATGCATACAAGGGAATATTATTTCACCTTAAGCAAAGAAGGAAATCCTGACCTATGATATTAAACAGATAAACCTAGAGGACATCATGCTAAATGACAGGTACAGTTTCAAAATTAATCAAATTTCTAGAGGAAAACACTGGATATGTGTCAGGTTCATTTATTTCCCTTTCTCTTTTCACTCGGTCTTGGCCCCTCAAATCTTCCCCGCTAACAACCACAAAAGCTATTTTTCCTATGTTCTCTAGCAGTGGCCTCTGTCTAGCCAAAGCCCAGATTTTCAATCTTTTACTATGCGCCCAGAATCTGCAAATGTCCCCTGGGGAAAAAAAAATAACTCTCCTTTAGGCGGCTCAACCCTCTTTGAAATCTTGGCCCCTCTGATGATGATTGCTTTAGCAGCTTCCAATGTTTTTACACACATACATACCCAGATTTTTTTACTTGCTCTTGGTGAAACTGAAAGCAAGAGCTCACTGCAAGATTTAAACAGAGAACTAACATGACCAACTTTCCACATAATAAAGGTCACTCTGGAGGCAGTGTGGAGGATGGTGGATTCATTTGGTAGGACTGCCATAACAAAGTATCAGTCTGACTGGGTGGCTAAAACAACAAAAATTAATTTTCTCACAGTTGGGGAGGATAGAAGTCCAAGATCAAAGTGTGCTTTCTTCTGAAGCCTCTCTCCTTGGTTTGTAGATGACCATCTTTTCCCTGTGTCTTCATGTTGTCCTCCTTCTGTCCCAACCTGTGTCCAAATTCCCTCTTCTTACAAGGACACAAGTTACAAATTGGATTAGGGCTCACCCTAAGGACCTTATTTTAACTTAATTACCTCTTTAAAGAACCTATATCCAAATATAGTCACATTCTGAGTTACTGGGGTTTAGGACTTCAAAAATGAGTTTTCTTTGGTGAGGGGATACAATTCAGTGCATAACAGATGGTTTGTTGGGCAGCACAAGTGGAGTCAGGAAGGCCAGTGAGAAAGCTATTGCAATAATCCAGGAGAGAGAGAGAGGGATTTTGTTATTGTGGACCAAGTAATGGCAGAGGGGCTGAAGCTAATTGGATTGCTTTAAGAGAACATCGGAAGATAGAATAGCTAGGATTTGGTCATTAGGAATAGGATATGTTAAAGATATTGAAGAGTCAAGGATGATACCCAATTTTTTTATTATGTTCAGTTAGCCAGCATATAGTACATTGTACGTTTTTGTTGTAGTGTTCAATGATTCGTTAGTTGTTTATAACACCAAATGCATGTGCCCTCCTTAATACCCATCACCTGGTCACCCCATCTCCCCACCCCCCTCCCTTCTGTAACCCTCAGTATGTTTCCCGGAGTCCAGAGTCTCTCTCTCATGGTTTGTCTCCCTCTCTGATTTCTTCCCATTCAGATTTCCCTCCCTTCCCCTGTGGTCCTCCTTGTTATTCGTTATGTTCCACATATGTGTGAAACCGTATGATAGTTGTCTTTCTCTGCTTGACTTATTTCACTTTTCTAATTTGTGTATGGAGTAGAGAAAATAGACGTAACATGGATTGGGAGGAGTTGTTCTCTGAGATGCAGGCATAACCTCATTTCCCTCCTGCATTCTGTGATAGCTCAAAGCCTGGGATACTGCTCTTCGAGTGATCTCCCCTCCGTCCTTATCGGAACACCATAGCTCATAATACCCTGGGTCCGTTCTGTTCCCCATGTTGACCCCTTACTGCCTGAAATCCTGGAATGCTCAGACCTGTGCCCCTGTGAGGGCGCTAGAGAGCTAGCCTCTGTCAGTAGCCCACGCTCTGCTCCCCACCGCCAGCTGGTTGCCGGCTTCTTTATCCCGTGGCACCAGTCTGCTCCTTGGGCTCCTCTATTCCAAGGACCCCTCTCTAGGGCCAGGTTTCCCCTTCGTCCAAGAGTTCTTGGTGCTGACCACTTGCCTGAGCATGTGCCTGTCTTTGCTTTACACCTCATCTCAATGGACCGATCCAGCTCATCTATCTGCCTCCATCCACTTGTGAGGATATCGCAATGCCTTGTTACTGACTCCCAGCGGTTGGCATGCCAACCTCAGAAAATGACAGCAGTGACCTGGACTAGTCCAGAAATACTCAGGTCCCCCTCCTCAGGCTTCTCTGTCCATGTAGAGAAGATACCCTTCTCAAAGCATGTGAGACAGGGACACCAAGCTAACATCTCAGGTCAGGCAAAGTGCAACTGAGTAATGAGGCCCGAGTGACACAGCTTTAAGATAGCAGGACTCTACCGGGAACATTCGGACCAGGACTGTATCTCTTTATCCCGTCCTGCTACATTTTTTTGGGTAGTCAGTCCAGAATGCATAATCATACTTTTGGCTTGCCCATCCACACTGGCAAACTTCAGACACTGTTACTCTTTAGTTGGTTTTGTCTCAGACCCTCCCTACTCTAGCATCAAACCACTTCCCCACTAAAACTGCTTTTCCCCTACGTGGGAAATCAAATTTGCATGTGTTAGAAACTGCCATTATCCTACCACAGCCTGTTCTCTTGCTTTATTTCTTTTAGTAACATAAATCCCTGAAAACACTTTTTAAGATTTTATTTTTAAGTAATCTCCACACCCAACGTGGGGCTTGAACTCACAACCCTGAGATCAACAGTCACATGGTCCACAGACTTAGCCAGCCAGGCGTCCCTCTGGATCCCTGAGATTTAGCAGTGAACCTGGATCCTCACAGTAAAGACTACATTTCCCAACCTCCCTTGCAGCTATGTGTGGTCATATGACTAAGTATACATCTAGAAGTAATGCCTGCAACCTCTGAGTTACTTTCTTATTTTTTTCTAAAGATTTTATTCATTTATTTGACAGCGAGATAGAGAGATAGAGAGAGAGCACAAGTAGGCAGAGCAGCAGGGAGAGGGAGAGGGAGAAGCAGGCTCTCCACTGAGCAGAGAGCCTGATGTGGGGCTGGATCCCAGGACGCCGGCATCATGACCTGAGCTGGAGACAGCTGCTTAACCGAATGAGCCACCCAGGCGTCCATGAGTTACTTTCTTAAAAGGAAATGCCTTACTAGCAATCCAAGTGTTTATCCATAGATGAATGAATAAAGAGGAGGAGTTATACGTGTATATATACATATATATACAATTAAATACTACTCAGCCATAAAAAAAATGAAATCTTGCAATATGCAACAACATGGATGGATCTAAAGGCTATAACGCTGAGTGAAATAAGTCAGTCGAAGAAAGACAAATACGATATGATTTCACTCATATGTAGAATTTAAGAAGTGAAACAAGTAAGCGAAGAAAAAAATAAAAACAAAAAAACACACTCTTCAGTATAGAGAACACACCTGAGGGGATGGATGGAATAGGCAAAGGGATTAAAAGTACACTTATCATGAGGAGTACTGAGTAATGTGTACAAGTGTTCAATCACTATATTGTACACCTGAAACTAATACTGTATGTTAATTATACTAATTATACTTGAATTTAAAAAAAGAAAATGACTTACTCTGTGGTTTTTCTTCCTCCTCCCTGGGAGCTGAAACACAGTCATAGTGGTGATGAATCAATTTTGGCAATGCAGAGAAGGAAAATGTTCTAGGGGATGATGGAACCACTAGACTTGAGTTCTCTGCTAAGAACTCTTTAAGCGCTATGAGCAAGTCCCTTCCTCTGCCCAGGCCTCAGTTTCCTCTTCTGTGAAGCGAGGGTGGTTTCAGGGATTCTGCTGGCTCTAAACTTGTTTATGTCTTTGAATGCGGCCATAGGATGTGTGTCAGTGCCTGAAGTTCTACGTAAAGATCTGCTTTCTCATGGCTCCTCTGTTACAACGCAAAGCATGCAGGGAAAGTCCCATTAAACCTCAAATACCTCAGCGAGAATGTGTTTCTGTTGATCCCTTTGTTTTTCGTGGATGGGGCTGAAGCAATCATTTGGGACCAGAAGCCTCCGAGACTGGTCACAAAGTAAAGCAGAGAGAAGGGGGAGCCGTCAGGAGAAGGAAGGACTGTGGGGGAGGCACCCTCACTGCCCAGGAACCGTCCATCTCCACACAAGCTTCACAGAGAGGCCTGCCTGAGGAAATTCAACCACTAGCGGGGCAAAGGTCAACCCACCCAGATTCCCCAAACTGGGCCAAACAGTGGAGACCTGGGCATTCCCAGAGGCCTCCATTTGCAGAACACTGGAGCTTAAGTCTTCATCACTCATCCATTTCACCTCCCAAGCGCGGCCCCTCCCGCTATTCCTACAGTGGGGAACCTCCCCAGGCTCTAGGCTAGGGTTGGTGGCTTTTCTTGAGGTGCTGATTGGGACACAGCTCTGGACGGCATCCAACTTGCCAGGTGTCTGGTTGGAGGCGATCAGAGGAGCCCTGACAGGGCAGACCCTGCCTGGGGTTTGGGGTTCCTTGCTGAAAAGGCTGATAAACCTTCTGTGAAGACTGCTGCATTTGCACCTCAGGTTGTTTGTGGATCAAAGGGCAGTGAGTGTGCCTTTCCTCATGTTTTCTGTTAGTACACATGATCCTAAATGCAGGTCTTCTGCCTTGAGGGTTAGGCCATGGAAGGTGCTCCGCTCTGTGAATCTGATGAGATGAGCATTGAGAGCACAGAGGCGCCATGTTTGTCATTCTAGTCACCAAACAGAAAGACACTGGGGCCTTGTTTTTCCCCAGCTGCTTCTCCACCCAGCCTCACCTGCCTTGCCTTTCTCTGCTGATGCCCCTGCCTTTCCTCTGCTCACCTTTGTTCAGTGCTTGGGAAAAAAAGAATCGGGGGCACAGCAGGTTGGTGCAGAAATCCTGGAAGGGGTGGGGCACGCGCAGCGCTCTGTCAGTGGCCGAGTGAGTCTTTCAAGGGCAGTGGGGAGGGGGCCACAGAAAATTCACGTGGAAGCCCCTTGGTGGCATGAAACATACAGAGGCTGGGATCGCTGGCAGCCAGTCCTGGGTCTTTGTGCTGCTCCATCTTTATTCATGTATTGGCTGGATGACCTTGACCTCACAGGACTCAGTTAAAATGATCTAAGTGAAAGTACTTTATAAAAGCAATACAAATGTTTGGTTTTATTACATGACTCTGTTTGAGAACACAGTGAAAGTTCCCACGGTACAAAGTATGCTGCCTGCCCATCCATCCATGTAACCAGCCCCCACCCCGGTCAGGACTTGTGCGAATGCCTGTTGATCCATATTGAGAAACTATTCCTTGCTTAGCATTGTCCTGCTCTAAACTATTCTTTTAAAATGCACACCCCAAACCCCAGGACATTCCTCCTCAAGGATGGCCCCTTAAGTGCCTCGGATCTCAGTGTGAAAGAGTTTCTTGGATCTTTCCTCTGTGATTATAGCCAGGATGAAACCACAGGAGATCTGTGGGGAGAGCGTTCAGAAAAGGGAGGTGAAAATAACCTGCTGTCCTTATATTTAACCCCCACTGATTCTTTTTCAAATAAATCATTAATTTTATCTAAGTATTATATGCTGATTTACAATGGCACATTGCTGTGCCTAAAAGGCTTATACTACAAAAAAAAAAAAAAAAAAGCAAGACCTCTGTCTCCTTGTCCTCCCTCCCCACCACCTGGCCTATCTCACTTTCAATTTTTTAACTCTTTTTTTCTGATATTTACTGATCCATATTGTTAAATAACACGCATGCATTGTTGCCTTTTGATTCATTGTCATTAATCTGTTGGAGTCTCACTATGGTAGATGAGGATTCTGTTTCCTTACAAATCCCCTCCCCCCTCTATTCTCCCAATAGCTGTATCATAATCTAAAGTTTGCATCGTTATGGTTACCCAAATAGCATTCACTGATGAGCCCAGATACATACTATGACCACATCTCCTTCCTTGTACAATTTCTATTCTTTGGGTAATTAATGATTACCCAAGTCACAGTCCCCCTTTGCATAGTTTATCTGGACCTGTGGCCAAGTCTTTCCATATCTTCCATCTTGTAAAATGCCTCCCAGTCCAATGGTCCACGCGGTCATGTGAGCAAAGCTTTCACATTCTCTCTCAGGCTTGCTTTTGTTTTGGTTGGGTTTTGAGGCCTTTTCTCTGTACAAACATCCCTCCAATCTGAACTGTGGCGCTCTGGGCTTCCTGAACAGCTGTCATCCTGTAAATTCCTGTCACCTCTCCCCTGGATAGAATCCCTGTTTTGTGAATCTCTTTCTTGGTTTACGTCCTTGTTTTGGTTGAGTATCACCTCCTAAGTAACGGTGCATTATAGGTAACATTTTTGAGACTTCCCTGAGGAAAGAAGTCTTGGTTGAAAATAAACGTTTGCTCAGAATATTGAAGGCATTACTCCACTGTGTATAATCTTGCTGTTGAGAAGCCCACTACTTTGTATGTGGCTTATTTTATTTTTCTCTCAGGAAGTTTTCAGGTTCTTCCCTTTATTCCTAATGTCCTGGAATCTCACAATGTTTCCGTGCCAAGTTCTAGGTAGGCCCTTTAAATCTGAAAACTCGTGTCCTTTGGAGCTGGGAAAACAATTTTGCATTAGTTCATTGATAATTTTCTCCCACCATTTTTGGTTTTCTTTCTGGAAACTCTTTTACAGTTTTCCTTTTTAAAAAACTTGTATTTATTTTTGAGAGAGAGAGGGAGCACGCGCATGTGCGTGCTTGTGCACCCATGAGCAGGGAAGGGGCAGAGGGAGCAGAAGAGAGAATCCTAAGCAGCCTCCACACTCAGCGAGGAGCCCGACACAGGGCGAGTGGTCTCTGAGATCATGACCTGAGCAGAAATCAATGGCCTGAGGCACCCAGGTGCCCCTCTTTCTGGAAATTCTTACTAGTTTGATAATGGATGGGTTGGATTGTTCTACTTTTCTTTATTTTCATATTGTCCACCAAAATGTAAGCTACATAAATACAGGATTTTTGTCAATTTGTTCTTGTTGATGGTGATGATGCTGTCATGATATATTCCAAGAGCCTAGAACAGTATTTGGCACATAGTAAGGACTCAAGCAATGAAGTGAAATCTTTTTGTTCAACTTTCTGTGTGATTTCCTCAACTTCATCTTCAAACCTGCTCACTAACTTTTTTATATCATATTTTTAATTTTCAAAAGCTCATTCTTTGATTAATCTTTCTTTTATATAATCATGTTCCCGTTTTAGTGTTAAAGTATCTCTTATTTCTTTGAGGATATAAATTATTGTTTCACAGACATTTTCTTCTACTCTCTAAAATGTTTCAATCCCTTTTCTCTTTGTGTTGGTCTCTCTCAAGTTGAAGCTTTCTTCCCAGTGACTGGTGACCTTTGGCTAGCCATTCCTGTTTAAGAGCAAAGAATTAAAAAAACACACTAGAAGTTGTACTGCATAAGTGGGGCTTAGTAGCAGAACTTCATGCCTGCAATTTCTAAGTGTTTCTAGAATCCTCTAAGCTTGTTGATATTCCTTCCTAACCCTTGTCTCCTTTTAGCATTTATTTGTATCTCCAGCCGCCATTGCCACCACATTGTTACTAAGCTCTACTGAGTCCATAATTACTGGCTGCCAGTCCTTTTTCCTTTAAAAAAATATGCTTATGGCTGGGGCGCCTGGCGGGGGCTCAGTCTGTTGAGACTCTCACTCTTGATTTCAGCTCAGGTCCTGATCTCTGTAATGATCAAGCTCCTTGTCGGGCTCCATGCTCCATGGGAAGTCTGCTTGAGATTCTTTCTCTCTCTCTCTAAAAATAGATGAATAAATTTTACAATAAATCAATCAATCAAAATGCTTACGACCATTTTTTGAGTATAGTTAACACATGATATTAAGTTAGTTTCAGGTGTACAAATAGTGATTCAGCTTCTTTACATGTGATGCTGTGCTCAGCACAAGCACAACTACCATCTGTCACCATATGTACTAGTCTATCATTGACTATATTTCCTAAGCTGGGCCTGTTCTTCCCATGCTACATTCATTCCATAACTGCATCCCATTTTCTTTTGCCCTTTCTGTCTCTTGCCCCCTTCAGCCACCTTTTCCTTATCTTTCCACTTCAGTATTTACTGAGCACCTGCTGTCAGGCACAGATACAAAGATGAATAATACATGGTCCCTTCCTTCATGGCCCTCAAGATCGAGGGAAGGAGGCTGCTTTGCACTCAGACAACATCAATATAATGTCTTCCCTGCCATTATAAAGAAACACATATAGGGTGGCATGCGAGCCTGGAAGAGGGGCACAGGAAAGCTTTCCCCAAAGTAGGGTGTTTGAGCTGAGTGTTGAAGGGTGCTGTCTTAGTGTCCTGTGGCTGCTGTAACAAATTACAACAAATGCATTGGCTCAACAAAACACCCACTTATTATCACCCAGCTTTGTAGGTTAGAAGTCTGGGTCCAGTGTAGCTTGGCTGCTTCCTAGGCTTTGAGTCTTATAAGGTCAACACCATGGTGTCAGCAACCGCATTCTTTTCTGGGGCTCTGGAAATTAATCCACTTCCAAGCTCAGTTCAAGTTGATGGTTAAATTCGGTTTCTTGTAGTTGTGGGTCCTAGGTCCTCATTTTCTTGCTGGCTATCAGCCAGAGGCCAGTCTTTGCTTCCAGAAGCCACCCTCATTCCTTCTCATGGTTTCAGTGCTGCCTCCCTCCGGCAACACTGAGTTAATCTTGTCTCCCATTCCAAATCCCTCTGACTTCTTTTGCCACGTCTCTCTGACCCCAGCTGGAGAAAGTTCTCTGCTTTCAAGGGCTCATGTGATCAGATAGGGCCCACCCAGATAATCCAGGATCATCTTCCATATCTGGGGGAGTGTAACCTTACTGATATCTGCATAGTTCCTTCTACTACATATCACAGGTCCCAGGGATGAGGACTTGGATATCTTTAGGGGAGCCATTCTGCCTCCAATAATTTCATTCAGGAAAAAATGAAGGAAAGAGTGTACCAGGCAGAGGCCCAGAGAGGTAGGAAAACAATTGATTTCAGGAAGCCATAGGCAGTTCAATATGATGGCACTTGCATCAAAATTAGGTTGGAGAGAGAGAGGCAGGAGCCAGATAATAATGGCGCCTCATGATTCCAACTCTCCTGGTCTCCTCTGGGTCTTTGCCCTCCTGAGTCTTTCGGAAACACTGTATCCGAATGAGCTGAATGCTTCATTTCAACTCTTCCATATTGCCAGTTGAAACTCTCTTTTCTCCCCATCTGAATTCATCCTGGCTACTCCTTGCTTCCATCTTTCCTTCCACAGTCATCTTGCTGCTCACTGTACTGGCAAGGAAGAATCTTTGCAACTGGTGCATTTGCCATCTGGACAGCCATATGTAATCCTATAAATCCTGGTCTCATTTTCCCACAACACAACTTTCATCATGTCAGTACACCGCTCAGTGGATCCTCATGGCACTTCTTGGCTGAGGAACCCAAATCAACTTCTTAAGCCGGTATTGCCAAGTCTGAGTCTACCCTGCCAGGCCAGCATTCTCACACACTCTATCCTAGGCAGCCTGGCCTCTGCTTTGCCTTCTGCCTACCATATTCACTCCCTCATGCCTTTGCTCTTTTTTTTTCACCCTCTTTTTCGATCAGAATGTCTCAGTCGCTCTCCCTTCTGTGCATCCAAAACATGCCTAGCCTTTGAGACACGGCATAAATTGCACATTCTTCATGAAACTTTCCCCAAGGCGGGAGCTACTGCTAATCTTTTGTTTCTCTTTCCGACTTCCATAGCTCCTGAGGAGAGTCTGGACCATGCAGCTTTATGCTAAGTTGAGCACATGTCACTCTTCATCACAAACGTTCTTCGACTTTCGTGATGCCATATGTGGGAGTCCCATCTTTCCAACGGCACTAGAAGCTACTTGTGGACAGGCCCCACGTCCCATTCGATTTGGGATAGAATCCTTCTTCTCAGCCTTTATCCAAATATCAGACATTTTGTATACAAATTTGAGAAAGGTGAAAATGTCCATGTATCTCTGTTCCATCTCTAAATTAAATGGTCATCAAACTGAAACTCGAGGGGAGAAGATTTCCCATAATATCATTTTCCAGATAGGATTATGAAATCTCTGGCATCAGAAATTTTCACCAAGTTTCTCTTCATATTTAAATAGTTCCATGTCAATGAATGTGTGTCCTTAATCTTGCTTTCTCCAGCTTTCCCCCACAGGCCAGTATTTTGTCACTTGGCCAAACATGTGGATGATTTATTGCTGCTTAATCTTATTCTTGCATAGTTTTTCACCAGGCAATGATGGGAGGAGAGAACTCCTCTTTGGAGAAGCTGCCAGAATTTGCCCTAAGACATTTTGCAAATAAGATACTGGATTTATTGAAAAATTCATTCCAACAAACAAAAGTGTAGAATAAATTCAGTTCCAAAGCACGGAGTCCATAAGGTTCTCACTAGAGGGCTTTGGGGACTCAAAAACCCAAATCTTTCTTTTGATTCTAAGCAGAAAACTATTACTGGAAGTGCGGACAGTTGATAACTTGGAGACATATGGCCCTATTCTCTTTCTCCAAAATGAGAATGGTGGGCTTAGCAGTAAATTGATAGTGTAAGTAAATCTAGCACTTGAAAGAATTTAATTAAATTTCCCCCATCTTCAGTGTAAACACCAGACAGGATCTACCCTCTGGTAAGGAGAGGTAATGGAATTCCCCTATGGCAAATGGCTATTGCACTAGACTAGCTCCTGTTGAAAAGGCAGGAATGATGCTCCCGCAAGATAGCCTGTAGTCAACAACAGATAAAGACTCTCCGATTTTGAGAGGGAAATATATCACAAAAGAACACTAACATGTCAGCTCCTTAGGAGCACCAAGCATCCATTCCTGTGAGCTCGAATACAATAGCCAATAGATTTCACAGCAAAAGAAAAAGAACCATTCTCACCAGACTGGTAACCAACGTTGCAAGTGTAGCCACAGGGGTGGGGGTGGGGGGGTGGGGGGATAGAAACATGGAAGGCGTAGACTTTAGTTGAAAAATATTCCAGAATCATACTAATATTTAGGAAGCTAACAACTGCTTCAAAGTTCTAGAAACCTGAAAGGCTCATTGAATTTTTTATGACTTGTTTTTTCTAGCAAGAAAAGGAGTTCACGCAGAAAGCCTTTCACCAACTCAGATGAATACCTGGTAGATAGTAACACACTCCCCATGTTGGGCCATTCAGCACCATGTTTTTTACATGGAAAATGCTAGTAAAACAAATTCGGAAACAAAACTTTCTTGCAAATGTGGATGCTTCCAACTTTACGTAGGTAGGACTTAAAGCTATTTTATGAAACAGGGAATAAAGAGTGTTTCACGCCTTCCCTCCGCCAGGAATGTCCTTGCCTCCTTGCCTCCTGTCTGCTTGAAGGAGTCCTCTTCCTCCAGGACCCAAGGGGCACCTCCTCCATGAAGTGACCCAGATTCCACCCCCACCCCCAGGAGCTAACCACTGCTTCCTACTGGAACCGGTCTAGGCGTCCACCATGACACCAGAAACTCTTTATCGCATCTTTGCATGTTTGTGACTTTTCTCGAAATGACAGGCTTATTGAAAGCAGGCACGTGCATGTACAATTCCTGGTGTATCCGTCGCCTTTAGCTGAGGAAACAGCACATAGTAGTTGTTCAATGTAAGTTTGCCAGATGAAAAATGCTTTAAGTACAGGGAATAAAGCAACTGCGATGCCAAAGCAGTGTGCCTAAAAACAATCATTTCATTATTTTAATCATCTTATTGATCAATCCCAGCCGCCACCTAGTTGATTTATTTGCAGAAATGTAAGAGTGACGTTTACCTATTTTGGTGCTTACCATTGTCTTCCTCACGTTCCTTATTTTTAAACACTTATTGGTCCTTGACAGACTGCCAATTTCTTGAGGGCAGGTGGATATTTCTTTTGTGCTTTGTATACAGTAGGCACTCAGTACACAGTCATTAATTCCTTATTTGGCTTTTTACATTTGACAAGGCTCTTCACAGTAACCCAGTGAGATAAGCAAAGCATTATTCCCTTCATCCCTTCACCTGTTTTAATCAAAGAAATTGATGATCAGAATGCACCAGAGCCTTGCCCACCTTCCAGTAGTGGGCAAGAATCGGGGCTGAAAGGCCTCTTGCTTCTTGCACTGAGATCTTTTGCTCCTTCTTCTTCTCCCTGTTGGGAGCAACCAGCTTCTCTCTGCAGGTTTTGCCTTTTTAATTTTTTTTTTTAATTTACAAAGAGAGCGAGCGAGTGTGCGTCAGTGGGAGGGGCAGCAGGGGGAGAGGGAGAAAGAATCTGAAGCAGACTCCAAGCTCAGCATGGAGCCCAAGACAGGGCTCAATTCCACAATCCAGAGATCACGACCTGAGCAGAAACCGAGACTCAGAGGCTTAACAGACTGAGCTACCCAGCCGCCCCTGGTGTTACCTTTTTGGAGCATTGTCCTCATTTGGTTCATTGATGTGAAGCACTTAATTGAATGGGTTTGGGAATTTGGGGGGATTTTTGGTGTTTTGCTTTACTAATTTCCACTTCTATTAGCTTACAGTATAATATAAAGGAACCTTGTACAACATTCTATTATCTTTTTGGGGAAGCAGCTATGATCTCAATTTTAAGAAAGCTTCTCAACTTGAAACTGTACTTTGCATTTGTTTACTCTTTTTAAGTGAGATGTAATTGACATGTAACAGCATATTCGTTTCAGGTGTATGATATAATGCTTCGATATTTGTATATGTTGTGAAATATAATCAAATGTTTTTGACAGTGAGTAGTAGCAGCTGCCATGCTTAATTGTCAAAGGAGATCTTTCAGTGCCTGGCCTTTAGTAATGTAGGACTCTCTTCTGTTTTCTGGACCTAAGACAGAGAATGTAATCTTTCTCTGGAGCCAGCCCAGAACCTAGATCAAATGACATCAAAATCCACATGGCTTTGTGGTCAATCAATCACATAATTGATGTAAAAAAACAATACTGTGCATTTTATACCATACATTATATTTCTTCAACATCTACTCAAGTACATTTCTGTATTTGACCATCCATCAATGCTGAGAGGGGAGGTAAGGTGACCATTTTTATCCCCAGGTGAAAGATAAGAAGATAGATAAGAAAACAGTCCAAAATGATTAATTACCTAGGGTTGGATTACTATTCCTAGATTCCTGGATTCCTATTACTAGTTACTAGTTCTTTGACTGTGAAAAAATTTGAGAAGACTGGAGACTATTTAAAAGAGTTTTAGGGGCTCCTGGGTGATTCTCGGTTAAGCGTCTGACCCTTGATTTTGGCTCAGGTCATGATCTCAGGGTCGTGAGATTGAGCCCCTTGATAGGCTCTGTGCCCAGCTGCCTAAGATTCTCTCTCCCTCTCCTTCTGCCCCTCACCCTCCTGCCTGCAATCTCTCTTCCTCTCTCTCTCAAATAAATTAATTAATTAAATAAAAGAACTTTTATCAGCAACCAAGGTGAATATGCACTGTGAGTCAAAAAATTTGACGCTCAGGGGCACCTGGGTGGCTCAGTCATTAGGCATCTGCCTTCGGCTCGGGGCGTGATCCCGGGGTCCTGGGATCGAGCCCCACTTCGGGCTCCCTGCTCCACTGGGAGGCCTGCTTCTTCCTCTCCCACTCCCCCTGCTTGTGTTCCCTCTCTCGCTGGCTGTCGCTCTCTCTGTCAAATAAATAAATAAAATCTTTAAAAAAATCTGAAGCTCAATCAAACCAAAAGAGGGGACACCCTTTTGTAGCTAACTGGCACATTAGAAAGGGCTTTTGTTGAGAGACAAGTATCAAATAAATGAAACTTCATTTTTATTACATTAGTCTCTGGGAGGCAAGTATGGAAGCAATGATGTGTTCTGGTCGGCTGGTTCAAATGGTGCTGCAACACCAAAAAAGAGAAGGTAAATTGTATTAATGTTTCGTACATTCTGCACTGCGCAAGAACTTCTCAAACACACTACAGAAAAGGTTTCTTTTGTGATCCTTGGCAAACGTGAAGGAAGATCCTGATTTGTATTGATACGTCAGGTGACTTTTCTGAACCTCCATTTTTTCATCTATAAAATGAGGGAAATCATTCCTGCCCCATAGAGGGTTGCTGTGCGAGTTAGCCAGCTCAGCCCCTAGCACATCATGCATTGCACAGAGGAGCGGCCATTCAGTAAGTGAATTGAAAGGTGTTATTTGTTCCAGAAATGTAATGACAAGGATCAGTTGGGTATAAGTGTTGAGGCACCTGAGTGGTTCAGTCAGTTAAGTATCTGACTCTTGATCTCAGCTCAGGTCTTGATCTCAGGGTCATGAGTTCAAGCTTCCATGCTGGGTGGGGAGCCGTCTTAAAAAAAGTGCATATACATAGGTATCTATTAATAACATAGCTGATATTTCTAACTAAACAAACAGTGAAATCATAAGTATGCCAGATAAGTGCTATTGTCTTTCAAAGTGTGCCCCTTGGGAGAACATCTACTTATTCTCGTGATGCTCAAACTATCTCTAGGAATGAGAATTGCCTTCCGAGTCAATTACAGGGCCCTCAAGAAAATCAATCTCATTTCTTAATTGTCACACTTCATTCTTTTAAAAGACGTATTTATTTATTTGAGAGAGCACACACGTGTTGGGAGGAGGGGCAGAGGGAATCTCCCAGCTGACTCCCCACCAAGCACGAAGCCGGAAGTGGGGACTCAATCCCTCAACCCATGAGATCATGACCAGAGCAGAAACCAAGAGTCAGACGCTCAACCGACTGAGCCACCCAGGTGCCCCACACTTCATTTTTAACTCAAAATGTATGGCCCAGCTGTGTCACTTGTCTGATTCGTGTGACTTACCTCTAAATGGCACGAGGTTATTCCCAAACCCACTGTCTATTCTCCAGGGACCAAGGTCTATTCCAACTGAGTAAATGCGCACATGTGCCACGGGCTATGAAGGCAGTTATCCGGTATCTTCAAATCATTCAAGGGTATTATTTCAAAGAGACTACATGCCTAAGTTCTGGCATATTTGTTTTTCAATTAATGTTATCACTTCATATGAGCAGTGCACAGGTCGATATTTGGAGCAGAGTAATTGGAGTTGACACTAAGGCAAACACCGTAACCCAGGTTTGTTGTTGGAGTTGTGTCACTGTCCATTATATGCTCTACCTTGACCTCAGTACTTGGGCCTTCTTGAGTCCTGGTGTCAAATGTTTGCTAAATGTTCATGGGACCATTCACCTACTTACTTTGAGTTTTCAGAACAGGGACCATGTCCTACACAACCTTGACTCCCACAAGGAACGCAGCATAGTGCCTCTTGCTGAGTGGAATCATAGATTCATAGCCTGCTAGGGCTAAAGACAGCTTCAGATGGAAACTCAGAGACGGGAAGTGATGAACCCAGGTTACAAACTTCTCAGTCTTCTGCTCTAGCCAGCACACCACATTTGAATGAATAAACTAGGTTCTCCTAGTTGCCTATTATTTGAATGAACTTGGACATCTCATACGAGTTGGCAGTCTTGTTTCTGTAACTTCCTCTGACCCCTGGTTTACTGCCACAAATATGTCACTCTTTCGTATAAGGGTCCCAGTCATTTCCTAGCATGATACTTTTCTTGATGTGTAGGCAAAAATTGGCAGAATCTCTGTTACAATCCCCAGTACTCAGTCTCAAATACTTAACAAAAAAACCTGTTATTTATAATAATACAAAAACTTACTTTCACTTCATTCAAAGGATAACATTAACAGATATTAATGACATATTTGTTGGGATCAATACAAGGAGATCGAAAACTAATAATATAGTTTGCCTTCAGTTCACATGGAACAGTAAGTAAATATTGTCCAGTTAGCAGTAAAACCCAAAATATGACATTGTGTTCAACCACAATGTTGGTTTAAATGATGTGATTATGTGATGTGATTATACCATGATTATATTAGGCAAAAGTTCAAACAGACGAACTAAATTTTAACATTTAATAAAGTGCTGCACTAAAGTACAAATTAGCTTGTTGTTTGGGGTCACTTTTCAATCCATAAAAATATCGTTTCTAAATGACACAACTGTTGACTGCCACAGATCTTCCGTACCCTTTGTCTCTTAATGTATAGAAATAAGCTGTGGTTTGGTAAGAAAGAGCCTTCCGAGACTGTCAGTTCCCAGGTAGTGACTCTGAATGGGATTCCCCGCCTTGAGATAAAAGTCTAAGTCTCCTGGTTTTTCTCTGTATTGTTCTCTTACCTGCTCTCATCTTGCTGACCCCAAGGAAAATTCAATGAGTGCATGAAAATAGCTCCCAAAGTCCAATCCAACCAAAAGCCCTCAATGTGTAATGCCAGGATACAGGAGCAAACTGTTCAGTTAGAACCCCTTTTATTTTATTTTTATTTTTTGATGTAAAGTTCGATGATTCATTAGTTGCGTATAACACCCAGTGCACCATGCAATACATGCCCTCCTTACTACCCATCACCGGTCTATCCCATTCCCCCACCTCCCCTCCCCTCTGAAGCCCTCAGTTTGTTTCTCAGAGTCCATAGCAGTTAGAACCCCTTTTATAATGAAACAAATCGCTGGAGGAATTGGGTCCAGGGAATCCATCTTTGGAAGACAGACGTGGAGACAAAACACTCCTCGCTCCTCGGAAGAATTACAATTTTAAAATGAACTTGTAGATATTCACACCCTGCCATTAATGACATGGAAGGGCCTCACGATAGGCATTTAAATGGAAAAAAACAAAACAAAACACCAGGGTACAAAATCATGTGTCCAGTATCATAATATATACAGGTACGCCCTGCTTTTCAAAAGTTCACATCACGTCGCTTCACTTTTATGGAAGACATACAGTGACACCTGTTTTTGCTAACTGGAAGAAATCTGAAGTGGTTTTTCACTTTTAGGGACAAAGGGGGAAAGCAGAGAGGGTTGAGTGTTGGGTTTGCTGCGAGCTCTTAGAGAGGTGGCAAGAGGGGCGCTTCCCGTCCCCTGCCCTGCCAAATACCCTCAGCCTCCAGCCTCCAGCCTCCAGCCTCCAGGCTCCAGCCTCCAGGCTCCAGAGCTTCAAACTGTATCTGTGAGCATCTGTGCTTTATCTTGGTTTATTTTGTCCATCCATTAGCAAGACGCATTCTAAGAAAAGCCTAGGAGAGATCACAGTTTTGGATCTGGGAACACTCAACATTTTTTTCCATACGATGAATGGCAATTGCTTCTTAGCTAAGCCATTTCAGCTAACTGAAGGCTTCTGGATTGTGGGGGAAACCGGTATATCTTAAATGTAGTTTGGTTCATATGGTGTGATAAGAATGGTACTTTACCTCTGTGGTCTTCCTCCCCAAATTCCATAAACCTTCTAATCATAAGGAAAACATCAGGCAAACCCCACTGAGGGACATTGTACGAACACCTGACCACTCCTCAAAACTGCCAATGTCAACAAAAAGAAAGAAAGTGTGAGAAAATGTCACAGATAAGAGGAGCGTAGGAAAATTTCACAACAAAATGTCATGTGGCAACTAATAGATGGGATCTCGGATAGCAAAAGGGCATTAGGTAAAAACTAAGGAAACCTGAATAAAGTATGGATTGCCATTAATAATAATGAAGCAATATTGATTGATTCATTATAACAAATGCATCGTACCAACGTGAGATGTTAAACGTAGGGAAAACTGAGTGTTGGTCCTATGGGATCTCTGTACTATCTTCACCATCTTTCTGTAAATCTCAATCTACTGTAAAATAAAAGTTTATTGAAAAATACATAACTGTAGTTACCTCTGGGTAGTAGGATTTTAGGTAAGCTTTATGTTCTTCCTTTTCACAGTCTAGAGTTTTCTACAATTCACATGTATTGCTTTAGTAAGAAGAAAAAACAAAAATTGATTTGTAAAAGTATGTGAATGTGTTTTTATTCATCAAATAACATCTGCATACATTCATTTTTTAAAAGATTTTATTTATTTATTTGACACACATTGAGAGAGAGAGCACAAGCAGGGGGTAGCGGCAGAGAGAGAGGGAGAAACAGGCTCCCTGCTGAGTAGGGAACCTGATGTGGGGCTCAATCCCAGGACCCCCAGGACCATGACCCAAGCTGAAAGCAGACGCTGAACAGACTGAGCCACCCAGGTGCCCCACATCTGCATACATTTAAAACATCATATATATGTACCAGATTTACTTACTGCACACAATGTTTGCTGTTTACATTGATTTGCAAGCCCTTAAATGATCCACAGCCCCTAGTTTGGAAATTTTGACCTTAACCTTAGATGAATCTGGAATTCTGTCCCTAGTCCAGTCTTTCCTGATCACTATGGAACGAGGTTGAACTTCCAGGCTGTCTGAAAACTTTTTGGAATCCCCATTTTTACTCTCTGCTACCTTTTCCTAAGTCAGGTGTACCCCCAATCAATGTCATTAATTAATGAGAAAATAGGATAAGAGGTGGGGGAAATGATTATGAATAGTGGAACTCAGTTACACTCCAAAGACATTCTCCTAAGCTTAATATGAAATGTTCAGCTTTTCTAACACCCAAATATGTGCTAAAAAGATTTACTTTTCAGGATGCCTGTGTGGCTAAGTCAGCTCAGGTCATCATCCCAGGGTCCTGGGATCAAGTCCCACATCGGGCTCCCTGCTCAGCGGGGAGCCTGCTTCTCCCTCTGCCTGCTGCTCCCCCTGCTTGTGTGCTTGCTCTCTCTCTCTCTCCCTAACAAATAAATTTAAAAATATTTAAAAATGCTTTACTTTTCAAGCTAAATTCTCCTTATTTGCACATATTTAATTTTAGTTTGCAAATTTACATAAAAGATAGAGAAGGAGAAAATAAAAGGCTTTATTTCCTATTAGGTAGCCGGCACGCCATCATTGATGAATACGTTTCCTGCCTTCCCTTCTTCTTTGTCATTAGGTCCATAGCTCTTGTATTTTTTACACCACTTACTTGCCCTCAGATGTCATCTTGCGTATCCAAAAATTCATTCCCCCCAAAACATGGTTTACAGTGTCATAGGTGACTAGAGGGACAAGCATAAACAAAGGAGAAACCTCATTTTAATGCATTAAATTCTTTTAGAAAATACTTCCCAGGTGCTGGGGATACAGGGCCTGGCATGTAGTACTGGTCAGTAAATATTTGTTGAGCATTAGCTTAACCAGGTTCCTGTCATCAGAGAGTTTACACACTAGTGGAAAAGACAGACCAACAGACAATTCAAATACAGTGTGTAAGTACAGTGTTCTGTGGGAGCACAGAGGAGGGGTGCCTTACTTTCCCTGAAGCACCCAAGGATGGCAGCCTGAAAGGGAAGACATTTAAGCTAAAATCTAGGGGATAGAGGAGGAGTTCAATGGGAGAGGCAGTGCGTATGGGTGGAAGAATCTGGCAAAGCACAAGGTACAGAAGCAAAAATGCTCATGGTGTATGTAAGGAATTATTTATATAGAGGGGGGTTCCTCTTGAGAATTCATAAGTGAAAAATGTTTCGAAGTCAGCTTGGAGCCAAATGAAGGAGATCCTTGAATGCCCAACTGAAGAATGTGTACTTCGTCTTGGAGGCAATGATGCATCATCGCTTTTATGTTTGAGTACGGTGCTGATTGATGTCGACAAAGTAGTGTTTCAGAGCAGCATTCTAGAAATCGTGGGTTGACTTGAAAGAGACAATGTTAGGGGTGGAGAGGGGAATAAGGGGGCGGTTGTAGTGTGAGGTGATGTGGACCTGAACTAAGATAATGAGACTGAGAATGGGAAGAAGAGGTGGCAAATGGATGCAGGAAATAGTCACAAGGAAGAATCAGTAGAATTTGGTGGCCTGACCAAGTGGAAGAGGGAAAGGGAGATAATCCACACAACGGATGCTCATGGTTCTCAAACCAGGTCTTGCATCAGAATCCTCTGGTGGGCTTATTAAAACCCAGATTGCTGGGCCCAACTCCTGAGTTTCTGATTCAATAGGTCTTTGATGGGACCTGAGACTGCATTTCTAACAAGTTCCAGGTGATACCAATGCTACTGCTCTGGGGAACATATTCTGGAACCATTGGAGTCTGGACTATGTCATACCTTTTCCAGCAAACAGACCATTAGAATCATGGTTTAGTCTTTTCAACACATGGTGCTGAACAACTAGTCAGCCACATGCAAAAGAATGAAATTGGACCCTTACCTCAATATATATATATATATATATATATTCAAAGTGGATCAAAGACCTAAATTGAAGACCTAAACATATAAAACTCTTAGAAGAAAATGGAGATAAATCTTCATGACATTGGATTTGGCAAAGAACTCTTAGATATGACACCAAAAGCACAAGCAACCAAATAAGGAGTTGATAAATTGAACTTAGTCAAACTTAAAAACTTCTGTGCTTCAAAAGACACTATCAAGAAAGTGAAAGACAGCCCAGAGAATGAGAGATCATGTCTGCCGATCATAGGTCCGTTAAGAAACTTGTATCTAGAATATAGAAAGAACTCTTACAACTTAATAATAAAAAGACCAATAACCCAATTTTAAAATGGGAAAAGGATCTAAATAGGCATTTCTCCAAAGAAGATATACAAATGGCCAATAAGCACATGAAAAGATGTTCAACATCATTAGTCATCAGGGAAATGCAAGTCAAAATAACAAGATACCACAGCGGGGACAAGATTATAGAAGACCTTATATTCTCTCCATATGAGTTTGCACTTGGTCTCGCTAGGGAGTCACTGAAATCAGCAGAAAGATGGAGTCAGAGTTGTTTCAAACAGACTTGCTTCATGAGGGAGGCTATTACAAAGTTTAGGAACGAGATGTCACACAAATCTTTCTCCAATCTCATCTACACACTAGAGCAAACATAAAATGGGACAAAGATAAGAAATACTAAGGAGGTAGAATTGGCAGGATGGTCGTTATTTGGTTATGGGAAGCTGGGATGAAGAAAGATTTGAGGATGATACCCAAAGTTCTATTTTTAGTAACTGGTGGATGGTGGTACCATTTACTGTGATAGAAAACACAAGAAGGGTACGTTCTGGAGATTTAAAAAAAAGCAAAGAGGGGCACCTGGCTGGCTCTGTCAGTAGAGCATGTGACTTGATCTCTGGGTCATGAGTTGGAGCCCCACGTTGGATGTAGACATTGCTTTAAAAAAAACATGCACGTGGTGCTTCTGTGGCTCAGTTGGTTAAACATCTGCCTTCAGCTTGGGTCATGATCCCACTACAGTCTGAAGTGATGTCATGAAGTCATGAAGCTCACTACAGTCTGCTTCTCCTTCTGCCCTGCCCCCAACATATGCACGCGCTCTCTCTCAAATAAATAAATAAAATACATATTTTTTAAAGATTTTATTTATTTATTTGACAGAGAGAGAGAGAGACAGCCAGCGAGAGAGGGAACACAAGCAGGAGGAGTGGGAGAGGAAGAAGCAGGCTCCCAGTGGAGGAGCCTGATGTGGGGCTTGATCGCAGAACGCCGGGATCACGCCCTGAGCCGAAGGCAGACGCTTAACGACTGAGCCACCCAGGTGCCCCTAAAATATTTTTTTAAAAAATAAAAATAAAAAACACACAAGGATATGCTGAATATCAAACATAGTAAGTTTGAGATGCCCTTACCATCAGCGAACTCCCTAGGCTGTCTAAGTGATCCTTTGAGTTAATTTTGTTCATCTTGTCCAGGTGGGAAGAGCATTCACTGAGTTAAGTAGCCCAAGATTTCTCTTTGTAAAATGATTTATTATTCAGACTTTTAGGAACTGGTTCATGGGAGTGGGCTCACCCCTCTACCTTCACCTTCAAACTTCTAATCCCTCAGCTTTCCAGGTCACACAAAACGGAGGTCCAGACCATTGAAAGCTGGAAGTCGAACTATGACTTAGAATTCCTTGAATCTTGGTGATCTCCCTAAAGTGTCCACTTCGAGCAGAAGCAACCCAGCCTCTCACCCACTGACACTGTCCCAGCAACTGTCCCAGTGTGTGGTGTCTTCTTTGTTTAAACCCAGGAAGTGGACTTTGTTTTTATTGTTATAAAACTTTGAAAAGAACAAAAAAAAGGGAGTGGGGATGTTTCTAGCTTAATCTTTTGCTGCCACCTAGTGCCAGAACTCAGCATTTTCGGCTAGCTGCTCCAGATAAGAAAATTAACAGGGTTTATGCATTGCCACAAATTTGAAACAGACAATAACAATGATCTATTTTAACAAACAATATCTATCTTGACATAATTTTTCACATTATTTCTCGCATTTTTTAAGATTTTGTTTTTAAGTAATCTCTACACCCGATGTGGGGCTTGAACTCGCAACCCTGAGATCTAGAGTCCCACACTCCACCAACTGAGCCAGCCAGGCACCCTAGGACTCATATTTAAATACCAGTCTTTCCTAGCATTCAGACACCAGTCCTTTTAAATGACTCAGAATTCAATTTTAAGGCAATTCCTTTCTAGCCTCAACTTTGGATACCCGCTGGGGGAATTCCTGAGAAAACATGGAGGCCCAAGCAGGTCAGAATATCACTTTCTGTAAGTTGTGAAGCTCTTGGGATAAATTCCCCTTGCAAGCTGAGTCAGATGGGAGTCTATAATGTTCTCATAACCATACTTCACAACTTTGGAAGAATCTTCAATTTCACGCTAAGCGTTTATACGAAATAGCTAAAATTTAAGCCGGCATGTAATTATTACAAATTACCATTTGTAAAGAAGAATAAATTAGTAAATGGAGGAGGGGAAGAATGACGTTTTTCCCTAGCTTTTTCGTGATGTAATTGACATATAACATTGTGTAAGTGTAAAGTGTACAATGTGATGATTTCATACACGTGTATTTTGTGAAATGATTACAATAAGGTTAATGTATCCTTCACCTCACAGTTACCTTATTTGTGTGTGCGCGCATGTGTGTGCGTGTGTGTGTGCGCGCGCGTGTGTGTGTGTGTTCGTGTGTGTGCTGAGAACTTTTAAGACCTACTCTCTTAGCAACTATCAAGGATACAATACGGTATTGTGAGCTATAGTCACTATGCTGTACATTACATCCCCAGAACTTACTCATCTTTTTTTTTAAGATTTTTATTTATTTACATGACAGAGAGACAGCCAGCGAGAGAGGGAACACAGCAAGGGGAGTGGGAGAGGAAGAAGCAGGCTCATAGCAGAGGAGCCTGATGTGGGACTCAATCCCGGAACGCCAGAATCACGCCCTGAGCCGAAGGCAGACGCTTAATGACTGCGCTACCCAGGCGCCCCCAGAACTTACTCATCTTCTAACTGGAAGTTTGGGCCCTCTGACCACCTCCACCCATTTCCCTCCACCCCCTGCCCCTGCCAACCACCAATCTATTCTCTGTTTCTATGCGTTTGGGTTCTTCCTGTTTTTTCAGATTCCAAATGTAAGTGAGACCTTACCACATTTGTTTTTCTCTGTCTGACTTATTTCACTTAGCATAATGTCCTCTAGTTTCGTCCATGTTGTCACAAATGGCAGGATTTCCTTTTTTGAATTGCTGAATGATATTTTATATACATTCCCATGTCTTGGCTATTGTAAATAATGTGGCAGTGAGCACGGGAGCGCAGATACGTCTTCAAGGGAGTGACTTAACTTCCTTTGGATGTAACCCCAGAAGTGGGATTGCTGAATCAACTGGTAGTTCTATTTTAAATTTTTTGAGGAACCTCCATGCTGGGTTCCACAGCGGCTGTGCCAGTTTCCATTCCCGCCAACAGTCCTCTAGGGTTTTCTCTCCACATCCCTGCCAACACCTGTCATCCCTTGTCTTTTTGATAATGGCCAAAGAATGACTTCCAATGGCCTGCAATCATTTTGAGAAAACAGGCATATTTGCATACACATCATTAAAAACAGTGTTTGAATGATTGTGGGGTAATAAACCACGTAGGCAGGAGAAGCATTCAAGAGGATGACATTTGTGTTGGAAGGGCTAGAGCTGTGTCTGCTAGCTGTGTGATCTTAGGGAAGTTACTTACCTTCCCTGAACCTAGTTTCCTCGTCTCTCCACAAGGGATGATGATACCAGTACTTGCTGTCGGTTACTGTGAGGATTGAAGTATTCCACCAACTTCCTGACATCTAGCAAATGCCCAATAAATAATAACTGCTATTTGTATAACAGTATTAAAAACAATTAAGCTTACCCATTGCCTCCTCCCATGGAGTTAAATACAGTTCCAGGGGCAAGAGAAGGAGGTTCCCTATCGTAAATGCTCCAAGGCATTTTGGAAGGGAATCGTGACAACCTCAGCTTCAGTCATGGAGGCCTGTTCTCAGAGAGGGTAGGAAATCAGTAGGAACAGCCAGACTTGCTCAAGGTTACAGAAACAGGAGAATAAAGTCCAAATTCTTTAACGTTGTCTTTACCACCCATCACTCCTTTATACTCCAGAGAAACAGACCACTTGCTGTGAAACAAAGTGACGAATATCCCGCGGGCTCTGGGGTCAGACTGCCCTGAGTCTGAACCCTTGCTCTGCCACTGATAAGCTGTGCCACTTTGTACAAGTTCCCTAACTGCACTGAGCCTTACTCCCTTCGCTGTAAAATTGGGAATGATAATAAGAGCACTTAACTCTTAAGGCTATTGCGGGAATTAAATAAAATGTTGTGTGTAGGGGCGCCTGGGTGGTTCAGTTGGATGGGTATCTGCCTTCGGCTTGGGTCCTGGTCCTGGGGTCCTGGGATCGAGTCCCTCATTGGGCTCCTTGCTCTGCAGGGAGTCGACTTCTTCCTCTCCCTCTCTCCCCTGCTCCTGCTCTCTCTCTCTCTCAAATAAATAAAATCTTTTTTAAAAAATGATGTGTGTAAATCACAATGCCTATCATAGAGTCTGTCATCCATAAATCATTATCAATAAACCATGAAATCCTCCCACTTGCCACTACATCAAATATGGCCCTGATATTTTAACTGGCCTGGTAGTTTCAAATGAATTGTCACAATCTGAGAAGCATGTCTTCCATGTCCTTAGCTTTCTAAAGTTCAAACCTGACCATAATCACCATTTATTAAACACTTAGCATATATGCCAGGCATTTTAGGTACTTTTTCCTGATCTTTGCAACACCTAAATAAGGCAGACGCTATTTCCCCCTTTACACATGACAGAAGGGAGGCTAGGAGAAGGTTAAGTAACTTTCCCCAGGTCATGCAAGCTGCGTGGTCAATATTTGAACCTGGGCCTGGGTGCCGGATCCCCTACTTTTGCTCAGTGCCGTACTGCCCGACCTTTGTCAAATCACCTTCTGTGACTTCCCACAGCCTTCAGGGGAAAGGTCAAACCTCTCAACTTACTATACAAGGCTTTTCTTCATCTGGCTCTAGCCCCTACTGACCCCCTGACCTCCTCACCCATAGCCCAATCGCCTCCTCAAAAAAAAGCCTTCCCTGACGCCCTTCCTGGGTCTCCCAGAGCACCCTGGCCATATCTCTGTCATGACACTTGTCACACTGTAGTGTAAATACTGATTTAATTGTATGTGTCCTTCAAAAGGCCATGAACTCCTTAAGGCACTGTGTCATATCCATCTTCCTATTCCCACTACCCGGCAAAGTGCTTGGCACAGAGTAGGAATTTAATCGATGTGCATTGAATGAGTGAATACATGAATGAGCGGATAAACTGATGAATATCAAGCAGGGAAGGCCCAAATATAAAGTCCCACCACTTTTTAGAATGGTGGTACTTCAGGTGGGATCCCTGGACCAGCAGCAGCGGCATCTGGGAACTTAGAAAAGCAAATTATCGGCCCCTGCCTCAGAATCAGAAACCCCAGGAGTAGCCCCCCATCCTGTACATTACCAACACCTCCCAGTTACCTTCAAATGCACATAAATTAAGAGTATGTTTACACAACGGATTTAAATTGCCCGTAAACATGCATATATAAATAAGAAAAATATTATGGTTATTGTTAATACTGATTCCTTAAATTTATTTGGTTCTTAATAGATCACAAAATACTTTCCTAATGACTGTATTTGAAAGGAAAGACGAGATAAGGAGAACTATAAAGGAGTTCAGATCGGTATGTTACATTCTAATTTAGTAGGCCCCTGAGCTCCTAGAGAGAGAACCTTCTCAGTTGTCCCATCTGGAAAATAAGAGTTATGTGCCTCTATGCGAGCATTCGCCTGGCCAAGCTGGGAAGTGGCTTCTGTGGTAGCCCTTCCCATAAAATCCTATTGGTTGGATAAAGGATTCCAGGTGGGCAAGGTTGAGTGCGATTAAATCATAGTTGGGGTTGTAGGAAAGCTAAAGCTAGGGGAAGAAGGCGTACTCAGGCTATGACGGGTACCTGAGTATTTTTAATACCTTATGCAGGCATGAAGTTCCATTAGGCAAAATCATACCACCATGTGATTAGTTCAAAAAACTTTTTTTCTGCTCTCAGAGAAAAATATTGTGAAAGGAACTAAAATTTTATGGTGATTTCCTTTGGGTAGTGGTATTTCACCTTTAAAAAAAAAAGTTTTTTGCCAAGAACTTTTTTTTTTAATAATGAGAAAAGGATAATAAAGTTATAAAATTGGTTCTGTGTACCTGGGGAGACTGATACTCAGAACCAGCAGCTGATGTAGCTGGAGGCAAGATCTGAAAAGGAAGACTGGCATCTCAGAGGCTAGAAGGAACTGGGAAGAACCCAGAACAATCTTTACGGGGCTGACCTAAAGCACTGAAACAAGAGGAGATGCCCTGCCGAAGACTTCCGTAGGCAAAGACCCAGGACACTACAGACTCAGGTTCTGCTGTACCAAAGCCAAGTTCAAGCCAAAGAGAGGGGAGTGCCTGGGGCACGGCTAGTACAGGGCTTGGGTTTCTTGCCAGGACCTGGAAGATGAGAGGGCTCACTGGGAGGGTGGAAGGGAGGGAAAATGATCCAGAACTGTTGACGGCTCCAAGGTCGGCAGCTGCAGGAGGTATAAACTGGAAAGGGAGGGATCACGGAAGTGAGCAACTAGTGCCAAGCTAATTGCATAAAACAGGACTATGTACCTGTAACTTACATATTCTGCGTGTAGTTTACACCCTAAGATTTCTTCACTATGGTAAAAATCAGCTGTGTCCTTAAAAATGATTGCCTGAGCAGTAGTCACCTCCCAGTGCAGGCTGATACAAAACAGCCTCCACTGGAAACAAAATTAAAACAGAAGTTCTGAATCTCAAGGGCATCCTGTCTGGAGAAGTTACCCTCCCCCCATCCTCGAAGCTTGGGAGTGGAAAGTTATTATGTGAGCAGTTTACATTTATTAAGCAGTTAGTTTGGAAGGCTAAGTGCTTTGAATGGATTGTCTCATTCATTCTTCCAAGGAGCCTTAGGAGCTAGATACAGCTGTCACGTCCAACCTAACGAACCAGGGAATGAAGGTCTAGCTGGCAAAGGGCAATGTTAGGACTACCGGCTTCTGAAGCCCAAATTCCTTCTATCGTGCTACCCTGCATTTGTTAGTCCTGCAAATACCCTACAGTGAGTAACAGTAGCTATAAAATACTAAACTTAGTAATACCTAGGGTGAGCTTATAACAAACCACATAGGATCATACTGTGTTGGTAGGAATGTGAACTGGTGTGATCTTTCTGAAGGACAGTTTAGCAATATTTACCAGAGAATTTTAAATGGAAGTACCCTTTTGTTTCAATGATTTCGATCACCCAGATATAGTAAGTGAAAAAAAGCAAGGTGCAGAACAGTGTGTATAGTAAGATTGCTTTTATAATAATTTTTAAAGTACATGTAGAAGATGGATTGATAGATATGCTAGCATATAAATACCATTTTCCCCCTGAAACACAAGAAGCTTTTAACAATAAATATCTTTGGAACAAGTAACTCGGTTATTATTTTTGTGCCATTGGGAGATATTTGAGCTTTTAAAGTTTTGTTTTCCTCTCTCTGTTTGCTGATTTTTTAAAGTAACTCTTTATTAAGTCTTTTAAATAAAAACCAAATAACCAGCATTTACTGAGCAAGGGACATGAGCAATTACATGAGCAAGGGACTCAGGCATCTTACATACACTACATTGTATTCTCACAGGAAATGATCAGCTCTGTTTTACAGATGAGGAGTTAAGAGCCTCGGACAGGTGACATCCCGGGCTTGAGGTGCCGCAGCTCAGGATGAGGGCGAGCTGCCGGTTAAATGCCTGTCTGCCTCGGTTCAGAGCCCTTAGTGCTCAACTGCCTGGTTGTGCTCTTCTAATGGGTGTTTATACTCATTGCCTAATAAAAGTAAACTGGCGAACAACTGGAGTCTAATGAGATAATGTATGTGAAAATACTTTTCTAAATATAGAGATGTTTGGGGAGGACAAAGCAGGCAGCAGGAGTTTGACTTGGGCCGACCTGTCCACTGAGTCCCAGTCAGGATATTATTTTTTGAGGAAGTGATGATCAACACCTTTCTTCTCTTTCTCCTTTAAAAATATTATAAAATGACATTTATCACCCCCTTTCCCCCCATGACACCTGATCATTGTTTAAAAAATTAAAATGTAGTGGAGAACTGAAAGTCCTTTCATAATACCTCTCACTGGTACTTGTTTCAGGTTGTAATGGCTATGTGACTATATTGCACACTTCCCACATATTTTACCTCGATGGGAGCAACTATCTATTTGTTCAGTATCTGGCTTTCTTTCAACCTTATCACATATCCTGACCATCTTTTCATATCAGCACTTACAAATCTTTTCTCCTTTAAATAAATACCTGCACAATACCCATTTTGCAAATGTACACACATGCACACGATTATTTTTTGAATTGTCCACTGAAGGACATTTAAGCCACTTCCAATTGTTTGCTTTCCTAACTGCTGCTGCTACAATGAATCCCGTTCCCAAGAAAGTTTAGAGGCAGCTTCAGATGGAGTGTGACATTTGTCAACTCTGTAGCTGATAAGAGTGACCCTTTAGGACTCTGTACTGAGGGTAGGAGCACGTTTCACTGTGTGTGGACACAAAGAACTCTGCCCAAAGCACTTTGGCCAGCACAATCAGAGATATGAGACTTGCCAACAGGTGGGAAAACCTCCACAAGAAGAGCTCCCTATTTGCGATAGTTTAGTAATAGACCAGAGACTTGCTACTATTGCTCAACACTGATTGCTGGATCAGAAGAGGAATTTCCAGACTCCGTTTCAAGCAGGGCTGGTGCAGGGCTGTGGATCCCCCCAGACAGTCTGGAGACAGCTAGACCGGGAGATGGGCAGCAGAGCTCCAAATCAGGCAACAGCACGTGTGGAAGGAGCAGGGACCTATGGGGAGACTCATAACTCATAGACCAACCTCTTCCAGCAGAGGGCAGTGCCTCAGATATCAGGCGGGACTCCGGCCAGCTGGAGCCAGAGCTGGGGGACTTCGCTGGACAGATTGCAGCAACCCTGAGCCGAGGAAAAATTGAACGAAACTGTCCTTTGGATACTGTAAGTGACGTTGGGGAATGCCCAGTGAAAGACACGGTGGGACTTCACACTACCGTGATTTGCCTGTTTTCTAATGTCTACCAATTTGGGTTTGGTAATAAATCTCTTTTTATACAGCCTGGCTGTGCCGGCTTGCAACTAAGGCAATTTGGAACCAATTTAACTCGACTGGCCACAGAGTTTCTCAGGTTTCTGGGGGCATGCTTGAATCAAAAAGGGAGTGACATGCCTAAAATATAACCTAGCCTTCTGGCCCTGGGGCTCTGTGGATCTGACACAAAGTTTACAAATAGAAAGTTAGCAGAGGGAAAGATATGTAAGAAGTAACAATTTTATCTAAAAATAGAAACTCAGTGTTTAACACCAGCCTTTTGCTTTTGCATTTCAAGGACTATGAAGGATGACCGTTAAAACAAACTTTATCGTGGAAGAGCCAGCCATGCAACTGCTGCGCATGCAGATAATGAAAGATTAAAAGCAGTTAGTCCCGTAGGCCTAAACAGTTTCCAATCGACTCTTCCCTGAGAATTGCTTACCTTTTCTGCTGTGTAGTGGTTAGAATCAAATAGGGGCAAAACTGAGTTACTGTAAGATAAAGTCTGTTTCTACTCCTGTTGTGTTTGAGCCCTGTGATAAGAAAGGAAGGAGTGACTTTGGCATTTGCTGGTGGAGTCCAGAAGATTTGCCAGATGATAGAAGTACTGTGTGTGTTTAATTATTTGTCAGGCACGGCTATGTAAGACACATCACAAACGAAATCAGCAACAGTGAAGTCGAAAGGTAGTTCGCACGCGTTTCTTAGAGCAACATCAAGTGTTAGAAATACCAGCAAGGAGAGTAAAGTTTCTCGGCTGCTTTATTTTCCGGGTCCCTTCTAGCCCAGGGATGTCGGGCGCTCTCCCGGAGGCCAGATCACTGCCGGCCGTCCCGCACCGGCCAGCCAGCGGCGGAGACGCCGAGGGGCTTCGGCCGGTTTGGCCTGGGACTGCCGGCAGCCCCGGCTGCGGGCGGGGAAGGGAAGGCCGTCGGAGGTTCTCCGAGAGGCCCTCCGCCAAGGCCGCGGCCCCGACCCGAGACCGGCCCCTGCCGTCTCTCTCGGCAGGGCGCGGCCCCAGCGCCACCCGGCTCGCCCCGGAGAGGTGGGACTTTCCCCACCGGAAGTGATCCCGGCCAGTCTCGGGGAACTGGGGCACCTCAGCCAGTGTGTCAGGGAAACCCTTCCGGGTGTGTGCTGGGGGGGGTGGGGGGTGGGTGAGAAAAAAAAGAGGTGGCGTCGCCCGGAGTGGCCGCCGCCGCCGGACGGCCCCCGCCCCTTTCCCCTCCGCGAGCAGCGGCGCTGGGGCGGCGGTGAGACGGAGCAGCCGGCCGTTGGCCATGGCCTTGGCGTGAGGGAGACTCCCGGGCGGCCGGGCGGGTGCGGACGGCGGGGTAAGCGGCGGCTCCGGCGGAGGCAGCCGGGTCCGGGCGGGAGCTGGCGGAGGGGTGGAGGGGGGGAGCGGGGAGCGGGCGGCGGCCGGTGGGCCGCGCGTCTCCCCACCCCGCGCCTCCGGGCTTGCCCTCCTCCCCACGCCCCCTGCCTGGGCTTCGGTTCCTATAGGAAGGGCATCACCATCTCATCCCCACCCACCCGACACTTGGCTCTTTCCCCTCCCCCTCCTTTAACTTCCTCTTCTTCCCCCGTTGGGCCCTCTGCCTCTCCGCACTCTCCTCCCCAGTTCGCAGATTTCCGCCCACCTTCCGCCTCCCCGAGCCGCCGCGGCTAGCGGGGTGTTCTTTTCCCTCCCTCTGGTAGGAGTTGCTGAAGGTGAGACTCATGAGGGAATACAAGGTAGTGGTGTTAGGGAGCGGAGGGGTTGGCAAATCTGCCCTTACTGTGCAGTTTGTCACCGGGACTTTCATTGAGAAATATGACCCCACCATTGAAGATTTCTACCGCAAAGAGATCGAAGTGGACTCTTCCCCCTCCGTGCTGGAAATTCTGGACACCGCAGGAACTGAGCAGTTTGCCTCCATGAGAGATCTCTACATCAAAAACGGCCAAGGTTTCATCCTGGTTTATAGCCTGGTTAATCAACAGTCTTTCCAGGTAACCAAACCGAGTCTTGTAATTTGTTAGAAGGGGGTGTGGTAATCCCACATTTACTTCTGGTGTGCTTGAACCGTACGTTAATGACTATGTTTTGCTTCTGAAAGTTAGACATGGCGCATTTTTGAGGTTACTTCTGGCACGGAAAAGTATCGGGTTGTTTCTATAGAGAGTCTGCAGTAACAAACCGTCAACAAATATTTTAAAGTTATTTTTGAGTCAAGGAAAAGTGAGAACGAAATAGGGCAGTCTGTGTATTTAGCCTGGAAGGGAACCTTCTGAAGTTGCTTGTTCGATTCAACAAGTATTGATTAATGTACTTACCAAAACAACATTTAACAGATAATCTCAGGTAAGTAGAGCACTTTGCAGAGAAAATTATTTTGAACCGGTATCTGTAACTCCTGTGTCTGTTTTCCCCACCTCTTCCTCTGTGTTCTCTCAGCGAAGTTTCTCAGCCAGATTCATAAATCTTAGTGTTACAAGCTGAAGAACTCAAGACCTGCCTTCTAGGCATTTTTACTTAACTTTGGGGCGTGTGAAGGAAAGTTACTAATTGAAAAGACTAGTGCCTAGAATTAATTACCGACCGAAAGCTACAGTGACTCTCCTGCAGTTGACCCAAGTTGCTTCTGATAACACCGACTATATTTATACAAAATATGTGGATCAGGGAACACCGGACAAGTGCAAATTTCTAACCCTGGCTGGGTGGCCAAGCTGGAGGTGGTCCTATTTCTTCCAAAAATTTGTCCTTCACTGGGAGACCAACTGAAGGTTTAACATTATTTTGAGAGGTGCAGTAAATGTTGCTATTTATTCCTTGAAAATAAATAACTTCATATTGACCCACTGTATTGACCTCCATCGATTTAGGAAATGGATAGTTTTTCTGCATTTAAAGGTATGCGCTTAATGTTGCTTGCTTAAGAGACATTAAGTGCTTTAGTGAATACAATGTACTAATTCCACTTTTCTTAGTATTTAAATTACAGTACTCTAGTGAAGTTTTCCAGTAACCACAAATAGAAACTTCAGAGTTTTTCTTTCTCTTAAAGATATATAGTAAGTATAGTGACCAAACTAAAGTACATTTTATGTGGGCTTTAATTCCAAAGCAATAATAGTATCATAAAAGCATTTTTCCCCAGAAAGTACCAAAGGTGATGTTTGACAGGCATTTTCTTTCTAAAGGATCCTTGAGATATTTGTTATTCTATTAGCTTACTCTCTTGAGGCTGGAAGTCTTTTGAGGGGTTTTTCATATGATTTCCCTTGTATCTGCTTCTGTTATAGGCACAGATAGGGAGTGAAAAACTGCCATTATTTCAACAGAGACTTAAATTCTTTCAAGCCTAACTGTCATAAATTTGGCTTCTCATTTCAACTTGCGTTTCCATAAGGACACAGGGAAAAAGAGCTTAACCTAGAAGACCAAATGGATACATGACCAAACAAAATCATTACAAACATCAAATAATTATGGTTTCATAAATTTTCACAGTCCTATTTTTCCTTCATCCCACAAGTGACTATTCCATTCACTGTTAACTATTCAGATTGAACACGCTTGATAATTTAAGTCAAACCTCTCAAGTTACAAAACATTTGAAAATTGGAAACTCAGTATTAAATCTATAAAATTGCCTTAAAGCAACACTTCCTCCCCTCCGCCAAAGTTGATGCTACCTGAGAATCACTAAGTCTCTTATCTTTTATCATTAATTGTCATTAGAAAAAATAATACACTGGGGAGAAAATACAAGTTGTAAAACCTAACTAGGCAACGGGAATTACGACTGTCTTCCCGCCCAGACGGCTGCTCAGTGCATTTGTCCCTCCCCGGAGCTGCTCACTGTTAACATTAGTTTGTAATGTATTTTAAGGTGTTTGATTTTACTGGGATGAAGGCCTACCATTAAATTTAAAATGCCGCATTTAAGTATATAAATCTGTTTTGAACTGGTCTTTGAGGCATGACACGGTGTTTTTGTTCCCACCTGAAACACTTTCTTTCAGGCACTCTTGCTAAATGGCTAGGACTGCGTAGATGCAGGAAGCCTGTGCTAGGATAACAGGTGTTTTCAGGAGTGCTGACAAGCTGGCAGGTTTAAGGAGATAGCTAAACATCCTTACGTACAAATGGATTCATCATAATTGGGAACTTACTTTTTAACTCAGTGCAGACTAGGGGAAAGAAGTATGAGTCCTAAGGTTCGTGTGCAGCCTACATTTTACGTTCTTGACAGAAACCCAGCAGGTGGGATCTGTGGAAATGATCGAGTTCCTACTTGGGTGGAGAGAACATTTATTTTCTCCATTTGGGTGTATAGTATTACTTTGGATTCAGCTTTCTGTACTTTGAGGGATGACTTCTTGTGATACTGTAATACTCCTGTTACGGTCACGCAAACAGCATAATTTTTTTTTCTCTTTGTGATTGTTTGAATAGGATATCAAGCCCATGAGAGATCAGATTGTCAGAGTGAAGAGATATGAAAAAGTCCCACTAATCCTAGTAGGAAATAAAGTGGATCTGGAACCAGAAAGAGAGGTTATGTCTTCAGAAGGCAGAGCTCTGGCTCAAGAATGGGGCTGCCCCTTCATGGAAACGTCGGCAAAAAGTAAATCAATGGTGGATGAACTTTTTGCTGAGATCGTCAGGCAAATGAACTATTCATCGCTGCCGGAGAAGCAAGATCAGTGTTGTACAACTTGCATTGTCCAGTAAAAAAGAACCTCAATCATGGCCATACCGAGCAGGTTAGTCGTTGATGGAACCTTATGAGTCTGAGACTGTTTAGGTTTTGATCGAGTATAACAAAAAGCTGGTTAATATTAGTACACGTTGTGCTACCTTCCGTTTCCTTGTATATTTTTAAAATAACATTTCCCTTAGCACAAAACAGTCAGCATTCAGTGAAGAAAATACAAAAGAGATAAGCAAACTGAAGGTAAGAAATTGCCTGTATTCCTGTCACTAAGATTTGTTTTTTAAAAGCGAATTACTGTCCTCTTCTGCTTCATCGATGACATTCCTTTGGGGTGGGGTGAGTTAAAGGGTAACACACCTCCTCCCTGTTCCTGTGATTTCGCATCCAATAATAATTTCAGATGATGATTGGTTTCATGTTTTCTACACGTTTCTGTCCCGGGCTAGAGAGCTGCTATAATTGAAATCATCAATTTACTAATCACCCAAGTGCTTGATTGAACAGGATGATTATTTAATCAAGTTCATCTGTACTTTGCACTTGAGGGACTTAAGTGACCTCTGATAATAACAAATTACAGTGCCACAGCGTACCTTGACTTCATCATGAATATATGGCCCAAATGAGAATCTGGTAAAATCATCTGTGATGTGTTAGAAGAGACACACCCAAGCCCAGGCAACATTTATATTCAGTTTTAGTAAATAATAGAGTTCATAGGGACAATAACAAAACCTTCACACCTTTCATTGAGTTGAATGATAACTTCATAAAAGTTTTTTCAAATGAATGAGTTTTTAAAAAGCAACTGAGCATTTTAAGTGGGATTCTTTTATTCATATCATGGTCTTTTAATCTAGATTATAATTGGACAGATAGACTCAATTAGACAGTAACCCTTACATAACACACTAAAACAACCAATATCCTGGATGACTGCAAAACCACAGCAAATGGCAGGCTAGCCTGACAATCTCAGGAATGGAATCGATTGTTTTGAGCCAAGACTGACCTCAAGTCCAGGAGGCAGTGTTGCAAATGGCAACAGGCATTTCAGATTGCAGTGATGATTCCGAATCAAAGGTCTGGCTTTATATGTGCTCCCTGGGGAAAAGACTAACAGTCCCTAATTTATCTTTTCAGACAAGATCTTCTGTCAGGGAGTGTCTGTCACCTTTGAAAATGAAGGATGACAACAGTGCTTTATTCAGAATGCTTTCACACGTCAGCTTTTTAGCACACCAGAATATGATGAGAACACATTTCTTTTCTGATACCTGGCTACATCCGTTATGGCTTCCCTGTCGAGACCTCACGCCAGCGTATGTTTGGGTGATGGCGTCACACTTGCAGAGTGTAGGTTTTGGAAGCAGGAACTGGCGTATGTAGGTGATCCAGTCCCGTGTTTGTGTTTCCCTAATGTCTTCAGTTGTAAGCCAGCTTCAAGTTTGAACAAGTTCTGTGTGGTGATTGCATCTTTACCATTAACGTGCTCTTTCTCTGTCGGACACTTTTAACTGGGGAAGTGACATAAATGTACATGTTTCAGTATTGTCATCTTTATAAAAAAATTAACTAGCTCCCACAAAATGTTCCCAGTTTTCTTTCCATCATTAATGTAGACAGCTACAGGAAGTAAACTGAATAAAATCCAGATTGGCAAATGGATAGTTTCTATAGTGATTCTTAAATCTCTTACTCTGACTTCTCTCTACATCTGTTTCATCTTGCAGCTTGTGTGATCTAAATTACTTCTAATCCATTTGGTTATCTGCGGGAATGATTAAATAGAATTGCCTTATATCTCAAGCCAACTATGTTTATGTTTTTTGTTAATGTACTAAAAATCAGGAAATATTAATACAAATAGTTGCTTATTTATGATAATAATAGGTCAAGTCACCTGTGTAGCTTTTTGTTTGGTTTTCATTGTTGTAAGCAGAATACACATTGGAGGTGTGAGCATTGAACTAAAATAAGCAGCTGAATGTGTGAAAATATTAAAGGAAATTTCCTGACCGAGATCTTTTAGAACAAAGCACACTACACTTTCTCTTTTCTGACATCACACAAGATGAAATTGATGTATATGGGAATCTATAACCTGACACCTGTAAAAGCTCGTGGTTGTGCTTGTTTTTACTATTTATCTGCAAAAATAGGTGATGGATTCTGAATCCAGTAGCTTGAGTCATGGAGCTCTGAAGTCTGTCAGTCCCAGATCTAGACTGAAGATCAGACTTTGACAAGTAAAGGTGATTTGAGAAATGCTTGTCCTTAATAACTTAGAAGAGTACCTTTGTCCAAGTGAGAAATGATAAGATTCAGATAAGTCAGAAAAACTGTTGGGATTGTTGTAAATTGGTTGCTGTTAATCGAAAGGGGAGATTTTAATGCTCTAAGAAACAGTTCTGATAATTGCTCACATTTATTTACCACCCTTCAATGTGGGTCACCCGTCTCTTGCCCAACACCTGTTTATCTGCATGGCTCCCAGGATCATTTCCTCACCTTTCACCCTCCCACTGGCCGTAGTCTTAGTGTGAGTTTCCAAGCCCAGATTCTTTACGTGCTGTTTCTGCGGCCGGTTTCCTTACTGACCCAAGGAGCCTGCCATCGAGGGCTTCTTTACTGTGCAGCAGCAGTATAATAGAAACCCAGGTCAGTGTTACAGGCTAACTACATCATAGCTCCTCTGTATGTTGGTGTAAATAATTGACAATTGGCCCTTTTGGTGTTCTGTTGTGGAGAAGGATGGGTGTTTTGTTAACCATCTCATAATACTATAAAAGAAGTAAATCACAGTGCTGTGGGTATTCAGGGAAAGGAGAGACCACATCCAGTGAGAGCAGACTTCTCAATAGTCCAGGCTCTTTGTTACGGGCATTGTAGGGTGTCGCGCAGCGGCCCTGGCCCCTATTTACTAGATAGATGCTGGCAGCAGTCTCCCCGCCCCCCTAGTTATGACAAACAAGAATATCTCCAGACATTGCCTAATGGCTCCTAGGGGGGGCAAAATCACGCCTGGCTAAGAACCACTGACTTTGAGGAATTGGGGAACAGTAACATTTGGGTCAGGTCTTGAAGAATGGGTAGGATGTGAAGGGGTGGGGGAGGGGTAGAGGTGATTTCCAAACAGAGGGAATGCTGCAAAGGAGCAAACTAATATCCCTAAATTAGTAGTTTGTTGATTCCCTGAAAGGCAGGTGGGAAGTGCAGCAAAGTTATCTTTCAAATGTGACAGTTTGGTAAATACCCCTTTTGGCAAATAGAATTATTGAAAAGATGATTTCTCAAGGATTTCGGTATCTCAGCCCTGTATTGATGAAAGTTATTTAAAAAAAAAAAAAGAAAAGAAAACCAGAGTAAAAAAGGTGTTCTTCACTACGGTTTGAAGGGCTCCTGCAAGACTGTATCCTGTTTTTCTCCGTGTATTATGGAACAGGTTCTCCCAGTGAGAGTAAATGGTGCATAAGAGTACCAAACACCAGCAATCAAACTGAAAGAACAAAGATCATTATTTATGTCAGCCTCAGTTCATTATATATGTCAGCCTGAAGAAAAAGCGAGATTCTTGATTCAAGACCAGCACATCATTTCACGTGGCAGCAGAATGCCGGGGATGTTAACAAAGGCTCCTGAAAGGCTGAACCATCTATGAATGTCATTTTAGTCTAGCTGGCCTTACCATTTCTAAACACAGTGGAATTGATTAGCATTTTCGGGTTGTTTTTTTTTTTTAATAAATACGTGGAATCAGAATTGTTCCTAATCTTTTGTCCCCTGGCTTTTAATTAGATATGATGTGCTGAGGATTTAGCAAACGGAAAAAGGAAAATCATGAAAATTAAATCACATTGTGTACTTTAAAATGCTGGCATTTTCATATCCAAGTTAAATATTAATCCTATCAGTGAAACACTGGGGTGGAATTCTGTTGCAGAAGTTACAGCTTAGATACTTCCTTTTTTTTCTCCTGCCCTATTTTGCATATCACCTTGAGTAGGGAAAGTAGCTTATTTTAAATGTTCATTTGTCATCCAGTTCACATGGTGAGCCATAATAGAGCCTGTGGCATGGCAGCCCTGGATGGAGTGGGAGTATGCTTTGGGGCTCCCATGAAAGACGTACCATAAAGATCTGCAGTGGACCCGGAGTACTGGAGGGTCTGCACCCCCCTAATTTTCCCCGGACCTTCACTGACACCCCCTCCCTCCCTTGCCAAAAGGTTCATGGTCTGGGACAGTTCCGAGTGAATAGGTGAATAGTTAGACCTGCTGTGGGTGTGGAGGTGTCTGTGATTAGAATGACTCTTGTATATCTGTTCCCTCTTTAATTGCTTCCTTTTAACCTCAAGATTAGGCTTTTATTGCAGAATGAAATGCATATGAGCCATTCAGTTTTACTCCATTACCTCTCTGGCTTAGAATGAACCATCAGTAGAATTAACAAAAATTGCATCATAGAGTTGGAGAGTTGCCACCGAGGAAGTATTCTAGCCATACTACAGGAAAGATTCTCCTCGTGGGATTACTTCTCAGTGGAATTCAAAAATCCAGAAGATAATATCACTAAGAAAAACTTAAGTCCTGTCAGCTGTTGGAAAGACTTACCCTACCAAAAAACATACTCCCAAATTCTTTTGATTAGCCACAGTTTCAGGAACATGGGATTCAGAAAAAGCAATTTAGAGTTGAGGGGAGCAGTACCCTACCTGGTCTGATTCAGAGCTAGCAGCTGGAATCTGATCATTGGGCTCTTACTCTCCTTATCAGTGGACATGGTTATACTACCTGATATCTCAGAATTGAACTCATTAATTTAAATTTATGCGATTTTAGGTGTAGGAAAGAAGAAAAAGTTAATCCCTTCCTTTCTACCCTGGGTTTACCATAAACTTTTAGGGTGCATATTCTCCTTACAGCATGGTCCCCCTTTCATCCAAAGATTTGATGCCATAGTTTGAGTATTTAACTTGGATATGAAAATGCCAAGTAAAAAGTGAAGGGAAATTCATTTTTTAAAAAAATTCCTTTGGTTAAATCTCCAGAATATCATATGTCTACAACTGGAAAAAAATTAAAATTGATTATGTTTGCACATTTGTTATTTGCTAAAAAGAATGCTAGTAAATGGCATTGTATTTAGAAATGGTGAATCCAGCTAAGCTAAGAAGACATTCATAAACTGCTAAGCGTTTCAGGAGCCTTTGTTAATATCCCGGTCATTCTTCTGCCACGTGAAATGATGTGCTAGTCTGGGATCAAGAATCCCCCTTTTCTTCATGCTGACAGAAATAATGATCTTTGTTCTTTCAGTTCTGTGTTTGGTACTCTCGGGTACCAACTTACCCCGCTTGGGAGACCCTATTTCATCATTTCCTGAGCAGAAGGTTTGGACTGTTTGGGTGTGTGTGGGTGTGTGTGGGGGGGGGTGTGTGTGTATATACGCGCGCACATGTGTACTCTTCCTTAACAAAATCTAATTAGAAAAAAAGTGAAAAAGTGAAACCAGTTAAGCGAGAGTTTGAGCAGAAGCTTCCAGAGTTGAGATTTGTTGGGTGTCTTACTGGAAACTGATTGTTCAGGACAAGGATCACTTGTGTTCTGTCTTACAAGCATCAAGTTATACTTTTGCAATCTGTCTGGATCTGCTATCCTGGGAGTTAAAAAGTATGAGTTTGACCAGCTGCCTTTAAAGCTTCTGGAATGTTTTTTAAATGAACAAGAGTTGTTAGTACACTGAAAATGTTGCTGTCAGAGTGTGGAGCAGTAACATTTATATTTTGCATTCTGTGAAATTCTCATCTTGAGAGACTGTCCTTTTTGCTTAATGCAACCTTTTGCTTTGGGATTTGTTACTGCATGGAATCACAATTTATTACTCTTCTGAAAAAGAGCTGGTATTAAAACTTTGTTTAATGGTATGCCTCCTCTTAATATTGTTGAGTCTGACCCAGGATTTATCTATGTCTCTTCATTTCACTGGAGTATTGTCATCCTGTGGAATGTGGACGGACCAAATGTTAAGCAGATTTTTAGAGGGTGGGAAATAATGCATCTGTCACCTTTTATTTAATGTAGATTATGTTTGATAAGCTGGCTTGTAGTCTTAGTGTTTATTTTGGCTAGAAACAAATAATTACTACTTCCTCAATTTGATCTCAGGGACTGCCTACACTAGTAAAACATCGTATGTTACAAGTCTTCACTATTTAAGAGACAGAAGCATATTTAAAAATCCCAAACTCTTTATTTTTTAAAATGTGGATTAAAATTTATGGCAGATTTACTAATACAAACCAATTGAGAAAAGTCTAATCTGAATTACCGAAAAGTCTTCACACTGAATTGCATATCTTTTGAAATACTATTGTGTTCAAATAGGTATAAAAACTCAAATGAGGCTTAAAAACATAAAGGCCCTCAGTTTGGATATCAGAGTCATAATTCTGGTCTTATAGAATTTATAACATAGTTGAGAAATGAAAAAAAAACCTGAGATTTGCATACTTTGTAAGGTACTTTCACACATTACCTTATGTGATATTTACCACAACCCTTGAAGAAAGAATTTTTATCTTTATTTTAATGATGAGGAAACTGGACTTGCTCAAGCTTGAATAACCAGCGTCCTAGTTAAAAATTTGATGCAAAAAGTTTAATTTTAATTGGAAAAAAAGGTTTATAATAATTTCTAAGGAGGCAAATTCTTCTCCTATTTTTCCTAATGTGTTTAGGTGGTAGGATTTCAATAATGAGCAGAGAGACATTCCTTAAAAGTAATCATTTTTATGATATAGCTGCTAATAAAGAGTTCTTTCAGGCTCTTTGGACACAGTAGAAGTGTAGCTGTCAAATGAAATTAAAATTATGCATGTATAAATATTGGTAGAGCCTTTAAGAGATCTTAAATTGGTTTTGCTTGGCGTTCTTTCACAGTTGCTGTTCTACTCTTTGTTTCTGGCTTCATTTAACAACTTTTCTTTCACGTTAAAAAACAAATGTAATTCCACTCCTCTAAAGCTACATAGTGGTCCAGCTACATAGTGGTTAAAAGATTTTGTGTCTGAATGATAGATTTTTTTTCCCCTTGCTATTAATTAGAAGGGCAGAAGTCTGTCAACCACGAGAGGGGAGACTGCGAAACCCCGATCAGAGGAAGGTCCCTGGAGTTGGGAGGATGTCCAAAACAGGGCAGACCAGAATAAGGACCGGGAACTACCGCTGTCACCTTGCATCTAACTCAAGTTGGGGGTACTTAGTAGTTGCCCAGTAGCTAGACCCTGATTGGATTACATTTTCTTATTTTAAATTTTCCCCGAAACCCTACGTTTTGAAAAAGTTTCACATACTGTCCAGTTTGCTCATAATGATGATGCATTTGATTCTAATGCCATTTCCCATTAAAAGTAGGAAGAAATCAGATTCAAAGTAGAAGTAATATCTGCCACTTTTGTACTGTAAAATCTTGTAAACCGGTAAGAACATGTTTAATATTGTACAAAGTATGAAACAAGTATGAAGCATAATAATATATTTAAAAATAAACCAGAGTAGTTACATACACACAGTATATCCTATTCAGTGCGTCATTAGTGTTTCTAATTTTCAGTGACTCTTTTTGATCACCTAAAATTATTTTTTAATTTAAACTCATGGGTAACACAGTGAAATTCCACCTTAAGATTGTTATTCTGGTGCCGGTTCAGTGTGTATATAGAGCTGTTGTCGGGGTTCTCCTTTGAAACTGTAACCTGTATTTCTATCTTTTTACGACATTTTCATCTTAATTGCAGATAAAACTCAGAGGAAATTTGCACAGATGCTGCTTTGGAGAACTTTACAACCTGGGTTGCAGAACTGAGCCTTGGTAAACCTGTCTCTCTTACAGCATGTTGCCATACATCTAATTCAGTGCATAAGGTCCTTGGCCTTCCAGACCCATCGACCTTAACAGGAATGCTTAAGCACGTTTACCATACGTTTAAGATCTGTTCTTTATCAATCAGTCCTTTTGTAGCTTTCTAAGTTCTTATTGATGGCTAATATGCAAGAATTAATTTTTAATATTTTAATTGATTTCTTTAATCAGTTTCTCAACTTGTATTTATTAAATACTCAAACTCAGTATTACCTACTCAATGCCTTTTAAAAGAAAGTTATAATGGAGAAAAAAAATTGAGCCTTAAACAAATGGTTACTTCTGTATATTACCTCGCACCAGTGCTTCATTCTATTTGTAAAATCTTTCTCCTTTAAATGGTTGGTTAATACTTTGAGACTTTGTTTACGTGTGGCAGTGTTGTAAAAAAGAAACTAAAGATCACGTTTTTACCCTGATGGATGGAATATCCCTTTTCTTCAAGTGCAGTTTGTGATGTGTTTTTGTAATTAACATGTTCTGAAAGTTCCAATTGATATTGAAATTGACGGTAGAGCATTTAGCTGAAGAGTTAAGCGTTTGATTCCATTAGGTTTTCACATGTGTTAATCTCATTTACAGCATCGAATTGCAGCAGTAACATTTTCCTTTCTGTGAAGTTCTAAATTTAGTTATGACCTACTTAGCAATGCCTTTGAAAAGGGATATTGTATCCATGGTAAATTAATTGTATACCTAAACAGAGATCGCTCAGCTTTGCCTGTCAGGCTTGTAATTGACATCTAGTAGACTTCTGCACATGTAAAATTGAATTCAAATAAAATCATATATGCTTTCTAGTTCTTAATATTTGTCTTTCTGGATAATAGTTTAAAGCAATATTTGTTAAAATTTTCTTGCACTATCACAATTGATTTTTAGTTACTTCTCAAGAAGCATGTTTGTAATAGAGGCAAAAATCTGTGTAACAGGAGAGGATAGCACCAAGTCTCTGGGCTTTTTTTGTTTGTTTGTTTTTTGGATTTTTTTTCCCCCCAGATGTGCTTCTAATAGCCATTGCCTTCCATGTTGTTTACCTAATCAGCACATTTTGTCTGAATACTTGAACATTTTAACAGTAACACAGGTATAGAAACAGAAAGGAAACTTGTAATCTTTTGGTTCAGTTATAACATCTTGACAACAAGCGCTTTTTCTAGCAACAACTTTAAAATTTTGTAAGTTTGACAGTATTTTCTCGTTGGGTTTTTATTTGGTTTTAGTTGTGTGCTTTTAATTTGCAGAAGTTAGTAACTGCAGCTCACCTACTGCACCAAAGTTCTCGATTTTAGGAGCCCAGCTTTAGTCATTTGAACATGCTTCTAAATAAAACAAAACAAAAAACCAAAACTATACTTTTGATCTATAATAATAGCTCAATAACTTTGTCAAGGAAAGCTCTAATATATGCAGTGATGTTTTATGGAAGGGTGTGGCAATTTTAAATTTATATTGTGTGTGATGTTCAAATAAAGTGATATCTACATTCATGTGATTTATTGGTCAGCATGACCATTAATTATTACGTAGAAATTGATGAAACTTTGATTTCCTTTTTTAAAATCGTGTTGCATTTGATTCCTGATCAGATTCCCTCAAAGTGAACCCTTGATCTGAGATTGTGGATTTTATGGTGAGATTGTAAGGGTGGAGGCAGTGGAAAACATTGTTCCTTATTTATAAACCACTTGAAATGAATACCTAATTTAAGTTTGCACTTTAATACCGAACTTAAAAACCAAATAGTACAGAGTAGGTTAAGTGATCATGGTTCATCTTTATTAGCTGTGTGAACTTCTAAAGGAATCAAATAATTCATGATGATTTAAAATTTTTCTGCAGATGATTTTTTTTATATGCAGTGTTTCTTTCCTATGGATAGTCCCCCACTTCCCCTCCCCCGCCCCAGCATTGATCTCGGCAGCAAATTTAACTTGAATTCACTTAGGATCACAGGAATCAGGGGATAGTGATTTAAAGGTGGTTTCTCCAGCACATTTTAAGAAAAGGGACCAAAAGTTATTTTAGCTTCCTCGATAGATTGCATGTCAAGTTGCTTATTAGGATAATAAATTAATATTAAATGCAATATATGTCTCGTCTTTACTATGGCATCTGTTTAGGAGTTGTTCAAATCACTGCAGTAGGGCTTTGCAAATAAAATCATGTAACCTGTTAATGGATCTAATGTACTGTAACTTTATCAATGAAAGGTAAAAATCTCAAATAACAAGTACAAACATTGAACAATGACCTATAAAGATTTGTAAAAGTAAAATTTTTCCAATAGATTTCATTCTTGTCATTTTGTAAGATGACCCTGCAGTCCACCTGTTTGTAACTTTTTTAATAAAATAGACATCTGTATTACCGAGGTTGGTTTCTTGAATTTTTTGGTATATTACTAATTCTAGATTTGCTAACCAGTAAATCTCCCTCCTAACTGACAGCCATCACTTTGATCAAAATCACTATGTTGTATTGTAGTACATACTGAAACAAATTATACATTCACTTGTGTCCTTAGTCACCATTCTGGCGTATGTGCGGGGGAGGAGGGACTAACCCATATCCTAAAGTGTAGTAGTTAATCAATTGAATCACTTCCAAATAAATGGGAAATTAGAACTAATGGGTGAAAAAGAATAATATATATGACTTGTCACATTTGGAGAAAGTGCTCCAACTACAAATCTGTTGGCTGGGCATGATCCATGTGTAGGAGATTTCAGACAGTATTAAGCAGTATAATTAAATTTTGAACTACCAAATGAATTAAGAACATTCAACACAATTGAGTTATCACTTTGTTTTATCCAGCGAAAGACTTTGCCAGTCCCTTTAATTCACTGCCTAACTCAATATTTTTAAGTTGTTGAACTGAGCAGATTTTTAGCCGCCATGTTTTTTTAGACAGGTCTTTCTGTCAGAACATATATGGACTGGATTTTTTTTTTAATTTGTAAAAATGGGCAGGTTTATATGCCTATGTCATAACAGACAGAAAAAGTATCTTACCGTTTATTACCATTGGTTATTGATCTGGACTCGGCGCCGCACGCCTCATGTATGCTGTACTAGATTGGCCCTTGAACTCCAAAACCCTTTTCTACAATGAAAGCACTCACGATTTCAAGGCCCTCCCCTTTCTCTCCCCACTGAAGTAGTATCCCTTCTTCCGACAAAGGTCAACATTTTTAACCAAGTAAATAACAGAGATGATGAGAGGATGGACTAGGGTAGGAGCTAAGGGGTTCTAGCCCCGTGAGCCAAATCGGTGCTGGATATCAATCAGTACAGCCAGGTCACTGCTACCTCTTAACCCTCCCTCCCCTCTTCATGTTGTTCCACACAGAGAGGATTCAACCGGTGTTCATATGCCTCCAGGATATAGCAGCTTGGGATCAAGATCCAAAGCTGTAAGACGTCTCCTGGAGATTCAAAGCAGGGGCGGTTTTTCAGATAGGCTCCTGCTGGCACTTGTATCTACCTATCTCATTTGAGCCAGACTGCTATCTGGTGTTTCGGATTTTATTGTCCCCATTTTGTTGTTGAGGAAACCAAGGCTCAGGAAAGTTATGCCTTAAGATCATAAAGGCGAGGTCAAATGATTAAAATGTTGAGAAAGTTTCTTTGGGGCAAGTTTTAAATTTATCATTGGGTAGAGTCAAATGGGTGCTATTAAAATTCTAGAGCTCACGGAAACAAGATAAGACACAGCAAGAAATAACTGTTTGAAGTCAGTGTGACAGTCCATATGTAACAAAATACTGTGGGTGCTATTTAAAGGTAATGTGTTTGTTATACTGCAAAGAGTTTATGTAAGACATAAGCTATTTTCATTATGGCTATTTTTCTTTGGAAAGGCAATGTCTTAAATCAGGATTTGGCAGCCTTTGGCCGCCAGGCAGAATCCAGCGCAGTTAGCAATGCCAAAAGAACTGTAGTTAGATTTAGCAGCTGTATCCTGGATCCATTGCAGAGCTCAGCTGCACCCTTTCTCTATCTAAACTTACAGTGTGAATGGAGGCGCAGAAGCGCAGCTGATCCCAGATACATCCTTTATCAGCGGAGACCTGCTGCTGGGCTTGCAGGCATTACTCTCCGGCCCAGACCGTCCCACTCCCAAACTCAGTGGTCCTGCGATTGTATTGCGTAGTTCAGGAGTCTTCTCCTGCAGACCGTGAGCTCCGTCGAGACAGAGCTTTGCCTAAGTCACCTCTTCATCCTCACTGCTTATCTCGACTGCATTATAGGTGCTCCGTATTTTATGAAATTATAGTCTCAGAATCAGTAGGGCAGATGGGTGTTCACTCTGGAGAAAACCCTGACCTTCTTGTACCGGTCTTCCTCATTTAGAGCGGTTAGGTAGCATGAGAAACGTGTTTTCTCCCCCGATTTTTCTTCATCTTCTGCAGCACAAAGGTTTTGTGTTCGTTTGTTTTGCTTTCTGGTTTTGTTTACAATTGAAGTAGTTGTTTTCTAAACTCACTTCCAAGAGAAACGTACACCGTGGAGAGATGGTCCGTACAGGCATGCTGTAAATACGGACTGAAGGGCCTTGAGACTAAGATTAAATCCTACAAGACTCTAGGGAGAAGAGTATAATCAAGAGAGAGTATTTGCTGCCCATGCCTGCGTTTCCTCTCCAGTAGATTCCAAAGCTGACCCAGACCTGCCCCAGCCAAGTTCTTAGGCAAGTCAGGGAAATGTTCATATTGAGTATGAGCAAAAACCTCCCCAATGTTTCCCCTTTAATGAGGCCGTAATTTCTCTCCTCACTGCAAAACCTCAGGTAATTCCCCACCCGCATCCCTAAGGCCGTGCCCTCCACCCTTCCTTTACCCTGGTCCCCATTTCCTCCGTGTGCCTGAGCACCAACTTCTACCACAGGAAACTAAACTCCTACCCCACCCCCGCCCTTTTTTTCTCTATGAATCTTGATAGTTTTGTGAGTAATTAAACTCATGGAAGTAAGATTTCTTTTACTCCGGTTCCCCCAACTCCAACACTCGGTCTCCCAATCCTTTGACACCAATCGCTGGGGACATTGTCAGGTTGGCCTTAAACCAGCGTAAGGTTATCTTCAAAATAGCAGCTCCCTGTGTGTGCTTCAATGTCAGCAACCTATGCAGTCTGCTGTGGAACCAGAGACTCCCAGATGCCCCAGGAAGCCCTCCAGGAATTGGCTCCCGAGGCTGTGGCTACTTTTACTTCATGCTGTAAGCCCCAGGGAATGCCCTGGACTTAGTAGTTTGAAGCTCTTACCAGCTGCTGTAAGCTTTAAAGTTTGGGGGGGTGGCCAGGGGAGGGAGAGGGACTTAAGCCCATGCCGAACTTTCGCTGGGGCTTGGAAGTAGACAGGTATTAAATCTACAGTTGAGAAATAGAAGGATCCCTGAGGGTTCTGACCCTTTAGTAAATCTGAGTTTAGAGGTTTGTTGTTCCTCTGTTGGAGAGGGAGCCCCCAGAAGCCCTGACCCAGTGGATGTAGATATCTCTAGTTTCCTGCTGACCCTCTTTCGGACGCCTATATGGCTGTTCTCAGAAAAATCCCAGCAGGAACTACAGACATTATGCCATGCCCCAAGATATCCCTACAAGTATTTTTGGTCTTTGCTCAGGCCCCAAGAGCTACAGAAGCAAATAGGAGGGGTGGACATTTACATGGCAGATGTGAGGGGGCACCCGGGTGGCTCTGTCAGTGAAGCATCTGCCTTCTGCTCGGTCATGATCCCGGGGCCCTGCGATCGAGTCCCGCATTGGGCTCCCTGCTCAGTGGGGAGTCCGCTTCTCCCTCTCCATCTGCCCCTCTCCCCTGTTCGTGCTCACTCTCTCCCCCACCCTCTCTCCAGATAAATAAATAAATAAATAAATAAATAAATAACATCTTTAAAAGCAAATAAATGGCAGATGGGAGGCCTTCTCACTGCCACGCCGCGAGCTGAGTGTACGGCGCGCACAGAAGCTTTGCTCTCTAACCTAAGAGAAGCCTAGGCTACAGGCCTTTGGCAAGTCAGCCGGCTGAAAAGAATAGTTGCAGGGACCTAGGAATGGAACTCTGGCCCAAAACAGAGTGATTTCCCCTTGACAGTAGAAAGTCGCTTGGTGAGGATAACTACTCCAGACAAAAAAGGGACAAGATCGGTCTCTTCGTTTGACTTCATTTAACTGAACTTCTCTGTAGGTAGCCGGCATGGCCCCAAGGGCTGATTTGTACGAGAAACAGGCTGTGGACTTCGCCCCGGTGTGGCTCGCATTCTGGCCTGGGAGACAGCCTTGCAAGCAATCATCACGACACAATGTGACATCTGCTGTAATAGCAGCGGGGACCAGATGCCAGGGAGCCCAGAGAAGTGAGGGGATTTGTTCTCCCCGGAAGGGTCAAGGGGAGGTCAAAGGAACTTGCTTCCTTGCCTCAGGAGTTGATTCTTGAAAGGCCGAGGAGAAAACTGTAAGCAAGGGTGTCTCACGTGGACTCTGAGGGAGGAGAGTGAGCAGAGGCTCGGAGCCCCGAACGTGCCTGGCAGGCCCGGGGGCCTTGTGACAACAGCGAGGAGAGCCAAAGGGGCCGCTGGCCTCAGAGTGGGCAGGAGGGTTGAGGGATGAGGCTTGCAGGACGGTGGGAGGACTCTTCCTGGCAGCCAGGGGCAGGAAGCAGTGGGAGCATGGCAGGAACACAGAGGGGTCTTAGAAAGGTCCCCAAGGGGAAGATAAATTGGAGGGGATTTGCCTGGGGCGAGAAGACCTGTCAGGAGATCCCTGCAGTCCTAGAAATGAGAAAGAGCAAGAGCTTTCATGGGGCGAACCTGAGGGAACGAAGTGATGGTGATGAAGTGGCCCGGAACACGGACCCAAGTCACCGCAAAGATCGGATCACCTTCTGCGGCTTAAACTTCCCTCTCCAGGAGCCAGTGCGGCTGTCCCTTCCCATTCGGCCCACCTCTCCAACCTCATCTCCTGCGCCTCCCTCCGTAAGCTATGCCCGGTCCCCGTGTCCCCAGACCGCCTGCTGGTTCCTATTCAGTCACATTTCCATGCCTGACTGTGTGCAGTCCCCAGGCCCCAGCCTCCCTCCTTGCAGGAATTCTTCCTCATCCTTCCAGAGCTCCTACCTCATCTCCAAGGATCCCTGATTCTCTCACATTCCCCTCAGGCACAGATTCCTTCCCTCTCTCTCTCTCTTGCTTGGCTAGCACCCAGTGAATACTTAGCAATTCTCAAGATAATTATTTCAAAATTATCTATTTACATATCTGTCTCCCCAGCAAGGCAATCAGCTTCTAGCTTCTGTTAGGAGAGAAACGGATTCTTTTTCCCCAAGCACAGCATTCGATGCATACAGGGGTTCAATATATGCTGAGTGATTAAGTGAGTTTTGGTGGCAGAACTGACAGGACTTAATATGATTATTGGTTATGATGAAAAGGGGGAAATAAAAACTAGTTTGTAGCTTGGGTAATTGTACAGTCCTAAATAATCTAGTTTGCACATTGGTTCCCGGGGTCCACTCCTGACCCACTCGAATCCTTCCTTTATAAAGCGGCCAGAGCCACCTTTCACACATGCAAGCGTAATACCCATTCTCCCCCAGCCTGGAGCTCGGCAGGGGGCCCCTTCTCGCCATCGCCATCACATTTGGCCCCCACTCATTAGCTTGAGCTGGCCCCTGCCTGCTTGTTCGGCCTTGATTTCCCACCACATTCCCCTTCCATGTCTAGTGGCTTTGCAGCTTCTCACAGATACTCTCATGCTTTTGCTCATGCTTTCTTCCATCTGAGACTCCTTTCCTCTTCTCTGCCGATCTCCTACTTCTGTGTGGAAATTGCTTGCTCGACTCGCTTTTCTAGGAGAGAAGCTCTGAAAAGGAAGGGATTATGGCTCATTTCCTAGTTACCTCAGTACCTCTCACAAAGCAGACCATCAGTAAGGAAGTGTTGCACTGAACGCAACTTGGAGGATGGTGATACTCAGAGGGCAGGGGGAGGTGGTGAGGGTAGCTGGGAATGGGCAGGGCTGTGATTTCAGCCTGGGGTGTGTGGCATGGCACGTGCCTGAGGACATACAGGTGGGGAGGTGCAGGGGGCCATTTCCAGGATTATCTCCAAGGACAAGCCTCCATCATGGGCCCATTCCTGGAGTGACACCCTCAAAGCAGATCCAGCCACTGCTTCTATTTAAGCAGGGTGATGTCAGCCTCCAGCTCGCATCGATACCAAATCCACACCCAGGGCAGCAGAGTCAGCCAAGTCAAATTTCTAGTCCTCTCTGCGTCTGGCTCTGTGCCCAAAGGTGGGGATTGAAATAGGAGGATAAGGACTTGTTTTCTTCCATCAGCCTCAAGTGGGGTTTCAGCCAGAGTCAAGCAAAGCTAGTATCAGGCTTCGTGATCCCGGCAACCCCGGCAAATTGTGTGAGTGAACACCCACCTCGCTCCCCCAAATCAAGATGCTTCTTAGTCTGCTGCGGAGTGGATGGGTATGCTCCCATCTTTTCTGTGGGTGTGCATATCAGCACCTGTGTATCTTTCACTGATGTTAGCCGAGTGAAGGGCTTCGGCTTCCTAGTAAGGTTTCCATGGAGGCATTAGAAACAAATATATCCATTGCCTTTGGCAAAGAATTCGGGTTCTGATATGTTTGTTTATTTGCTATTCGAAAATAATACATAGCAGTGTTACCAAATCAAATGTCGAGCTTACTCACCCTGTGGAAGACAGTCATTCTATAGAACGCATCTGCACTGTCTAGCACGGGAATTCATCTTATTGTGTATTGTTCTCGAAGTGTGTCTAATTAGGAGACCCAGTGATTTACATTGTAGAAATATACCATTGACAAGACAAGGCAACTACTCGTAAAAGGCCTTCTTTGACTCACAGAACAGGACTTCCCTACACTTGCAGGACCTTCTACACCTGAGCGCCACGTCTCACCACTTCCAGGGTCATGGCCACTTTTCATCAAAGCGGGTCTGTTTCCGTCATAGTTGAACAAGATCCTGAAAATTAGAACGTGGAAGGAAAGGCCATTTCTCTTTTCCCCAAATCTCAGGTTCTTCTGGGTGTCCCCACACAGGTACATTGGATATCATTTTTTATTCTGATTCTGCCGTACTCTGTGACGGCACACTAATCACCTCGTAACCTCTCTCCTCGATGATCTGTTGAAATTAATTCACATGGCCTCCATGTCAAATCAATCAATGTACTTCCAGAAACCAATTTGCTGTTCCTTGTTATTTTCACATTATTTGAAAAAAAAAAAAAGAAGAGGAAGAATGGGAAGCACGAGCCTTAACATTAGCGCTCATGAAAATATACTACAAAGTTATAGCACTTAAATCAGTTCAATACAGCTATGAGAATACACAGATCAGTGAAACACAAACACCCACCCCCCAAAAAAGGTCCCTTGTTCATACAGCTTAATATATTACAAGAAAGTACGTAAAAACATGTGAGGAAGTGAAAAATTATGCAACAAATGCTGCTGGGTAATTAGCTAATGATTTTGGCTTCATCTCGTAACATACACTGATGTAAAATCCAGAAGGATATAAAAAAGAAATATGAAAAACTGAACAGGAACGATAGGAAAAAAACAAGAAGACTATTCATCAGCTCCCCTGAGAAGGAAAATCTTTTTTTTTATTGAAATATAGTTAGCATACAAATGTGATATTAATTTCAGGTGTACAACATAGTGATTTGACAATTCTTAAATATTACTCAGTGTAATCAAAGGTACTTTCATTAAATATATAATTATAGGTTAGCAGTTATTTTCTCTTACCACATTGATGATGTCTTTCCAGAATCTTCTAGGTTCTCTCGTTTTGCTATTGAAAGGTCAGCCGATCACTCTGTCTCTCCTACAAAGATAGTATGTTTTTAATCTGTTGTTAAACTCATAAAGTGATTTTTAAAATTTCAATTATTATTCTTATTTGAATTTCCATATTCTTTTTCATATTTGCTAGCTCTTTTTAATAGCTTCTTGTTCTATGAAGATGTTTAAGCATTTGTATTTTATTTCATTAAAGATATTAAACAGAATTATTTTATAACCTGTACCTGATAATCCCAATTTCCGTAGTTTTTGTGGATCTATTCCTCTTGCCTGTTGTTTCTCACTCGTGGTGTCTTGTTTCATTGTGTGTGTAGTTATTTTCAGCTCTTAGCTGCTCATGGTCCGTAGACAATTATTTGTGGCCTTGGATAAGGATGTATTTCTCCAGGGAGGATGTTTATTGAAATGTTATTTATGACAGCAGAAAAACCTTTATGGTACATCCATAAAATAAAATACTATGCAGGTATTTATTAGTAAATATATTTTTATAGAATATATAATAACATGGAGAAATGTTCTTGATATAAAAATAAGTGATTAAATCAGATCATCAAATTGTACATAACTCCATAATCCTAACATATATAAATGTTTGTATATATATAGACATAGACACATATCTATGGAAATATATCAAAACATTAATGGATATATATGAATGTATATAAATTAGTGAGATATATATGTATGTATGTATGTATGGTGGGTTTGTGGCTAATTTTTATTTCCTTTATAAATTTTTGAAATTTATATATTCTTTAGGCTAACATATGTCTTTTATAATCAGAAAAGAAGTTCTTTAAAAAGCAGCACATTAGGATAAACTGTGACCATGCAGCAATTCTTTAAATGATTGATACTCTTCTTATACAAAGAACTCACTTAAATCTAAGAAAAGCCCTAAGACTAGATATAAAGATACCCTTATGTTGCTGTCAATAGCACTTTGAGTTTTGTGGACCGAAATTCAATGGTCCAACCAATATTGAAGAAAACCCTTTCTGCCTAGCTAAACAAATGGATTTTCTTTTCCTGAAGGGAAAAGCACCCCGCCTCTTGGAGAGGCAGGAAAGCTATGGCTACACATCTTGAGCTCTGTGCTTTTTATGAGATGTGGAGACGAGCTCCCGGTCTGTGCATGCACATGTGCTCTGGAACACACACACGCACACACGTTCTCCTAGCTCTTGCCTCCTCTTTCAGCCCCGTGAAGGCTCCCACCACCATACAGTTTTTTGAGATGTCTTCAGGGAGAATTGCATATGTGCTCATGAATAAGTACTGTCAGTTTCCACGTGGCTTTTGTGTTTTCTTTTTCCTATTCTTCTGCTCCAGCTTATATCCTCTGGGTGCTCTTGTGTGATCTAAGCATCACTATATTTCCTTTACCGAGATGACACTTATGCTGTATAATACTGCACTTGGAAAGTACTGTACCACATCCACTGGGTACCAGCTGCCTCCACTGGCTTCCACAACTCACACTGGGGACAGCTGCTACTTCCATGGGGTAATAATTTCTCCTGGTAGTAGTTTTTCTTAGATACTACCAAAATTAGTGCTGGGTACCACTATCGTGAGCCCAGAGCAACTGTTGACACCTTGGAGGCTTACAGAAAGGCCACCATGGACAGTTGTACATGTTGCACACTGCCCAAGAGATGCCCAGCAGAGACACCAGGGAGAAGTCTAAAATCCAACCTGTGTTCCCTTGGCATACAGTATGCCTGTGTTGTTGAATCTGTCCCAGTGAAAGGGGATCAATGCCTATTTCAAATTCACCTGCTCAGAGAGGGCAAGCTTTAGAGCCTAGAGCAGGTGCCGTTTTCTAATTCGGGCAAAGATACAACATAGAGTGGCTGCAACTCTGCCTGTGATTGTCTAAGTGTACACTGTTTGGTATGATTTGGTAGAAGATGTCTCTCTCCTTTTCAGGCTACACTTAAATGTTGGTTCTGTCTGCTTTATTCACTGCTATCGCCCCAACACTTAGCAGACTAGCTGGCACAGAGCAGGTATTAGATAAATACTTGTTGACTGAATATGTAAGTGAATTACTGAAGTCCCAAAGCAATCATACTTGTGCCCTAACAACAAATGTTATTGTAAAACAGCACTTTGCATTTTTATTGACTACACCTCCTTGCATTCCCATAAGTCTCAGACGTCGAATCCCTGGAGATCAGCCTAGAGACAAATTCAAGTGACAATCACTGTGCTCTACTCAGAATTGTCCCTCCCCTCCCGTGACTAAAGCTTTCATACTGGGACAATTTTGTAGACCCGACTCTTTCTTTCCCTAGAAGAGCCTCTTTCTCCCAAGAGGCTCCTTAGTCCTTCAGTACAAAGACATTTCTGACAGGCTTGCCCCACCAGTTTTGCAGCCATGCCCAGGCATGTGTGAACACAGCTTGGGCTTGAGCTGAGACCCTCCCCATCCCCCAACTACACACACACATATAACCACCTTTAATACAGTCACAATCATACCCAGGTGCATGCACGTCTGTATATTCACACACTTCCCATACCTGTAAAAATAAACACTTGTGCCCGTGGTTACACACGCACGTGCACAGACATCCACACCCAGCACACCTTTCTAATACACGTCTAGTTAGAGCTGCTCCCTTGCCGAGACTCTTGATCCCATTCTTCAAGCCTATGACAGCTCCTCTCCTTTTGACTTGACTTCCCCATGAAAATTCACACCCAGGCCCACCTAGCAGGGACGAGCCTAATCATTTCAGTAATCCACAGAGCTTCGATGTCTAGGCTCACGACCCAGCCCCCCAGGTATAGCCATCCTTTCCAAGCACGGTCAGGGTTGCCCCGGTCCTCCTCCTCTCTCGTTTGTGCCTCAGTTAGCAACTTACGGTTAAACCTCCACAATATGACAGCTGAGGTAGAGAGATGCCTCCTAGACATGTCGGTACATTAAAGAAGAAACTGGCCAGGAGCAGACAGAAATGATGTAGCGTGATGGTTCTAAAAAGCCCCATAGCACTGTCCTTGGGTGAGCTGGGGGAGAAGCCTTGAAGTAGGTATCATTTAAACTGGGCCTTGAAGCTTCCAGGGCATTTGGATACACAAGGCCAGAGGCAGGAGCTTCCAGGAGAAGGCGGGAATGTTCACGGAGGTCCAGGGCTTGGACAAAGTGGTGCATATGGAAAATGGCAGTCGTCTGGGCATCTACAGGGAGGAGACATGAAGGTCTTGTAGCTCTGCTAGGAAGCTTCATCCTTATCTTTAGGAAACTCAGAAGGCATGAAAGGGTCTTAGGCAAAGGAGTCATACTAGCCGCCCTGTGGATGGTGGATTGAAAGGGGGCATGACTGAGGCCAAAACCCATTAGCAGGCTGTGCGAGAGTCCAGACTAAATATGATAGCTGGATTTGGTGAGAAATGGACAATTGTAAAAGAGATTTACAGGGCGCCTGGATGGCTCAGTTGGTTAAGTGCCTGACTCCTGATTTCGGCTCAGGTCATGATCTCGGGGTCCTGGGATCGAACCCCCAGTTGGGCTCTGTGCTCAGTGTGGAGTCTGCTTGGGATTCTCTCTCCTCCTCCCTCTGCCCCTTCCCCTGTGCACTGTCTTATTCTCTCTCTAAATAAACACATAAAGTCTTTTTTAAAAGGAATTTAGAAGGCAGCAGGTAGCAAAAGATAGGGCTGAAGGGTTAGACAGAAGTGGGATGGTAGATAGGCAACTATTGAAAGGTTTTAAACCATTGGAAGTTCTTTAAACAAACCAGATTCCATCAGAAGGGCGCGTTACAAAGATCACCCTGGCTGCGGCGTGGAGGAGGAGGAGCGGGGGGTCAAAGGGGTGGAAGTGGCTCAGGAGGGTGTTGCAATCATTGTGCAAGAGGTGTTAGATGCCTGCTCTCGGGGAGAGCCGGCGGCGACGGCTGCGAGCGGGTTGGAGGGGCATCTTCCAGCCGGAGATGCGACTCAAATGGATGGCACATACATTGTGACAGGCAAGGGGATACCAGAAGACCCCACTGCGGGCCCGTGTTGGGTCTTCCATGAGCTTCAAAGGCAAAAAAGAAGCAACACATCTTGGTGAACAGTGGCGCTGCAGTCTTACTCATGGGAAGAACGTGGGCTTTGTGCTGGGGCAAAAACATGATCACCAGCACAGAGGACATTTACTGAGCCTATGTTCAGATAAGGCATTTGGCTTGGTCCCCTCCACTCTTCAAATTGCCCTCACCCAGCCTGCGCCTCGGAGAGCTGATATTTCTACTGCCGGCCTTCAGAGCCTTCAGGCGGAAAGGGGAACAATGCTGGCAACAGCTTCCTTCCAAGGAGTGCCGGCTTGCTAAGTAGCGGGGTCTACACATACTTTCATTTGTTTTCCACTCTAAAGCCTCTTTCCAAGCCTATGGGACAGAAATGATTATCTTCATTCTGCAGATGAGGAAAATGAGGCTTGGAGTGAGCCACCGCTGGGTCACCCGATGACAGGGTCATTTTGTTCCAGTCTGTCCAAGTGCGTGTTCCTCAACCACATCAGTGGTTCTCAACCTCAGCTGCGCATTAAAATCACCAGGGGGTACCTTCTCTCTCACTCTCTCTTTTAAACGGCTTTACTGGGGGGCACCTGGGTAGCTCAGTGGGTTGAGCGTCCGACTCTTGGATTCGGCTCAGGTTATGATCTCAGGGTCGTGAGTTCGAGCCCTGAGTCAGGCTCCATGCTCAGAGGGGAGTCTGATCGGGACTCTCTCTCCCTCTTCCTCTGCCCCTCCCCTGCTTGCATGTTCTCTCTCTCTAAAATGAATAAACAAGGTCTTAAAAAATAAAAATAAACAGCTTTATTGAGATGTAATTCACACATAAAATTCACCTGTCACATTGACTTTAATCTATCCACAGGTCTGTGCAAACGTCACCACAGTCAGTTTTAGAACATTTTCATCACCTCAAAAAGAAATCCCAGACCCAGAAATAAGCTCACACCTGTATGGCCAGTTAATCTACAACAAAAGAAGCAAGAATATACAATGGAGAAAACATAGTCTGTTCAATAAGCGGTGCTGGGCAAACCGGACAGCTGCGTGCAGAAGAATGAAACTGGATCACCGTCTTACACCACACACCCAAATAAACTCAAATGGATGAAGGACCTCAATGTGACACCCAAAGCCATAAAATTCCTGAAAGAAAACATAGGCAGTCATCTGTTGGTCATTGGCCTCAGCAATATATTTATGGATATGCCTGCTCAAGGAAAGGGAAACAAAAGTTTTGGGATCACACCAAAATAAAAAGCTTCTGCCCAGCAAAGGAAATGACCAACAAAACAAAAACACGATCAAGTGAACGGGAAAAGATACTTGCAAATGATATAGCTAATAAAAGGTTAAAATCCAAAGTAGACAAAGAACATGAAAAAAAAACCAATTTGATTAAAAAAAAAAAAAGGCTAAGGACCTGAATAGGCATTTTTCGAAACAAGACATCCAGATGGCCAGCAGACACATGAAAAGATGCTGGACATCATCCATCATCAGGGAAATGCAAATCAAAACCGTGAGATATCACCTCACACTGGTCAGAGTGGCTAGTATCAAACATACAAAGAAGAGCAAGGATTGACGAGAACGTGGAAAAAAGGGAACTCTCGTGCATTGTTGCTAGGAATGCAAACTGGTTCAACTACTGTGGAAAATAGTATGGTGGTTCCTTAAAAAATTAAAAATAGAAATTCCGCATGACGCAGTAATTCCCCTACCAGGTATTTACTCAAAGAAAACACAAACATTAATTTGAAAAGATGTGCATCCCTATGTTTATTGCAACTTTATTCACAATAGCCAAGATATAGAAACAGTCTGAGTGTCCATCAATACATGAATGCATAAAAAGGTGTGGTGTACACACACACACACACACACACACACACACAGAGGGATATTACTCAGCCATGAAAAAGAATGAGCTCTTGCTTTTTGCAGCAATATGGATAGACCTAGAGGGCATTATGTTAAGTGAAATAAATCAGGTGAAGACAAATACTATATGGTTTCACTTATATGTGGCAGCTAAAAAGCAAAATGAGTGAACAAATACACAAAAAACCAAACAGATTCTTGAACACACAGAGCATACTGGTGGTTGCCAGAGGGGAGGTGGTTGGGAGGATGGATGAAATAGATGAAGGGGATTAAGAGGCACAAACTTCAGTTATAAAATAAATATGTCACAGAGATGAAAAGTACAACATAGGGAATATAGTCAATAATATTGTAACAATGTTGTATGGTGACTGACGGTAACTACACTTAGACTGGTAAGCATCAAGCAGTGTATAGAATTGTCGAATCACTATGTTGTATACCTGAAACTAATACAACATTGTATGTCAATTATACTTCAATAATAAAAGAGAATTTTTAAAGAAATCCCATACCCATTAGCTGTCACCCTGCTATCCCCCCATCCTCCACCTGCAGCCCCAAGCAACCGCTAATCTCCTTGCTATCTTTATAGATTTTCCTATTCCAGTCTTTCATATGAAAGGAATCATAATATTTGGACTTTTGTGATGGGCTCCTTTCACTTAGCCTGACGTTTTCAAGGTTCATCCAAATTGTAGTATGTATCTGGCCTTCATTCCATTTTTTATGGCCAAATAATATTTCATTGGATGACTATACCACAGTTTGCTTCTCTCTTGATCCATTGATAAACATTTGAGTTGTTTCCACCTTTTAGCTATTATGAATAATGCAGCTATAAACCATTCATGTACAAGCATTTGTGTGGATATATGCTTTCACTTCTCTTGGGTATGTGTCTAAGAGTCGAATTGCTGGGTCATATGGTAACTCTATAATTGATCATTTAAGGAACTGCTAGACTGTTTTACCTGGGGAGTCTTTAAAAATATGTTAATGCCCTGCCACCCCACCCATCCTTCACCCTCTGACCAAATGAATCATGCTCTCTGGGGTTGGGTCCTAGTAGATTCCATCACGCACCCTGCATTGAGCGCCACTATAGGACACCACAGTCTCCATGATAGTTGATATATGGACTACTTAGGATTATCTATTTTTGAAGAATTATTAACCACAAGGATTCAACAAGAAGCCAAAACATTTATTCTTCAGCTAAGCCAACCACCCCAGTGACTCACGATTCAGAGAAGAGGTTTGACTAGAACTTTCAATACTTGTAGCTCTCTTTTCTGTCACCAAGGCCGATCTTCAGAGCAGGAAGATGGGAAAGCAAATACTGGGCTGGCTTTTCAGTGTGCCGAGACAGTGTCGCTTCTATTGCTTGTTGTGGTGCCTAGAGTGACACCATGAAAAATTCCTTCAGCGGGGTCTGGAAAATTTTGGGTCTTCAAGAGTTCTTAAGTCACTGTAAAGCTCCCTGGGAGAAAGGAAGTTGACAGGGAGGGAGACAGCCAGGTGGAGACGTGACTTCTTTTTGGCAAGAAGCAAAGGGAGGGGAAACTGGCAGGAATGATTGCTTGTCTTCTCTCGGCCCCTTTCTGCCCTCGGGCTGTTCCACATTCTCACATTTCTGCCAAGTGAGGTACTTTCTGACTGCCAGCAGGGGACCCCGGGGCGGGGGATGGTGTGCGGGGGTGGAAATGGGTGAGGGGGGCCAAAAAGACACATCCTGAATTTCATCATCCCACCCGAGGAGAACCCCTCCCTGTTTGGCTCAGCTCAGTGCCTGGAGATTTACAACTGAAGATTTTCAAAATATTTCCAGGAGTATGTTTACAGCAAAACACACTGAATCTATTGCTAATTATGAATTCCCTGTCCACTTCGTATTGCTTCCAGGCGTTTGCCCTGGTGACCCTTCCTCTCAATTTGTTTCAGAGGAGGAAACGCCATACTTTTGAAAATTCAGCCATTTCTCATTTTCAACATGTGGTTTGGAGCTTAGATGTGTACAAAATGCGTTTACATATGTTGGTTACCATGTTGACCCTTAAAAAATGTGGGGAGATATTATTAACTCTATTTACAGATGAACAAACTGAGGCTTAGAGATGGTTCTGTGATTTACCCAAAGACATAAAACTCGTTCTTAGGCAGAGATGACACTAGACTTTGGGCCTCCTGATTGCTCTTTCTGTTCTTTTTTTTTTTTTTTAAAGATTTTATTTATTTATTTGACAGAGAGAGACAGCCAGTGAGAGAGGGAACACAAGCAGGGGGAGTGGGAGAGGAAGAAGCAGGCTCACAGCGGAGGAGCCTGATGCAGGGCTCGATGCCAGAACGCCGGGATCACGCCCTGAGCCGAAGGCAGACGTTTAACCGCTGCACCACCCAAGAGTCCCTCTCTTTCTGTTTTATTCTGCCTTGATGAGTATCCAATATGCCTTGAGAAGTGTTTGTAAATGAAAGAATCAACTCCAAATGTAAGTTTGTGAGTATTTTTACTCTCAAACTTCTCCTACCCATGAACTTTTAACAGCAGTGAAGAGTAAAAAGTGTCACCAAGTGACATTAAGGGGCCAGCCATTTCCCATAACATGAATTATTATTATTAGAGTAGTTACTATTGTTTGTTTTAAATATCTGCCAGTATCATTTAATGCAATCATTCCCAAACTTTTTTAAGGCCCTGAATCCTTTCAGAAATGTCAACACAATGGGCTGTCTACCCATATAAACGCACAAACATATATACACGGAAAATTTTGATACAGGTCAAAGGATTCTTGAAGCCCATCTTTGGACCCCAGGTTATGAACCCATAAAGGGAATAGGAACAAAAAAAGAAAAACAACGTGACCATGTTTGTCCAGGACTGAGGATTAGCAAGACAGATATGACAGCAGTTACAAAGTAGGGCGAATTTCAACTGGGATGTTTGACAAAGCAGATCGTTAAGTTTGCACCAGAGAGAAAAATCAGGAAGTTAGCAGGTGGCTGCCAGACTTGGGGAATGAAGACAGAGGACGAGAATTGAGGTCTTGATCAAATTGTAAAACAAGTCGATTCTGACACAGGTAAAGGGATGTGGGAGAGTGTGATTAGGAAGGGGGGTGGTCTCCCAGTGAGAAATTTCAGAGCCGGAGCTCTCTCGTTTGAGCTCCCAAGAAACATGTCCAGTTGCCTACTTAACATCTCCATGTGGATTTCTAACAGAACTCCAAATGTATCCTTGCTAGAACACAAGTCTTAATTTCCTTCCACCCCAGCCTGTGTCTCTTCTGATCTTTCCTGGCTCAGTTATTGGCATCACCCAGTGGCTGAAAGCCATCCTTCTTGATTCTTTTATTTCCCTCTCACATTCATTCCATCAGCTAATGCCATCAATTTCCGCTCTGTCTTGTGTTCTGCACCCTGCTGTTTCTCTTCATCCCCCCTGCTATCATTCTAGTCCAGGACAGGCTCATTGCCCAGACTGCTGGAAGAGCCCCTAACTGACCTGCCTGCATTCAAAATTGACCTTCCCTGATCTGTCTTCCACCCAATGGCTAGAGGGATCATTTTAAAATGTAAAGCACGTATCACTTTCCTGTTTAAATTTCTTTGGGGCACCCTTATCCTCTTCACAATAAAGTCCTAGCTCCCTAAAGTGACTTAGAGATATCCCTGAATCCTCTCACTCCCTATCCAGCACCTGACCCCCGCACCATACAATCTATCAGTAAGCCTACTGGCTTTTTCTCCAAACCACTTTCTCTATGACCTCCAGAGCAGAAAGCTACCATCCCCTCTCACCTGGATTACTGCAATACACTTCCAACCAGTGTCCCTGCCTCCACCCTTGCTCTGCACGACTTTGGTCAATTTGCAAGACAGCTGCTTTTCTGGTACTTCTCAAACATCAGCCAGACCTTGCCACTTTTCTCAAAACTCTCAGTGACTTTCGACTCTCTTCAGAATGGAATAAAATCCGGAGCCTTTACGCGGGCCTACAAAGCCTTAAGGGTGCTGGCTCCCTCTGAGCTCCTGCCCTAGTTTCCCACTGCCCCTCCTTTCTCTGTTCCAGCCCGGTAGCCTTGTCCTGTCTCACTTCTGCCTCGTGCCCGTCCCTCTGGTTGACATGCCTGCGTCCCATCGGGCATGGCTTATTCCTGCGTTTACTTGAGTAAAGGAAATAAAATACTATCTTCTCAGTGAGGCCTCTTCTGCTCACCCTACTTGAATTGTTACTATCACCCCCCACCTGCTAATTGCCCTGCCCCACACTTGCGCTCTCTATCCCCTCCCCTGCTTTAATTTTCCCCATAGCACTTAAAACCAAGTGCTATCCTATACAATTCACCTAATGAGTTTGTTCATCAGCTGTCTCCCCCCACCAGCATAGAAACGACACGAGGGCAGAGTTTGATGTTCCGTAGAACTGTATTCCCAGGGTCCAGAACCGCGGCCGCGTGTGGGAAATGCTCCATCGGTGTATGGCAGGTGAGTAGCTGAAAAGGCCCTATGTGACCTGGCTTCACCTAACTTTCTCCGGTCCCCGCCCCCTCCATGCGTACAGACTGCAGTTCTATCATTAGAGGGCTCAGCACTTACTCCCTGTTCGCTGGCCTGTTTTCCTAACCACCCCGGAAGCTCCATGAAGCGGGGGTCTCACGTGTGCCAGTATCTTCAGCACCCTGCACAGTGCCTGGCACCAGGCTTAGGGCTCAGCAGTAAATGCTTTTTTTTTTATGTTTGAATGAATGAACGTGTTGTCGGAGTTCAGAAGGTTCTAAGTGAAGGGAAAGATCAATTGCAGTTGGATGAATTGGTAAGAAAATGCTTCATGAAGAGATGGCATTTCAATGAACCTTTTGAAAAGGTGGAGGCTTTTGAAGTAATCTAGGTAAACCTGGTGAGAGGTGACGGTGGCTCTAGCCTCTGGAGCTAACCGAGTGGGAAGAGCTTTTAAGTGGGTAGAACTCTACTTCTTCTCTTTCCTCCCTTTTCCCTCCCTTCCGGAGCAGTTCAGTCCCCGTGCCTTTTAAAAGGGCTGGAGCGAGGTGCGTGGGAAGGCAGCCTGGAGTGAGAAGTCAGAGCCAGGGCACAGTGAGGGGTGTGTCCCAGCATTTGTGCCGCTGGACGCCACGCCGGTGTGGAGTGCCGGCCTGAGCAGTGGGGGCAGGGTGTCCAGGCAGGAGCAAGATCTGGCATGGGGTGTCCGGGCCCAAACGGAGGGTGGCCATCAGTGAGGTGGGCACCTGCTGTAGGATGTGGGAAGCAAGTGGGTGACAGGGACCTCCTCGAACAGGGAAAACTCAGTGTCAGAGTCAGGGCAGGATAAGAGCAGGCATCCGTGTGCAGGGAAGGTTGGGCATGGGGTGTTGGAGCCAAAATGGCGTGAGGAGGCTGTCCATTCCAGGTGTGGGGTGTTGGAGTCCATGCGGGGGGAGGGGGGTCTACAAGACAGTAATACAAAGGGAAAAGGAGAAACTTCACAGTGGGGAACACTGGCAGAAACCACCCTAACCAAATGATCGAAGTGAACATGACCAGTAAGAGAATACATTGAAATCATGTGGCCCCTTCTATGACAATTGTGCCAAAAACGGAAAAACATATAACTGACCTGTAATAATCAAATATATCAGGCTTTTAGATTAACTGGATTTTAGGGACTTGGCAAATGATCGTAACCAATATGATAGACAGGGGGTTAATAGCTTATATGCAACCCAATCTCAAACAAATAGAGGATAAAAACTTAAAACTTCAAGAGAAAAGCAAATGCTTTGTATCATTTGAGGCATTTCATTTCTTTCCAACAAACCAGGCTGACGAAGGTCTGGTTCCTTCCTGGAACGTACTCTTTCCTTCACAACTGGTAGTAAGGAAATCTTAGTATGTCTTTGTATTTCATGTCAGTCTCCCACACTGACTGTCAGCTCAAAGGCAGTGATTGTGTGTGTGTGTCTGTTTTTTGTACATTTCTGTGTTCTTGGTATTTAGTAGAGAGCCTGGTGTGTAGTTGTCAGACAATAAATATTGTTTGGGTTGAATAAATGCTGTGAGAGAGAGAGAGTGAGAGAGAGAGGAGAGAGACGGGGCCCGTCTTATAAGTTATTTAGAGAAAGAAGCCCCTTGCAGATTAGATACTGTGGGCAAACCAAGAGCCAATGGGGAGAAGAGTCCAATTCGCCCATCTGCTCTTGACTCAGGCCCTAAGACAAAGGTAGGCCTCGCTGTGTGTGGAACTATGGAAAACTGGAAGGCCCTGGAAGAAACCTTCGCAATGCTGACACCAAGGGCACAGAGAGACTGTCAGTCTGCCAACAGGAGATTCAGCCTGAGAAGTTGGCAGCTTCAAAGCCTCACCCGAAACTGACACACATCCGGAAGAGTCCACCCCAGGAACTGTCTTTGCCCTGCAGCTTCTGGCAGGGCTCCAGCGGCCCTGCGCTCTGGTGCTCCAGGGCCCGGGGGCAAAGGGTGCTCAGGTCTCACCAAGGTCACCTTTCAAATCTCATCTTCAGACAGCGGGTCCGGCCCTGCACTTTTTCTAAGTACTCAGGGATGCAAAGGGGGGAGCCTTCCAGGCAGAGAGAGAAGTTTAAGTAAAGGCATAGAAAATAATACACATTGGGATTCTTCAGGTAGCTTGATGTGACTGCAGCTTTGGGGAGGAGGTATAGAAAATGAGGTTCGAAGGGCAAAAGGCCACCTCTTGAATGCCTCACTAAGGAAACTGAACTTTACCCGGGAGGTAATGAACAGCTGCGGGGGCAATGCTGTGACATTTTCACTCTGAATGTCAGGTGGAGAATGGCTCAGAGTGAGAGACGGGTCATGCAAGAGACTATTAAAATAGTCCAGACAAAGTATAGTAAGGGCTGAGACTGGATAAAGGGACTGAGTCCAAAGAGAAAGCGTCAATTAAGAAAAGCAGAACTTGAAGATTGGCTGCGAGGGGTGGAAGAGGGGGCCGAACCCAGGCTGGTGCTACTACCTTCATCGAGGTGGGCAGTACGGGCAGTAAGTGAGGTTTGTTTGGACATGTTGATTTGGGAGAGCCTGTGGATTATCCTAATACAGGTGTCCAGTCAGTCTTTGGAAACACGGGTCTGAAGCTCAGGGAAGAAGCGGAGGCAGGAGATAGAGACTTGGTAATCATTAACGTGATACTGGAGCCGTGCTAGGAAATGGGATCACCCACAGAGGGTGTAGCTCACTGGAGGACAAAGCCCAGGAGAGAGTCTGGTGAGAGGAAGAAGAGAGAGCAAAGAGGACTGGCAAGGAGTGATCATTGAAGTTGCAGAAAACAGCGGGGGTTACGTCTTCGAGGTCAAGAGAGCAGATTCTTGAGAAATGGAGAGTGGTCAGTGTGCCAAAAGGCACTGTGCATTCAAGAGGGGTGAAGGCTAAAAAAAAAAAAAAATCAATTGAATGCAGTCATTCGGAGGCTACTGGGGATCTTTCCTGGGTTGTCCCAGGACAGGCATGAGGGCGGAAGTCTGCTTCTAAAGGACATTTTTTTATCCTAAGTCATTCCCTCCTAATCATGAAAAACCTTCAGAATTCCATGGGCAAATACATCTTTATTTCAAAAGCATGCTTTCAGTTTTAACAGTAAGTGCAGAAATGTGTTCCCAGTGGGAAAAGGATAGTCCTGCCTAGGTCAAAAAAGGTCAGTTTTTTTCATGACTGCACGAGGGATGGCCTAGAACCATAGAGGTCATGGCTTAGTGTTCGGTTCTGGTTCACAAAGGTGGTAGGGTCCAACGGGACCCCTGCCTGTGGACAACTGTGCCCGCATATAGGTCGACATCGTAGAGTATTGGCCCACAACTCATGGTGACAATACGGTCTTTGGTAAGTTCAAATTGGGGCCGGGGGGTTAATATTGGTCAAAGCCAGAGAAATGGTGCTGAGCATCAGGTCCAAAGGACAGGTATGACCATCATCAGTGAGAGGAACCATGAGATCAGAAGCTGAAAGAATCGGAAAGAAGTGGGGAAGAATGGCTAGGGGAGGAAGTTCCAAACTGTGTCTGTCTAGAGTCCCAAGGCTCTTCTAAGTAGAAGGTGTCATTTCCAAGAAGGCCTTGCTTCAGGCCAAAGGCCAAATGACCCGTTTGCAACTTGACCTCATCCTTCTGTTAGTGTTACGTGTTAAACTGTGTTTGGTGGAAAGGTACGTTGAAGTCCTAACCCCCAGTATCTCAGAATGTGACCCTATTTGGAAATAAGGTTGTTGATCACGTAATCAAGTTAGGATGAGGTCATAGTGGAGCAGGGTAGGCCCTTTGTCCAGTATGATTGGTGTCATTTTAAGAGGACAAGAGTCGCTATGTGCTGACAGAGGCAGAGATCCAATGATGCAGTTTTAATTCAAGGAATGCCGAGGCTTGGTGGCCGCCACCGGAAGCTCGGCAGAGTCAAAGGAGGATTCTACCCAGAGTCTCAGGGGAGTGTGGCCATGCTGACACATTGATTTCAGCTTGCTAGCCTCCAGAACTGAGAGAGAATCAATTTCTGTTGTTTTAAGACACCCAATTTGTGGTAACTTGTCAGGGCAGACCTCAGAAACAAATAGAGTTAGCAAGTAGGGAAGAATACCATTGCTCCAGGGACAAGCTTCCAGTCAAGAGAATAAACCCTCACAAGAGGGGTTGCTGTAAAGATCCCATTCAGACCCAAGCCTCTGACTACTTCATAGGAGAATTGATAAGCCGTGAAGAGAGGTGAAAGTCTGGGTGCTACTCCAAGAATTCTAGATGGTCTTTGCTCTTGGAGAGATTGAAGCTACCTCCTAATCCCTGAAGTTTGAACTGGAAATCAAAATTTATGTCTTTGTTTTGGGCAGTTACTCACAAATCAAATCCAGATTTTTGGTGGAGGTAGTGTCCTTGTAGAGATAATAAATAGCAACAACCACAAAATATGTAAAGGAGAAATAACTTTTGGGAGGGGTGAATGGCCTTTTTACTTGCCTATCTTTTTTCACTAATAGACTTTTTTCTAGAGCAGTTTTAGGTTTACAGAAAAATTGAGCAGAAAGTACAGAGAGTTCCCATATTCCCCTCTCTCCACCACCACCAACCCCCACCACAGTTTTCCTTATTATTATTGTTTTAAAGATTTTATTTATTTTTTTTTGTTTTTTGTTTTTTTTTTAAAGATTTTATTTATTTATTTGACAGACAGCCAGCCAGCGAGAGAGGGAACACAAGCAGGGGGAGTGGGAGAGGAAGAAGCAGGCTCCTAGTGGAGAAGCCTGATGTGGGGCTCGATCCCAGGACCCCGGGATCACGCCCTGAGCCGAAGGCAGACGCTTAACGACTGTGCCACCCAGGCGCCCCCTGAAGATTTTATTTTTATACTTGAGAGAGAGCAAGTGAGAGAGAGAGCACGAGCAGGGGAGAGGGGCAAAGGGAGAGGGAGAAGCAGACTCCCTGCTAAGCGAGGAGCCTGAAGTGGGGCTCGATCCCAGGACCCTGAGATCATGACCTGAGCCTAAGACAGACGCTTCACTGACCGAGCCACCCAGGCACCCCCAGTTTTCCCTATTACTAACATCTTACATCGGTGGTGCATTTGTTACAAATGATGAACCAATAGCAATACGTTATGAACAAAAGTCTACAGTTTACATTAGGGTTCACTATGTGTTGTACCATTCTATGGGTTTTAACAAGTGGCTGATGTCATATGTCCACCATTATGATATCATATGGAATAATTTCACTGCCCTAAAGATCCCCTGTGCTCCACCTATTCGTCCCTCTCTCCCCCGGAACCCCTGGCAACCAACAATACTTTTACTGTCCCTATAGTTATTCCTTTTCCAGAATGTCATATAGTTGGAAACATACATTATGTAGCTTTTTCAGATTGGCTTCTTTCACTTAGCAATATGTGTTTAAGGTTCCTTAAAGACATGTCTTTCTGAAGCTTGATAGCTCATTTCTTATTCGTGCTGAATCATATTCTAGTGTTTGGATGTGCCACAGTTTGTTTATCTTGCTTACTTCCAAGTTTTGGCAGTTGTAAATAAAGCTGCTGTGAGCATCTATGTGAAGGTTTTTGTGCGGATGTAACTTTTCATCTCGGGGTGCCATTTAGCACTGCTAAATACAAGCAGTGCTATTGCTGGACAGGATGATAAAAGCATGTTTAGTTTGTAGGAAGTTGCAGACTATCTTCCCAAGTGGCTCGTAGCATTTTGCTTTCCCATCAGCAATGAACGAGAGTTCCTGTTGCTCCACATCCTCGTCAGCATTTGCTGTTATCTCTGTTTCAGATTTTAGCCATTCTAATGGGTGTGTCATGGTATCTTGTTGTTTTAGGAAATAAATACATAATTTGAGAATAAAGCTAGAAAATGGACATCTCTAAGATTCTGAAAGAGATTTCTAGTCATTCTTACATAAATATGAAAAACCTTCAGAATTCCATGGGTAAATGAAGATTTATTTCAAAAATAAACCTTCAGTTTGAAATAAATGCAGAAGTCTGTTCCCAGTGGGAAAAGGATGGTTCCTGAAATTTTGTGGAGCCTGTGGGTATTTCAGAGGTCAAGTGATAACTCTGATACATCTTTGCTAAGTCTGGGAGTAGCATTTTGTTTAGCCACCCTCTCCATAGACCTTCCCACAACTCCAAGATGGAATTCCCCACCCCCCGTCTCCTCTTTGTATGTCTCTGTTTTATAAAATCTGTCTCCATCCCTCTCCTTCCACCTCCCTTAGGGTCTTCCATGTCCTTTCTCTCACTCTGTGACCCCCTACTCCCATTCCACATTTCGCTTCCTTCCTCTCATCTGAACCGTGAAAACATGATGCTAAATGAAATAACCCAGACACAAAAGGCCACATATGATGTGGTGCCATTTATATGAAATTTACAGAGGTGGAAAGTAGGTTAGAGGTCACCAGGGCTGAGGTGAGGGGGCAATGGGAAGTTATTGTTTAAAGAGTATAGAGCTTCTGTTTGGGGTCACCTAAGGGTTTGTATTTTTTTTTTAATTTATTGGATAGAGGTTGTATGCTTACTCTTCTAAATTGAAAACAAATCAGGTGAGTGGAAAACTTCTGAATTTAAAACAAATCACATTGTGCTTTCCTTGTGTGTGGCCTTTATGTCAGCCTGTAAGAGCATGTGTGGCCTTTTATCAGGGTCTGCTGGGAACTTGAGGTCTGATTCTTTCTTTTGTGATTTCTCAAAAAGAAACATATAACGAGCAAAGCTTTTGTCTGCTCTCTAGGTCCTCATTCATGAACTAGATAGAAGTGTCTTCTGGAAACCCACAGAGGTTTCTATCCTCAACTACCTCACTGATATCCAAGGACTGTTGAGAGTGAGCCTTTTGGTAAGTTGTGGTAAGTGATCTGAGCCCATTTCTAGTTTTCAAGGCCACAAGGGTTCCAAAAATTCTGTCTGCCTTGGGATAATGTTTTCTGGTCCCAACTTGGTAATTGGCACATTTATCCCTGTAGGTGTCCCCACAGGAGGTATTGTATCTCCACAGAGAAGACTGACAATTCATTCCCTGGTGTGAGTCTTCGGAAATATTCCCTATACTGTTAAATGGGATTGAGGAGTGTTTTTGCAAGTCCTGTTCACATGGGTTGCAATGGGTTCAAGGAAAGGCTGGTGCTTCGGTTAGTAAAAGCCCAGGACAGAAGCAGTTAGGTTTTCCTCTGTGGACATAGATTCTGTTCTTAATACCATTCAGGTGAGGATTAGATGAAGTTTCTAAGGGTGCTTCCAGTTCTGACATCCCATACTTTTCTTAAAAGTGAACGTATCTGATGCCCATACTTGCTCACACATCAAAGACTTTATGTGTGGTCTACAACCTGCACCCCAACTTCCTGACCATTCACCCACACTTGGTACCTTGCAATCTGGGTCATTCCCCTTCTTCCTTGCCTTGCGTGGCCTCCCCACCTGCATTTCTCCATCACTTCTCATAGCCCCTCACCACCCAAGACTGGCCAGGGCAATTTCATCTAGTTGCCCCTGGCATTCCTTTCTCTGTCTTCATCCTCTGAGCTCTCTAGCGCAGCTGACATTATTGATCTTCCTTCCCCCGCTTGAAACTCTCTCTTATTTTGGAAACCTCATGATATTGGCCTATCTTCTTCCCTCTTTACATCCAAATTCTGAAATCTTATTTTTCCAAGGGCTTCTGTTACCGCTTCTATAACGAAGACTTCCAAATCTGTATCTGTAGTCCAGCCCTCTGTCCTGGGCCATAGATGCTTATAGCTCACGTCCTGATACACATCTACACCTAGGTATCCCAAAGGCGCTTCAAACTCAACATGCCTCAAACTGACCTCCCCATCTTCCCTCTCTGCGCTACCCCTGACCGCTTCTTCTTTTCTATGCTTTAATTGATGAATGCTTCTATTTTCTTCCAGCCATTTAGATTTGCTACCTCAGGATTATCTTTCCCTCATCTTCCATCCCACAGTCAACAGTAAATTTCAGTAGATTCCCTCTCTCCGTTGTGCCTTGTGTTTGTCTCCCTCTCTGCACCCCCACAATGCCTGCTTGATTCAGGCTCATGTTACCATTTGCTTTGACTATTACAATAGCCTCACTGTGTTTCTGCTTTCTCTATTCCAAATTACATATTTTTGCTGCTATAATCTTCAGATCCCATCCTTCCTCTGATCAAAAGTTGCAACAGTGTTGCTGTGGTGGCATTCAGAATACATCACTGCTCTGCACAAAAGCCCTTAGTTACTCCCCTTTGACCAGCAAATTAAATACAGATTCTTTGCTCCAACATTCGAAGCCTTCCCCAAATGATTCCATCTTTCCATGACAGCCTCACCTTCCACTGCTCCCTAACTTGGACCTTAAGCGGCAAACAAAACAACTCATTTTTCTCATTCCAACCTCGGTGCCTTTGCTCTTACTCCTCTCTATCCAAAATGCGCTTCTGAGAACACATCTACCCCAACGAAATTCATCCCATGCTTCAAACCCATTTCAGTCATCGACTTGTCCATCGAGTTTTTCCTTGATCCCTTACCCGTATATGTGCTTCGCTCCTTGAGCCTCCTTGGGTCTTTGTGTAGAATCCAGTGTATTTATGGCTGATACCACTACGTGTTGCACAATATCAGTTCTCTTATTCTTTCACAGTGAGACTGCAATTTTAAACTGGGCACAGGACTGTCTGAAATAAAGACTGCGTTTCCTAGCTTCCCTCACAGATAGATTGGGCCCATTTGGCCAATGGCATACAAGCAAAGGTGACACATGCAACTTCTAGGAGGTGTCCTTGGAGGTAAAAGGGTTAAAGGGCATGCCGTTCTTCTTCCCTTCTCTTCCCTACTGGTCAGAACAGAAAATGGTGGCTGGAGCTCTAACTGTCATTTTGGACCATAGATAACTCAGAATGGAAGCTACATGTGGCAGAGCAACAAGAAAGAACTTGGGCTCCAACTCCTAGGGTTTGGGTTACCATCTCTATGATGGTGACTTTCCACTTGGTATAACTAGCCCAGACCTCTGACCTAAATGTCAGACTTGTACTTCTTGCTCCCTGATTGACATCTCCATCCACAGCCCCTGTCACCACGAAACATTATGCCCCCGTCCTGCGCTGATGACCTTGGGATTTATTGAACATGGAAGAGAAATGAACTTCTGTTATTTGGGGATTTTCTATTGCTCATAATAAACTAATCCTGATAATCTGGCATTATTCAGCTTTTCTCTGCCTTGTCTTAAAGACAAGATCTTCCTAAATCTCTGTTGGACTTTTAGAAATGTACTTTTCAGTGTGTGAGACAAAGCGAGTTGAGCCCAAAGGATTCTGTGGCTGGCCCGGCAGAGGACAATTCTCCTCGGACAGACCCCTCTAAGCAGAGATTGCCAACAAATGTGTGCTTACTTCCATATGGCTTCCAGTTTTACTTACGAAAGGCTATTTCTGAGGTCCACGAAGAGGAGTGCTTTTGATCATCACTGGGGAATATATTAGAGATGGATCTTTTCATTTCATTCATTTCCATTCACGTATTAGGCTCAGGGACAGATGTAGCAGTTAACAATGTGCACTCTGAAGCCCTGTTACTTGAGTTCAAATCCCAGCTCTGTAACTTCCCAGCCACCTGACCTTAGGCAAGCTACTGAACCTCCCCATGCTTCAATGTCCTTGCCTCTCAAACGGTGGCAATAATAGTGACCACCTCATAGGATTGTTGCGAGGACTAATTGAATTAATATACACACAGCACACACAGGAGCACATAGACCAATGTCTGGTGCCTGTAAGTGCTTGTTATTAGTGAATATTAACTTTATTACCTCCTAGGGATACAGTGGTGAACAAAACAGACGCTTCCCCTATCCTCGTGGATCGCACAGTCCAGGACAGAGGATAGACATTATGCCATATTTAAATAATTGTTAATTGAGAGTTGTGATTAGTGCTACAAAGGGGCTTATAAGCATGTTTAGGAGGGACATCTGTTCTAGTCCAGGGCATCAGGCAAGACATCTCTGCTGCAGTGGTGACATTTAAGCCGTGGCGTGAAGAGTGAGTGAACTGGCCCGGGAAGAGGACCAAGAGAAAGGAGAAGAGGGTGAGCGAACCCACGGTGCTGTGGTGGGCTCTGGGATGTCTGGGACGCTCAGCCTGCTGGACCACATTCCTAGCAGGAATTGAGCCTGCAAGGAAGGACTGCATGTGCTCTAGAATTGAGAGAGAAGGGCCTCGGGGGCTGGGAAAAGAGAGTACCAGTGGCTTGACCTCGGGAGACAAATCCTCTACTCTCTGGGGAAATTGCAAGGCAGAGGGGCACGGACCAGGGGGAAGGTGACTGCCGGGGGGTTCCATTTTTTCAAGGTAGATGAAAGGATCCAAGAAGGCGATCTGCAAGGAAAAGTCAAGGCAGGGAAGTGCACAAAAATGGCCAAATGGCCTTTGCTGCTGAATTTTAAAAGAAGGCCCTTGAACACTTAAGAAATCATATTTACTGTACATATGTGAAGGGTTGAGTCAAGAGACCTCAAATGCTCAAATGTATTCCTGGCATGCACAACCTTAAATTAGAGGGGCTAAATAAAGCTGTGGCCTGCCCTTCCTGAAAGTTCGCCAACCACTGATATAGATCATGTGGGACATGGGGCCTCATCTGGGCTGATCTTAGGACAGACGTTAGAACTTGCTTTCTCGCTGAAATGTCTGACATCAGCTCTAATTTTTAGTCATGTATCTTGTCCTCCAAGACAGAAAGTACCAGGGGCCCTCCAGGGGCGGGGGTGCAGTCTCAGTCCTCAGTAGGCTAAAGGGTTCCAAAAACACTGGTTGGGGTTTTTTTTTTTTGGTTTTTTTGCCTCCGCATAGACCCATCATCTTCATGGTTTTTAGAGATGCCCTTTGACTTTTGAGCAACATGTGAAGCCTTCTTGTAGTTTGGCACTGGTAAACAGTGCAGACCTCCCAGGCTGCTCCAAGTCACGCTCCACATCACCTTGTTTGGAAACATCACCATCTGCTGGATTTCAATGTAGCTGCTCTCAACGACCTGGCTGTGTTCCGCCAATGGAGGGCATCCATTACTTACTGACTGCAGCTGCACACTGACTCTGGATTGGTATTTGAGGAAGCCAGAGCTGAGGGGCAAATAAGGAAGAATGTACTATGCTTCATGCTTCTAAGCTGAACCCTTGGCACACAGTCAGCTGGATACGCACTGCTTTCTTGACTTTTCTCAGCAACACAATATGCCCCCGTGTCCCTTCCCTTCAAGGGTTTCATTGCGCCTCCATGAAGCTCGATTGTCTTTGCAGGGATCACAGGAAATTTTCAAGGAGGGAAAAGGAACTAATTAATGGCTGTCCTTTCCTTCGTAGCTGATTGAAATTCAATCCCTGGAATCTGACAGGAGGCAAGACTGCCTTCCTTCAAATACAGGCCCTCCCGGGCATGGTCAGTTCTAGGGGCCTTGGGTCCAACGACCCCCGGAAAAGCCCACCTGAGACACATACGGTGGCATCCACACTGCTCTTCCTTTATTAGCCAAAGCTTTGGTGAAGTCTCTCGAACGCTGTCTTTCATTAGCATCAGTGTAAGGAGCAGAAACACAGGCACATTCGGGCTTAAAGGAGAGGATCTACTCAAGTGAAAAATGTCTGGGCTTTACAGTTAAACACGCTTCGATTCAAATCCCAGCTCTTCCACAGACGGGCTGTGTGGATGAAACACAGACACGTCTCCACCCAAGGCTGTTACTTCTGCTTCCTAGCAGCGAGTAACTCAATCTCGCCGAGCGTTAGTTTCCTTATCTGCTAAACGTGGTAATCGTAGCAGCTACTTTACTCAGTGGCAATGAAAATTAAATGACAGAGCAATGTTGCTGTAATTAACCCTCACTCAGTAATTTTAAAATACAATATTGTAATTTATTTGGGGTTTTGTTGCAGCTTTGACAATAAAAGAGTTCAAAGTTTTTTCTCGCTAAGACAAAAAAGCCTTTACTCAGAACCGATTCGTACTTGGAATGATGTTCTCTGAAAAGAGCATCCATTTTCTTTCCAACAGAGGAGTTTCTAAAGATCTAAGGATGGCGCTTAAATTATGGATCTACTTTAGCTTTAATTATCTGATTTGCTTAGAGTGGCCTTGCTCAAACTTCATTTTTTTTAATCTAGGCAGCAAGGTCCCTTTTTCAAATGACTTCTCACCTGCAACCCAATATATTAAATAAATAAAAACAAAGGTGGGGGGGTTGGAGCTGGGGCTGGAGCGGGGGAAAGAAAGGCAAGATTCTGTCTGGCTTCCCACTGGAATGTAAGCTCTAGAACATCAGATATTTGCCTGGTTTGCTCCCTGATGCAATTCCAGTGTCTACAACAATACCTGACATTAACAGGGCTCAACAGATATTTTGGAATGAATGATGGATGAATAGCATATGAAGAAGTCTCTCACATAATAGGCAGCTGAGGAAATCTTAGTGCATCTTACCTAACTAACACCGTGAAAGAAACTGAGTGACATGTTGGTGTGACAATAAGAACTTCCAGCTGGGATAAGAAACATGTCCTCCTTTGTCACCCACCTACCCTGTCAGCCCTCTCGCCGTTCTTCTCCTAGGACAGGCAGCCTGACGGAAAAAGAACAAATTCAAACTTTGGAGTCAACAGGCTCCAAATTCCAGGCTTGCCAATTATTGCTTGGGTCATCTTTGGGTAAGACCTCCCTGGTTCTTATTTTTTTCATTTGCAAAACAATCTTTATTCCTTATGTGATAAAAATAGTACCCTTATGATAGGTTTGTGTGGAAATTAAATGAGCTGATTAGCTGATTAGCAAAGTATCTAACTCATAATGAACACTCAACAAAAGCTCATTTTCCCAGAAGTCTCAGAACAATCATTTAAAGATACACTGTTTTACACAGAAGTCTCAAAGCAAAGATCAAGGATGATCAGAAATTCAGAGACTTGATCAGGGGAGAATGTCAGGATCTAAGGCAGGCTTTTTTTAAGTGATGAGATTCTGGGGAGGAAAAACAGGATTCCTGAGTTTCCTGAGTGAAAGGTAGGTGAAAAGTGAGAGACAGTATGTGTAACAACCAAGAGTTGGGCACTGAAGTCATGAATGTATGACCTGAGTTAACATCCCAGTATTGGTATTTGCTGACACTTATTTTTCTGAACCTCCATTTTTTCATCTATAAAATGGAAGTAATAAGAAGAATTCCTATTTTAGAGGCTGTTGTGAGAATAAAATGTGATAACATATTCAAACCTTCTGAATATGGTGAGAGCTCAATATGTATAAGTTATAACCATTAGTATTCTTGGGATTAAAATGCCTGGAAAGAGGGGGCACCTGAGTGGCTCATTGAGCATCTGACTCTTGGTTTCAGCTCAGGTCATGATCTCAGGGTTGTGGGATCGAGCCTGGCATCAGGCTCCACACCCAGCACAGAGTCTGCTTGAGATTCTCTCCCTCTTCCTCTCCTTCTGCCCCTTCGACCCCCAAAAGAACAAATAAATCTTTAAAAATAGATAAATTAATAGAATGCCTGGAAAGAAGGAATGGGTTAGAAAAAGTGGTCGTTTCTTCAACTCGAAACAGAAGCAAAGATTTAGTTCTAGAGAGGTAGTTCTGTGTGGATCCTAAGAGTCAGTCCCCGTGTAGAATTCATCCTTGAAGAGGAAAGCAGAAAGGATGGTCATGGGAGCACCCATGACCTGGCAAGGTCACTTTCACTTTCTTGAGTTATTTTAACAACAACCTATGAGATAAGTAACTGGAGTGTTTTAGATTGGGTTCTCCACAAGAAGACAATGAGATGAAGTTTCTCATGAACGTAGTTTATTTAAAAATGTCTCCTGTAAGAACCAGAAAGAATGGGGAAAATGGGACACAAAAGAACCCAAAAATGGTGCAGTTTTGGACTAAGTCCCAGCCTTAGCTTTATCCTTCAGGGGAGCTCTGGCATGTAAACTACCCATCGGAGGTGGACTTTTATACTTCTGCACTAGCCATTGGCTAAGGGCTGCCCTGGGTGGATGTAAATGCCTGGGCTTTTCTCATTTTCTGCACATTTTAGGAAAAGTGGCTTTAGTCACCCAAGGGCCATCCTCTTAAAAAGTGTTGCAAGTGCTGGCCTTTAAAAGCAAAATGCATAGAAGCTAGGAAGATGGGTACACAAAAGTAATAAAAGGTATCTGAGGGGATCTGTGCAAAGCACTGACACACTGTTATTGTTTGGTACCCAGTGTGTGTTATTCCTATTTTATAGGTGAGGAAACAGGTTCAGGGACTATCAAATGTCACCTAGTTGGCAAATGATAGTACCAGGACAGCTACCATATTTTTTTTCAAGGTGGTTACTAAGATGTTAATGGTGTTTAATTAAATTCAGGTGACTCTAATTTCTTCTTTGTTTATGCTGCTTAACTCGGAAAAAAATGAACATTTATTTTTTATATGTTCATAAAAAACTATTTTCATGAGAGATACAGGAAATGAATAAATCAATACACCTAAGAAAGCTCCTTTCAGCCCTGACATTCTATTAAATCCATTGTAATAAAGTCAATTAACATCAAAAACTACTGGCACTTTTATAAGGAACTTCTGAACAAGGGAAATACAAAACAGCCAGAAAACAATTAATAAGAAGGCATTCATACGTTCTTACCTAACAACAATTACTCTAAATGTAAATAGATTAAATTTTCCATTCAAAAGTCATATAGTGGCTGAATGGATTAAAAAAAACAAGATCCAACAATATGCTGTCTACAAGAAACTCACTTCGGCTATAAGGACACACATAGGCTCAAAGTGAAGGGATGGAAAAAGATATTTCATGCAAATGGAAATCAAAAGAGAGCAGGGATGGCTATCCTTCCATCAGAAAAATTAGACTTCAAGCAAAAAAAACTATAAGAGACAAAGAAGGTCACTATATAACGATAAAAGGGTCAATTCATGAAGAGTATATAACAATTATAAATATATATGCACTCAATCTCAGAGCATGTAAGTATATTAAGCAAACACTAACTTATCTGAAGGGAGAAATAGACAACAATGCAACAACAGTGAAGGATTTTGATACCCCACTTTCAACAGTAGATACATCTCCCAGATAGAAAACCAGTAAGGAAATGCTGGACATAAACTATACTCTAAACCAAATGGACCTAAAAGGCATACACAGGACAGTCGATCCAACAGCACCAGTACATTCTTCTCAAGTTCATGTGGAATATTCTCCAGGATAGATCATATCATAGGTCACAAAACAAGTCTTAGCAAATATAAGAAGACTGAAATCATACTGAGCATCTTTTCCAACCACAATGCTAGGAAACCAAAAATCAATAACGGGGAGAAAAATGGAAAATCCACAAATATGTGGAAATTCAACACACTCCTGAACAATCAACAGGTCAAAGAAGAAATCAAAAGGAAAAATATTTTGAAACAAACAAAAATGGAAACATTATATTGCAAAAGTTATGGGATGTTACAAAACACTTCTAAGAAAGAGTCAAAGCAATAAATACTTAGGTTAAGAAAAAAGAAAGATCTCAAACAACCTAACTTTACATCTCGAGTAACTAGAGAAAGAATAAACTAAGAATGAAGGAAATAAGGACTATAGCAGAAATAAATGAAACAGAGACCAGAAAAACAATAGAAAAGATCAATGAAACTAAAAGCTCTTTTTTAAAAAGTATAAACAGGGGTACCTGGGTGGCTCACTTGGTTAAGTGTCTGCCTTAGGCTCAGGTCATGATCCCAGGGTCCTGGGATCAAGCCCTGCATCAGGCTCCTTGCTCCGGGGAGCCTGCTTCTCCCTCTCTTTCTGCCTGCTGCTCCCCTTGCTTGTGCGCTCTCTCTCTGTGTTGAATAAATAAAATCTTTTTAAAAAAATAAAAAATGGGGCGCCTGGGTGGCTCAGTCATTAAGTGTCTGCCTTCAGCTCGAGGCATGATTCCGGCATTCTGGGATCGAGCCCCGCATCAGGCTCCTCCGCTGGGAGCCTGCTTCTTCCTCTCCCACTCCCCCAGCTTGTGTTCCCTCTCTCACTGGCTGTCTCTCTCTATCAAATAAATAAAATCTTTAAAAATAAATAAATAAATAAATAAATAAATAAAATAAACAAAATTGACAAACCTTAGTGAGACTAAATGAGAAAAGAGAGAACACTCAAAAAACTAAAATCAGGGGCACCTGGGTGGCGAAGTCGGTTAAGCATCTGCCTTTGGCTTGAGTCATGATCTCGGGGTCCTGGGATCGAGCCCCACATTGGGCTCCCTGCTCAGAGGGGAGTCTACTTCTCTCTCTCTCTGCCCCTCCCCCCTGCTCTTGCACATGCTCTCTCTCTCTGTCAAATAAATAAATAAAATCCTTAAAAAACCCCTAAAATCAGAAATAAAAGAGGAGACATTACACAGAAATACAAAGGATCATAGGACATTCCTAGGAATAATTACACAGCAACAAATAAGATAAGCTTGAAGAAATGGATAATTCCTAGAAACATACAACCTCCCAAGACAAAAACGTGAAGAAATAGAAAATCTGAACAGACCAATGACAAGTAACTAGATTCAATCCATAATTGAAAATCTCCCAACAAAAACTCAGGACCAGATGGTTTCCCAGGAAATTTTACCAAACTTCTAAAGAAAAATTAAAAGCCATCCTTCCAAACACTTCAAAAAATTGAAGAGAAGAGGGGTGCCTGGGTGTCTCAGTCAGTTGAGCTTCTGGCTCTTGATTTTGGATCAGGTCATGATCTCAGGGTTCTGAGATCCATCCCCGTATCTGGCTCCATGCTCAGTAGGGAATCTGCTTGGGGATGTCTCCCCCTCCCCCTCTGCCCCTCCCCCTGATCATACCCTTTCTCTCTTTCTCTCTCTCCCTCTCAAATAAACAAATCTTTAAAAAAATTGAAGAGGAGAGAACACTCCCAGCATTACCCTGTTACCAAAGGCAGATAGCAACCACAAAAAACTACAGGTTAATATCCCTGATGAATTTAGGTACAAAAAGTCTCAGTAAAGTGTTAGCAAAATGAGTTCAACAGCACAATAAAAGGATCATATACCACGCACAAGTGGAATTTATCCCTGGGATGCAAGGATAATTCAACATAAACAAATCAATAGCTGTTATACAGCACATTAATAGAATGAAAGATAATAATTATCTGATCATCTCAATAGATGCAGAAAAAGCATTTGACAAAATAGATCATCCTTTCGTGATAAAAACTCTCAACTAATTGGCCATAGAAGGACCATAACAACATATTAATGGCCATATATGACAAGCCCACAGCTAGCATCATACTCAATCATGAATGAAAGTTTTTCCTCTAAGATTGGGAACAAGACAAGTGGTCCACTCTCATACTCCTAGAACACCATACTGGAAGAGTCAGCCAGAACAATCAGGCAAGAAAAAGGAATAAAGCATCCAAATCAGAATGGAAAAAGTAAAATTGTCACTGTTTGCAGATGATATGATCTTATATAGAGAAATCCTAAAGACTCCAAAAAACTATTCAAACTAATCAACAAATTCAGTAAAGCTGCAGAATATGAACTCAACATGCCAAAAAAAGTTGCATTTCAATACAATAAAATATCTAAAAAGAATAAAGAGAATAGTCACATTCACAATAGCACCTAAAACAATAAAATACTTAGGAATAAATTCAACTAAGGAGGTGAATGCTCTGTAAATTTAAAACTATTAAGACATTGAATAAAGAAATTGAAGAGGATGTAAACTAATGAAAACATATCCCATGTTCATGGATTAGAAGAATTAATATTGTTAAAATGTCCATACTACCCAAAGCCATCTATAGATTCCATGCAATCCCTATCAAAATTCCAATGGTATTTTTCCCAGAAAGAGAAAAAATAATCCTAAAATTTATATGGAACTACAAAAGACCCTAAATAACACAAAGCAAGAGGCATCCCACTTCTTGAATTTAACTATACTACAAAGTTATAGTAATGAAAACAGTGTGATACTGGCATTAAAAACAGACACATAAACCAATAAAACAGAATCAAAAGCCTAGAAATAATCCTTTGCCTGTACAGTCAACTAATATTTGACAGGGGAGTTAAGAATACTCAATAGGGAAAGGATAGCTTCTTTGATGGTGTTGGGAAAATTGGACAATCACGTGCACAAGCATGAAATAGACCTTTATCTTACACCACTTATGAAAATCAACTTTATATGGATTCGGGAATCAGGGGCGCCTGACTGCCTCAGTTGGTTGAGCATCCAACTCTTGATTTCTGCTCAGATCATGATCTCAGGGTCCTGGGATTGAGCCCCGCTCTGGGCTCCATGCTCAGTGGCAAGCCTGGGATTCTCTCTCATCCTCTTTCTCTGCCCCTCCCCCCAACTCGTGTTCTTTCTCTCTCTCTCTCTCTAAAATAAATAAGTAAAATCTTTAAAAAAATAACAATGCACGGATTCAGGAATTGAAGATAAGATTGAAACCATAAAGCTCCTAGTAAAAAACATAGGGAAAAGCTATTTGACATTGATCTTAGCAATGATTTTTTGCATATGACACCAAAAGCACAAACAACAAAACAAAAATAAATGAGTGAAACTACATCAAACTAAAAAATTTATGCAGAGCAAAAGAAACAATTAACAAAACAAACAGGCAACCTATGGAATGGAAGAAAATATTTACAAATCATATATCTGGGGCGCCTGGGTGGCTCAGTCGTTAAGCGGGTGTCTTCAACTCAGGTCATGACCCCAGGGTCCTGGGATCGAGCCCCACGTTGGGCTCCCTGCTCAGCAGAGAGCCTGCCTCTCCCTCTTCCTTTGCCTGCTACTTCCCCTACTTGTGCTCTCTCACTCTCTGTCAAATAAATAAATAAAATCTAAAAAAACATATATCTGATAAGGGTTTAATATATAAACTATATAAGGAATTCATACAACTCAATAGCAAAACCCCTCCACACACACACACACACACACCCCAAAACAATTCAATTAAAAAATAGGCAAAGGAACTGAGTAAGCATATTTCCAAATAAGATTTATGAATAGTCAACAGGTACATGAAAATATGCTTAATATCACTAGTCATCAGGGAAATGCCCATCGAAACCACAGTGAGATATTATCTCACACCTATTAGAATGGCTATTATCAAAAAGACAAGAGATAACAAGTGTTGGTGGAAATGTGGGGAAAAGGGAATCCTGGTGCACCAGTGGTGAAAATGTAAATTGGTACAGGCACTGTGGGAAACAGTATGGTGGTTCCTCAAAAAATGAGAAGTAGAACTACCATATGGTCCAGCAATTCCACTCCTGGGTATAGATCCAAAGGAAATGAAATCAAGATCTCAAAGAGACACCGCACCCCCATGTACGCTGCAGCATTATTCGTAACAGGCAAGTTACGGCTGCACCAGTCTACAGAAGGTGGGTAAGGAAGACCTGGCGTGTATATACAATGGAATATTACTCAGCCGTGGGAAAGAAGGAAATCCTGCCATTTGCGACAGTTTGAATGGACATGGAGGACATTACACTAAGTGAAATAAGCCAGACAGAGAACAATGGAAACTGTATAATATTGCTTATGTGTGGAATCTAAAAAAGCCAATCTCACAGAAACAATACAGTGGTAGTTGCAAGGGACTGGGAGGCAGGTGGAATAGAGAGACTTTGGCCAAAGGGTACAAACTTCCAATTAGAAAATGAGTAAGTTCTGGAAATCCAATGTACGGCATGGTGATTATAGCTAACAATACTGTATTGTGTACTTGAAAGTTACTGAGAGAGTGGATCTTAAATGTTCTCATTACAAAGAAGAAATGGTTATTAAGTGAGGTAATGGCGGTGTTAACTAGCTGCTGAGGTAATCATTTCACAATCTCTAAGCGTATCAAATCATGGCGTTGTACACTTTAAACTTGCACAATGGTAGACGTGAATTATATCTCAATAAACCTGGGAAAAAATAAGGGACTCCTGGGAAAGAAAAAAAAAAGAATAACTTAACCCCAAAGAAATAAGGCATTCATGATGAAATGACAGGAACTGGGGCCATAATTTTGGTCAGAATTCTTGACTTCTATCCCTTAAGCCATGCCACAGATCACTGTTTGGACCTTAGGAGAAAACAGTTGTGTGGTGCTTTTTATTTTTGGTTTCGGTTTATTCTCTTTATCTCTAAATGATGATGGTAAAAGCTACATGGTATAGTCTTTGATTTCCACCCTAGCTCACAAAGCCTGGAGTCCATTCCCCAATCTCCGTTCGCTCCGATTTGGGGCCCTGCTCAGCTCTCCCTCGCCACCTCCCTATGTGTGGAGGAACGAAGTGAAGACAGGCCGGCCAGGCTAATTTTTCCAAGGGTGAGCTCAACTTTGGATTTTTACTTTAAAGTAGAATCTGAAAATTTCCTTTAGGACAGTTTCCTGTTTTGGACCACAGTCTATTAGTAACACGTTGCCAGCAAGAACTGAAGGAATCAAGTCTAGGTGGAAAAAGAGAGGAAAAGAGAGAACTCTTTCTTCATTTACCGTTTGAAACTTCAGCAAAGAGTGATTTATTCATATTTATTTCCTTAATATTCAGCAACTCAGCAAACATTTATTGAGTGCCAACCGTGTACCAGGCACTTTCTCACAACCCTATGGATTAGAACTGTCGCCTTATTTTATAGGTTAGGAAACTGAGGTACAGGAAGCTGAAGTGACCTGTCTTGGGTCACGTTGCTGGTAAGATTTAAAATAGATTCTTTTGTCACAAAGCTACTGCTTTTCCCACCAGCCTTGCAGCTGCCTCCCCACTTGGAGCTGCTGTAGAGACTGTGCTGTGAGCTGTCAAAATATTAGCAAAGGTATATACTCTTGTCCATCAGATGATGGCATTTCATTGGTCTAATTTTACCAGCCTATTTATTTAGTAACATAGAATAAGTTAGTTCAATATAGACAAAGGGTGGTGTTTTGGGGCTTCTTGCCCAATCAGGTTGACATGGACTTTTTTAAACATCTCCTTCAAAAGCCAGTGTTTTACCTACTGGGGAAACACTGGGAGCATTCCCACTGAAGTCAGGAGAAAGAAAAGGACGCCCACTATTGCCACTACGATTTCATATTTCGTTGGCGCTCTTAGCCAATCCAATTAGAGAAAAGAAAGAAATTAATGTTGTAAGAATTGGAAAGGAAGAGATAAACCATTTCTGTTCACATGTAATATAATTGTCTGATACCTTTTTTTTAAAAAAAGATTTTATTTATTTGACAGAGAGACAGAGTGTGTACAAGCAGGAGGAGGGGCAGGCAGAGGGAGAGGGAGAAGGAGAAGCAGACTCCCCACTAAGCAGGGAGCCCAGCATGGGGCTTGATCCCAGGACCCTGGGAGCATGACCTGAGCCAAAGGCAGAGATTTAACTGAGTGAGCCACCCAGGCGCCCCTAATTGTCTGATATCTGAAAACTCAAGAATCAAGTGACAAATGACTACAAACATTTAAGAAAGTTTAGTATGTTGGGATGCCTGGGTGGCTCAGTCAGTGAAGCGTCTGCCCTCAGCTCAAGTCATGATCCCAGGATCCCAGGATCGAGTCCCACATTGGCCTCCTTGCTCAGCAGGGAGCCTGCTTCTCCCTCTGCCTGCTGCTCCCCCTGCTTGTGTTCTCTCTCTCTGACAAATAAATAAATAAAATCTTTAATAACAACAACAACAACAATAATAATAATTCTTGGGAGGTAAAGAGAGAGAAAGAAAGAAATGGCAAAATCTTAATACTATTTGTAGTAGTTTTCTAGGCCTGCCATAAAAGAATACCACAAACTAGGTGGCATAAACAATAGAAATTTATTTCTTTCACTTCTGGAGGCTAGAAATCCAAGAGCAAGTTGTCAACGAGTTTGGTTTCTTCTGAGGCCTCTCTCTTTGGCTTGCAGACGGTTGGCTGCCTCTCGCTATGTCCTACATAGTCTTTCTTCTGTGCGTGCACATCTCTGGTACATGTGTGTACCAGTTCCCTTTTTTTATAAGGACATCAGTCAGATTGGATTAGGCCCCACCCTAAAAGCCCCATTCTAACTTCACTCTCTCTTTAAAGGCCCCATCTTCAAATACAGTCACATTCTGAAGAACCAGGGTTTAGAGCTTCAATATATGAATTATGGAAGAATACAGTTCATCTCATAACAGTATTTAATCTGGATGATGCGTGTATAGGAGGTCATTGTACTACACTCTTTGGTTTTGTGTATGTTTGAAAATGTTCATTACGTACAACGTTCCAGAAGAGGACATGAAATTCCAGCTGAGCAAATTTACATCCATGTCCCAAGAACAAGAAGACTCACCATCTGAGACATACCGACTTTCCATGAGTAAATTTATCATTTTAATACATTTTTAACAAGCTTGTATAGCAAAATAAGTAAACAAGAAAAGCCAGGAAACCACTGTAAGTGAAGATCAGTGTGGCGTGGAGCAGCCTTACTAGATATGAAAACATACTCTAGAGGGCACCTGGCTGGCTCAGTCGGTAGAGTGTGTGACTCTTGGTCTCAGAGTTGGGAGTTTGAGCCCCAAGTTGGGTGTGGAGATTACTTAAAAATAAACTAATTAATTTTAGAAATTAAAAAATAAAATAAAAAAATAAAACACACTCTAGAGCCTCAAAAATTAAAACAGGGTGATAAACATTAAAACAGTGTGGAATCGGTGCATGAATAGAAGAGAATAAAAATCCCAAAACAGACCCAAATGCATATGGAAATTTAATATATGATAAATGCATAGGGCACCTGGTTGGCACAGTCAGTTAAACATCTGACTCTTGATTACGGCTCAGATCCTGATCTTAGGGGCTTGAGGTCGAGCCCCACATCGGACTCTGTGATTAGCGCTGAGTCGGCTCCAGATTTTCTCTCCCTCTGCCTCTGCCCCTCCCCCTGCACACTCTCACTCTCAAATAAATAAATAAATCTTTAGAAAATATATGATAAAGGCAGCTTCTCAAATCAACAGGGGTAGAAACATACTTTCTAATCAACAACATCAGGACAACTAAGTGTCCATTTGGAAAAAAGGTGAAAGTTGATCCATACATCACATCATATATCAAGATAAAATGAAACCATAAAAGTACTAAAAGAAAACCTTGAAGTGAAGAAGACCTTTCTAACTATGGCTCAAAGTCTAGAGGCCATTCAGAAAATGATAGACAAATTTCATAACACAAAAATCAAAAACTTGCCATGGCAAACAACACACCTACACCATAAGCAAAGTCGAAAGACAAAGAACAAATAGGGAACAATATTTGTAACTCATATCACGGACAAAGGGATAGTGTTAAAATAGTTCCTCGAGATTGAAGAGAAAAGGACAATAGGGGCTCCTGGGTGGCTCAGCCGTTAAGCATCTGCCTTCGGCTCAGGTCATGATCTCAGGGTCCTGGGATCGAGCCCCACATCGGGCTCCCTGCTTGGGGGGGGGAGCCTGCTTCTCCATCTTGTACTCCCCTTGCATGTGTTCCCTCTCTCACTGTCTCTCTCTGTCAAATAAATAAATAAAGTCTTTTAGAAAGAAAGAAAGAAAGAAAGAAAGAAAGAAAGAAAGAAAGAAAGAAAGAAAAGGACAATAGCCAATATTTTAAAGAGGGGCTGTGGAACTACATGAACAGAGAGTTCACACAAAAAGAAATCTAAATGGCCCTTAAGCATCTGAAAAGACGCTTGACTTCTCTCATAAAATGAAAAATTAAAATTCCAACTTAGAACTGCACTGAGAGGGGCATCTGGGTGGCTCAGTCAGTTGAACATCCAACTCGATCTCAGCTCGGGTCACCATCTCAGGGTTGTGAGTTCAAGCTCCATGTTGGGCTCCAAGCTGGGCATGGATCCTACTTAGAAAACAAAACAAAAAAAGAACTGGATTGAGATTCTTTTCTCACTTATCAATTTGGCAGAAAACCCAAAGTTTGACACCACACTCTGTCAGTGGGCCTGGAGAAAATAGGGTCTGTCATACATTGTTGGTGGGATTGCATCCTGGTACAACCCTTGTACTAGTTTGGTAGGTCTCCCATCTGAGATGGAGTAGCTTATAACAACAGAAATTTATTTTCTCACAATTCCTGGAGGCCTGAAGCCTGAGATCGGGGTGCCAGCGGGGTTGGTTCCTTCTGAAGCCTCTCACCTTGGCTCGTAAGTGGCCATCTTCTCTTCCCCGTGTCTTTACGTGGTCTTCTCCTGTGTGTGTCTGTGTCTTCATCTTCTCTACTTACAAGAACACCAGTCACACTGGATGAGGGACCACCCTAGTGATCTCATTTCAGTTCAATTATCTCTTTATAGACCTTATCTTCAAATACAGCCACATTTCAAGAAACTGGGACTTAGGACTTCAACACACGAATTTTGGGGGACACAATTCAACCTGTAACAAGCTTTATGGAGGAAAACGTTGAAATCGCTATCAAAATTACCAACATGCAACTCCTGGCCAGCGGTCCTACTTCCGAAAATCTATCCGACCGTTATAGCTGCACACATGTAAGATGACATACGGATGAGGGTTTTCATTTCAACCTTGTTTATAATAGCCAAAGGTTGGAAACAACCCGAGTCCACCAAGAGGGAACCATTTGAGTAAACTATGTTTCACCTCCACGGTGCAAAATCACAGAGCCGTCAAAAGAAATGAGGAAGCTCTCCATGCAGAGCTGAAGCGATATACGAAGAAAGGGAAGGCACGAAGCAGTGCAATAGCGTGCTACCTACATAGGACAAATATGCTTGTATGTGCTCCTACGGGATTTGCTTAAAGGAACACTGAAGGCTAAATAACAGCAACAGAACCCTAATAAAATTGATTACTGTTAGGGGTGCATGGGGAGCCCAGAAGAGAGGGGGCAGAGGGGAATATTCCTTATATTCCTTTTTACATAGTTTTCATTTCTAGATCATGTAAATTCAAAACCATGAAAATCAGTCTACCTCAGCTTCCTCGTTCGGCCCTGAGATTGCCAGTACCGTAGGAGACTAATGTGAATAGCTAATCCCTTCACTTTGGAGAAGGGCTGTTCTCAGTCTATCCAAGCTTCATCTCGGGATTTCAAACTGTGCTCTTGTGAAATAAAGAAAATCCCCAGGGGTTGCAAATGCTTTCTCTCTTTTTCTTTTCCTTTGAAGAAAGGAACTAGTTTAAGAGGGCTAGAGAGAGTCCAGTTGGATTTGACGTTGACCAAATAGGAGATCGCCCAGATGCTATTGATCACCAGCACTGCGCAGCATAAACGCCCTGCTGGGATGGGGGGGGCTGGGTGGGGGTGGGGGCCCCCAAGCGCGCGGCATCCAGCTGGAGAAAGCCCCTCTTCCTGTCACAGCTCCCACAGCACTCCAAGCCTGCTTGCAGCCCAACGGCCTCTCCGAGAATGCTACATTTAAAAGTGCAGTTTTTGGATGATTCCCAGAAGATTTTTGTGGTTGATGTAAGTGGAAATCACATTGCTATTATTCCTTTATTATTCATTCAGTAGTGGTCATTTGTGGACAGCCCATTAGCCGGCGATGTTATGTCTTCTTTAGGACCAAATGAAGGAGGACTGTGGTTTTTAGCTTTGGAAAAAGAAATCTGTACTTAATATCACAGTGTAGCTCGTGTTTTCCCATTAACCTTTCTTCTAGAACAGGTTCTTTTTCCTCAAGGGACAACAACAGCGAGTTTGGAAGAGACGCTAAATATTTGTAAAAAGACAAAAGCAGCAATAACTTATTCGTCCTACCCAGAAAGATATTAGTGCTCATTGAAATCATTTGTGGGTCTCACCCCATGAACATTTGTGGGGAGAGAAGTACAGTTGTGAGGGAAAGGAGAAGGGGAAGGCTACCCTCCTTTTCTGAAGGAAACCTGCGGGGTTCGGCAAGGGGGTAGAATTATGCAGCCGTAATGAGAACTTCGGGAAGTAATGACAAGTGTGAAGAGAAAAATAGGATAAGAGACTATTTAGTTTGATTTAGTACTTATAGTTCAGGGTTCTTAATATAATTCCTAGCTACGAGATGATTGCGTACAATTATACCTCATCTCTTCAAGGAAGAACAAATGTATTAAGCACATCATTTGGGGTTCATCTTCCAGAATCTTAAGATATGTACATTTTGATGTAAGGATTTATGTAGGAGCATTTTGAAATGTCCTATGATTTTATTGGAACAAAAGGTGCTATTTGCTCTGATATTTATATTAGCTACTAACAAGGAACAAGTAGTTCATGCTCTTTGAAATTCGTACAAAATGCTGTTGTTTTCTTTTATACACAAACTAACAAGGCTGTTGGGTGTGTGGGTAACCCATTTTTCAAATGAGTATTTCATTTTCATTTGAATGATGTGCTTTGTGGGTGATGACTTCATGGCCTCAGCGGCTGTTTTGCTGTCTCTTCCTTTCACTTTTATTTGCAAAAGGCATTTCTAGGTCCACGGACCTGAATGATTTGTTTTTGCAGCAAATAGCTTCCATTAGAGGTATGAGGCATTTCCTATTCTTTCTTGGAACTCTATTTAGAGGGTGGAAAATATCTTTTGAGTAGTTTACCCATTTGCAGGCTGGTGCTATGGACTCACAGGGCTCCAGTACCTGAATGAGTGCGCTGGGTGTTCAAAAGACACTGCTTGAGGCTAAGTTTTTAACAGAGATTTCAAGCAACTCAAAGAGAAATCTGTGACCAAAAGTGACAGAAGAGCTTTCTGAATGTGTAGCTTCAATTCAGATCCAATTAAATGGGGGCTGGGAGGAGAGTACCAGAGCCTTCTAAGATTCACCTTCTGAGGAGCCAGTAACGGCAACTTGAAGCCAGCCTGAGTTCCCTTCAAGTCGGTTTGTCTCTTTCCAGCTGCAGCACATTGTGTTCCTTGGGAAGATAATGGGAGAGATTTGATACCCAGCAATTCAGGTGTCACAGCATCTGATCCCTTTTGCCCTGGGAAGGCTGCTCTGGAAGTAGCAATCGTGATGTCACCCAGAGTGGCAAGAGCACTGACGGCAAACCCACGGGCAGCTCCGTCCCGAGGGGCGTGGAACCTTAACTTAGCATCCGTTCGTCCAACTGTATCTTTTTTCCTTAACCACAGTAGACGGACGAGGAGGAGGGTAACGATGATGAAGATGATGGTGACGAGGACAGCAATAGCAGGGAATCACCAATGGCTAACACTTCAGAATCCACACAGCATCTCACATCCATTTGTTCCTTTGACCCAGCATTCCCCCCTGTGAGGGAAGGTAGGGGGAAGGTTCATCTTTGCCCATTTTGCAAATTTAGAGGTAAAGGCTCGGGAGCTGAAGTGACTTGTGCAAGATGACACAGCAGATAAATGCAGAGCTGGGACTTCCAATCTAGAAGTCTTCTCCACTAGTCCATGTACAATCGTATCCGGAAGATTCATCTGTCAGTAGCCTTCTAGTCCTGCATTATTGCTCAGGCACATTATTTTCTGTTGCCCTCAAAGGGCATAGAATTTGACATACAGTGAGCCTTTGGTGACTATTGTAAACCAATTAGTAGATCCTTCCTTCCTTCCCCGTATGTGAGGAGCTATGAGAGAGAGTGGTTTCTAGAGTTCAGGGAGACCCTGGTGTGAATTTTTTCATTGATTCCGAAGCTTAAAAAGGTCCCTCAGGGGAGACCTGGCTGGCTCAGTCAGTGGAGCACGTGACTCGATATTGGGGTTGTGAGTTCGAGCCCCATGTTTGATGTAGAGATTACTTAAAAATAAAATCTTAGGGGCACCTGGGTGGCTCAGTGGGTTAACCGTGCACCTTCAGCTCAGGTCATGATCCCAGGGTCCTGGGATTGAGCCCCGAGTCAGGCTCCCTGCTCAGTGGGGAGTCTGCTTCTCTCTCTCCCCCTGCTCATGCTCTCTCTCTCTCGCTTGCTCTCATTCACTCTCTCTCTCAAATAAATTTTAAAAAAATCTTTTAAAAAATAAAATAAAATCTTTAAAAAGAGGAGGTACCTCAGCCCTATTAATAATTCCTTAAAATGCACCCCAGCACCATACTTTGGGGGACTTTGAATGGGGAAATGAAAAAAAAAGCAACCTAAACATGCTCTTCCATTGGTACTAATATCTTTTTTTAAGATTTTATTTATTAGTTTGAGAGAGAGCACACACGTGCTCATGTGAGTGGAGGAAGGGCCAGAGAGGGAGAGGGGGAGAAAAGCAGATTCCCAGCTGAGCACAGACCTCCCCTCCAAAGAAGATCATGACCTGAGCCGAAATCAAAAGTCTGATGCTTAACAGTCTGAGCCACCCAGGCGCCCCCATTACTACTAACATCTTAAACAGGATGACGAAATGCTTGGAATCATAGTGAAGCACCATTAGCAGTGACAGAAAACCACACGGATGGGCTTTTGATACCAAAGTTGACCGAAGTCTCAAGAGGCATGGATCAGTCCCAGGAAGAATTGTTCTTTAAGATAAAATTTAAGAAAAGAGCTGGCTGCACGGGGGAAAACAACGGCGTCTTGGGCATTGGTGTTGATTTTACAGAAAGTACAGTAGTAGAAATACAGAAAGGACACATGCTCAGATAGAATGATGTCTCCTGGGTGAGACTAATTGACATCCAGAACCCTCTGTTTTCACTCCACTCCCGGTCACATTAGCTTGATGAATTTGCTGGTGTCCAAGATTTGACTCAGGGCTCCAGACTCAGAAGGCTAATTTGTCAGCACTTCACAAGAACTAGAGTCAGAGACTGATATTTACAGTTGGGATGCCAGTGGCACCATTTACAGTGGGACTGGGGGTGCTAGGGTCCTCCCCTCAGTTACATTGGATGCCAAGTGTCAGAAAAGTCCAATTTAAAGGAGTTAGATCCATGATGCTAATATTTGATGGGCTGATAATGCAGTCATTTCCACAAAGGCCCTGTCACTGAGACTGTCCAGTCACCCATTCATTCATTTAGTCTCTGTTCTGGGCACAGGAGACTCTACCGTATGGGGAAGTAACGTTCTTGAACAAGGGCATGCTCTCCTCTGGGCAATGCTGCCCGGGAGCTACCAACTTTGGCTTCATTGATTCCTTTCATTCCCCTTGCATGATTGACAAAGTCCCTCTGCTATTGACCTGTCTTTGACTTGTTAATGCCTTCAGTTAGCTTGCTGGGAAAAGTGGCTGGCCCCGAGACATCCTGGCTCTTTGAAGTCTCTTTGCCTATCTATACTCAGAGGCTCTGAGTGTTGATTTTATAGATGAACTCTCTGAGAATATTAGCCTTTCCTTTATGCATTTCCAAGAGTATTTGGGGGATGCAGGGTAGATATGGGACTTCAGAATTGCTGGGATGTGCTTACTAAAATGTAATCCAATGAGGAAAATGTGTTTAGTGAAAAAAAACTTCATCTTACTTTTGAAGCTTGTCATATTTATTTAATAAAATTGATCATTGTCAAATATCAACACCATCGCTAGTGTTGCACTGATCCTGGGCTGCTTCCTTAAATAATAGAGAAGGACTCTATCCACAGAATGATTGATGGGAGTGGACAGGCAGGAGGAGAAATGAAATAAGGTCATTACTTTTTAAAAATAATTGCAGATTTTAGTGTAAATTCACTTTTGCTTTGTCAACATGAGGACTGGCACTCTTAGTGAGGGAAAAAGGGAGGATGAGACCAAAGCTAAGGCCTTCTAAGTTCTCAGGAAGAGTAGAGGAGGTCAGGTGTCTAGCTTGAGGCTGAATCCTCCCAACACCCGCAGGTGCCAGGAGCAGTTACTGTCCTTGGAGGGTGACCTTCCTTTAAGCCTAAACTGTTTGTATGTCTCCAGGTTAGATGGCGAGTTTCAAGGCAGTAATCCCATCACCATATCTGACACAGTTCTGTCTGATATCCCCCGACCCCGACCCGACGCAGTTCTGCCTTGGTAGAAGCATGGTGAAGGCGGAAAAAAGCTATTGTTGCTGAATTTCCAAAAGCACACTTCCTTTCGATGGTTTCTAGAGCCCAAAGGCAAAAGAAGAGGTTTGAAACCTCTCCAATCTTACATTTTACCTGATTGCTAAGTGACAGCATGCTAAGTACTAAGTACTGCAGTGGGAACCTCGTGGCTTACCCAATGAGAGAATGTAATGAGTCAGCTTACCTAATTCCCTTGGGAACCCCTCAAAAGGCCACCAGGCCTCACTCTCTGGAAGAGGTAGAGGGGAGGCAATGCCAGGACTGAGCGCTATTCAAGCTAAATAAGAAAGCAAAGAACTGTCCAGGGATTTTTTTTTTTTTTGGTAGTGGTATTTACCTTTGCGTTGTTTGTCCAGGAGCTGGTTTTTCAATTTATAATGATGAGGGATCTTTTGTACCTCTGTCAACAGTGAAATAGATATCCCACCCCTTCATAAGGCAAAGCTTTTCAAACTCCAATGAGATGGAATTGTTCAGGTGTAAGTAGAATGTAGCTGGATTTAGGGCTACAAAAACTGTATCATTTTAGCTGTGTAATCTTGGGCCAGGCACTTAACCCCTTAGCTCCCTGAGTTGTTGTGAGGTATCATATCAATGATACAGTGTGCATTCAGAATCTCATAAAGCAGGGTAAGTTGGACTCTGCCACTTATAAGCTGTGCGACCTTGGGCAAGCCACTTGGCCTGAGACTGAGTTCTGTCAACTCTAAAAACTTGGAGTTCGGGGGTGGGGGGGCACCTGGGTGGCTCAGTTGGTTAAGCGGCTGCCTTCGGCTCAGGTCATGATTTCAGGGTCCTGGGATCGAGTCCCATGTTGAGCTGTCTGCTCAGTGGGGAGTCTGCTTCTCTCTCCCCCTCTGCCTTTCCCCCTGCTTGTGCTTGCTCTCTCATGCTCTCTCTCTCTCTCTCAAATAAATAAATAAGTAAGTAAAATCTTTTTAAAAAGAACTTGGATTGGGGGTATCAGGAAAAACTTTTCAAAAAGTAAACCATTTCAGGGGTGCCTGGGTGGCTCAGTCAGTTGAGCGTCTGCCTTCATCTCAGGTCATGATCCCAGGGTCCTGGGATTGAGCCCCACATTGGGGTCCCTGCTCAGTGGGGAGCCTGCTTGTTCTCTTTCTCACTGTCAAATAAATAAATAAATAAAATCTTTAAAAAAAAAAGAATAAACCATTGCAATTGCTGAGCACGAGCGAAGGTGCTGAAGAGTGGGAACTAGGGTGCAGGGGATGTGTGGTGGTCCACACAAAGGAAAGGTTGAGGATTAATATACAAAAGAGAACATGGCCTTTTCATGGGGAAAAAAAAAGTCAACGTCAAAATCAAGCTGAAACAGAGGTAGTCAGCAGCTGGGTCATTTGGGCCAAGTAGTCTATATATAAAGTTTGGGCTCTATCCTAAAGGTGGGGAGGAATCACTGGGGAGTTTAAGAAGCTCAAAGTGGGGATGTTAGCATCTGCTTACTCATTAATGTAGTCATGCATTCCCTCACTCAGCCAATAGTTCCTGAAGTACGTGTTCTCCGTGCTGGAGGTGCCAGGCAGAGTCTGGATGATAGTTTTAAGTTCGGAGGTGCTAATGTTAGATAGTCAGCCTCTGTCCTAACCCATACTCCCCACTATCAGTATTCCAGCCTGTTAGGAAATGGTGGAGACAGGAAGGATGGATACAGAGATGCTAATGAAATAGAATTTCTAGAAGCAATTGATGTCGGTCCGAATATGGGAGATGAGTGAGAAGGCTTCCAGATGACCTTCACATTCCTGCCTTAGGTGACCGGTTGGATGGTGGCCCCCATTCCCCAAGACAGAGAACAAAATGAAAGGAGCACGTTTAGGGTGGGCAATAATGAGTTCTGTTTGGATTTATTGATGGGGTTATGGAAAGAGTTCTGGTCCCAGCCCTGGCAGTCTTAAGCAGGGGAACTTCCGGTGAGTCCCCTCAGCCCTCTGAGCCTGTGCCCTTATCACTAGAATCCGGATAATCATAGCACCTACTTTATGAAGTCGCTGAGAACATAAATGAAATGACCAGATTCTTGACCCAAAGTACGGAGTCAAAGGACATTAATTCCCCTCTCTCTTGCTTACAGACCCCTTTACCTCTACGCTTGGCAAATCAACAGGGAATGGTCTTTCACCCTTAACTTGGAGTTGCTTTGAATCAGCCCTGATTTTACAGCCCACCTCCAGGCAAAGGGCTCTTTGCCCAGGTCTGTGCTTCCTGTGGGGCTTCCTGGGGTTAATTTATCCTGTCTTTCTAGAGGTTTGCCCTTTGTTTAGTCAGCAGCCCCCAGAGGGATTTGCTCTTCCCCCTGGAGCCATTAATCCTGGGAGGGTCTATAATAACTGTCTAGAGTTACCTAAAATAATGTTGGGCTTCCTTTAAGGAAGCAGATGGAAATGGCCTAACCCTTTGTGTTTACCTACATTTTAAATTAGTCTGTGGTAACTACTCATAGTAATGCTAAGGTAGTTAGTAACAATGGTAACAGTACCATTGACTAATAACCACAGATCAGATTTATCAACAGCCTATGTTATAGGTGTATTTAGCTTGGACTAATGCGTGTCATTTTCACATAAATCAAAGACAAAGCACTGTCTCGGGTAGTTACAGAACCTCTCTGTGCAGGGGTTTTCTCATCTGTACATTAGTAAGGATAACATTAGTAGGATTGCTCCATAGGATTGCTACAAAGGTTGGATGAATTCGTGTATGTAAAACACTTTGAACATCACCAGTAGTGCTATAAGAGTGTTTGCCACACCGATGCCTTAGGGAATCTGGCTCCAAATTTAGATGGTGAATACATGTCGTGATATTTATGTCCAAGCAGCAGTAAGGCCTGGAATGCAGATGAGGCCTGGACTATATTATTATAAAAAAAATAAAAATAATAAAAATCTCGAATTTACAAGCGTGTAAAGTGAGGCACAGAGAGGTCAACTTACCCAAGGTCACAGTGCTATTTAAGTTAATGGGTGAGCCGGGGGTTCAAGCCCTAGTCTGTATAGCTTGAAAACCTTGGCTGGTCATTCCTTAGTGGCAGGTTTATGGCTCAAGTGGGACCTTTCTATGTGTCGTGAAGCTTCCTGGTTTTCCAGAACCTTGTGATGTACCCTCTAGTTCTGAGCAGCCTGCCCCTCACAAGGTCCTTCATCAGTGTCGAATGACAGACTTGCCCATCTCAACTCATACCACCCCTTCCCCCCCCACCCATAAAGAACTCCGAGAAGGATTTTCTAAACCACGTCAGAAAAACTATCCTGGAATCATCGTAAAGGCCCAGTTCAGCCAATGGAGGCCTTTTCTTTGCCAGGGATTTATTTGTCATTGCAGGGAGCCCCAACGCCTGATGAATACCTTTGTTTAAACTACTGAGTTTGCTTTGCCACTCATAGCCTAAGGTTGGTTGATTCAGAGAATAAATCGAACTGAAAACGAAGGAAAGTGCTTGTGCTTTGTCTGGCCTGGGGCCAGGCTGAGCTGCAGGCCAAGTGTGGTTTAGGTGTTGCCCGGCCCACTCCTTTAGAGGCCCTGGACCTTCTGCTGTCACCTGGCTGCCAGGCTGCCCTCTGGAAGCTCCATCTCAGAGGAGAGGCCTGGACTCAAGCCTTCCCACCCCCGCTGCTCCCCTGCCCCTCTCTCCCCATCCCTGCAGCTGAAAGGAGGAGGGAACGTGAACTCAGGAGCATTGGAGGCGCTGGGGGTGGGAACTGGGAACTGTCTCTGGAGCTGGGTGGGTGGTGGTTGGGTGTTCGTTCAAGTCTGCACTCGTGGGAATCTCTGCAAAGAGTTTCAGTGAGTTGGGGCTTTGCCACCCCTTCACCTTTCATCACGGTGCACAGCCAGGCCCACCGCCTGCCCCCCCCACCCGCATGGGGAGGACTAGTTGCCCTGCAGCTAAAGCCCTCCGCAGGGCTTCTCTGAGTGCAACTGCCTAAAGGGCAAGACTCCCCTGAATTCTATAGGATTTTCTCTCTTTATTTGAAAGGCCCTTTAGCCCTTTACCCCATAGTTGTGCATTGGCCTCTCACAAATACAAACCCGCGCACGGGTAAGAGCTTAGTCCTCGTTGGCGCTTTAAGACAAGGCAGTTGTCAATTGCACCTCGGATTGGGAGAAATTCTTCTAACTGACTGAGTTGAGTGCGTCTGGGGATCAAAAGGGGATGGCCTGAGGGGCAGAACCACCTGGGAGGCGGCCGATTGAGCCAGCAATTTCCTAAAAGGACCCGGGGCCTGCCATCCCAGCTGCTGAGAGCAGGGCTGGCCTTTGAGAGACCAGGTGCCACGAAACGCTTTTGTGCTGGACTGTCAGAACTAGACCAGTTCTACTGCAGAGAGATCCACCCTTAACAGATCATTTGCACCTCAGGAGAGAGTGGGGGATTGGCCAAGGAAGTGCCTGGGGGAGGCACCACAGGGAAGATCTGCCAAAGGCTGCAAAGCTCAGGAAGAATGGAAGGTGACAGGCATTCAGGGGGGCACTTCTCTGGGGGCTGTGGAACTCTCTGATGTAGAACTTGTCTGTTCTAAACACAGCTGCTCTGCAAAAGCTGCAATTATTTACCCCCACAGAATCTTACACCAGCCCCCTTTTCTCTATTCCCTCTCTTCTCCTTTACCCACTTCCTCCTTCTCTTTTGGGTCCAAGGTGTGGGGCCAGAGAGGGGAGGTCTGTCTGGGTGAGCTGACCCCAGGCCCTGGAAGCATTTAGGCATGGCGCCTCACCACTAATCGCTGGGCTTAGCTGTCTTAAACAAAAGGTCCTTTGTCCTCTGAGATTCATTCTATGATGACGAAATTCACCTTTCAACAGACTTAAACAAAGACAAAGGTTTTCCAGAATTTTACACCGGAATGTTTTAAGTGATTGCAAGAGAGCCGTCACAAAGTTACTGTCAATTGCCTTTAGTGCTCTGAGATAGCATTTCCTGACCTGTGTTCCAGGAATTTCCATTTACATTATGTCATTCAATTGTGAGTTAACAAGTGTGGTAAATAGGTATGATTACGCTGCTTCGTTCATTCATCAGGCAACTAACAAGTTCTTAGGAGCCGTCCCTGCGTCCCTGCGCCATTTTGGCTGCTGGGGGTGCAGAGAAAAGTGAGAACTAGCGCCTGCCCTTGAAGACCAGTGGAGGAACCAGAAAGGTAAGCAGGCATCCACACTACACTGTGACATATGCAAATGACAGCCAAAAAGATAGTTTTTTAATGGCACAAGAGAAGAGAGGCAACTAACCCAGACAGAAGTGTGCATGTTGAGGGGTTGGTCAGAAAGATATCCTTGAGGGACCTGATGTCTATCTTAAGCCCTACTCATCAGTACTTATTACTGAGCTAAGGGAGGGAGTTGGACAAGAGTTGAAGGTTGGTCCAGACAAAGGGAGAAACACAGGGAAAGGCCCGGGGAGTAGTAGCTCAGTCTGACTGGATCTTGCAGTTGAAGGCAGAGGGTTCCCTGGGAGCTGTGAGAGACAGAGATGAGATAGGAGAGACAAGCATGGGCCAAGTCATAAAAAGGGATGTTTCCTATGAAGAAACTAAGGTTCAACAAGGTTAAAAATGAGCCCAAGGTCACACAACTGCAAGTAAGTCCTTGAGCCAGGAATTGAAGTGGATGTATTGACCACAGAGCCCCCCAGCCCTGCTCCTTCCCCTACAGCCTGCTGCCTCCAGACTTCCCAGGCCCTGCAGCAAGGCTGGGTTCACAGAGTGCTTTCAGGGCTTTACCAAGCAAGGGCCTCCTTTTCACGATTTCTATTTGTATTTTGGTATTTAATTAAAATCTGACACAGAAGTTAAACTTTTTAGTATTTCATTATAAGTCTCAGACAAAAATAAGACAAACAGCCAACAATGCAACCTAAATAAGCTAAGGAACTCAACTTCTGGGGAAATGTGTCCTAAGGTCATGATAAAGTCTGCGTGCCGAGCTGGGTGTAAGAAGATGTCTACCTTCATGTTGCTTGCAATAACTAAAAGGAGAAAACCATGTGTGTGTCCAACATGTAGGGGGTTTCCTATACAGTAACTAATGATGGCATTTTTTTTTAAGATTTTATTTTTAAATAATCTCTACACCCAACGTGGGGCTCAGATTTACAACGCAGAGATCAAGAGTTGCCTGCTCTACTGAGTGAGCCAGCCAGGAGCTCCTACTAATGATGACATTTATAATATAATGCTAAGTTTCTCAAAAGTTGCTCACCAAAAAGTGTTATTGTATCACATGCATGGAGAATTACCTGGAAAGCTTTACCCTAAGGTCCTAATACTGTCTGTCTTTTGATGGGTGAGATTATAAACACTTTATTTCTTCCTCTTGCTTTTCTGCTTCTTTTTTACCCTGATTTTTAAATGAGCATATTTTGCTTTCTGAATGAGGGGAGAAAACCCTCAAAAACAATGAAAGAGGGGCGCCTCGGTGGCTCAGTCAGTGAAGTGTCTGACTCTTGATCTCAGCTCAGGTCTTGATTTCAGGGTGGTGAGTTCAAGCCCCATGTTGGGCCCAGCGTGAAAGCTCACTTAAAAAAAAAAAAGCAAACAAAGCAATGAAAGAAACTTCACTTCTATAATAATGGTTGCTGTATAAGTTCCATTTCCTGCATAAGCAATCAAACTAGGGCACTCCTCTCAAAATGGCTGGGTCACATGTTCCGATCTGTTCACACCCACACCTGCCTCAAAATATCAACCCCATTGCCTCTAGCCCACAATTACTACTCAGTTCTTTTCTGATCTAAAAAGTAATGATAATAGCTAATACATATCACGAGAATATTTATTACGTACTAGGGGCTAGTATCAGTATTTTACGTGTATTAGCTTGTTGAGATCCTCAGTGAAGTAGGTGCTATTAATATCCCCATCTGACAGATGAGCAATCTGGGCAGAGAAATATAGTGAGTAGTCGAAACAGGATTTGCACGGGGCCCTCTGGGTTAAGAACTCATTCAGTTGACCACTATATCCAGTTTTTACAGCTTGTCTTTCAATAGTCACTGTGTTGGAGTTATCATGGTATTGACGTCCTTGGCAGTTAGGGCCTGTGTGTGTGTTCGGAGTGATGATGCAGAAAACCAGGTCAGCAGTTTCAGGGGAAACTGACTTGGGGTAAGCAGGACCTGACATAGCTGTCAAGGGGCTTTCATGGGACAGATGGACAATGGAAATGGTTCAGACAAATGGACAGGGTTAGAGAGATAAGGTTTAGGGTGTCTGAGAATTGCATGAGGCCAATAAGGATAGGTCATTCTTTGGGGTCCAATGGTGTGTGTGGGGAGGTATGCAGCCAAAAACAGTGAGCTCTCTTAATTTGGTGAAGTCTGGGACTATCTATAGTATATAGTCAGTACTTACCTGGAAACCTAGTAGATGGTCAATATCTGTCTGTTGAAGCAATGGAAGAATGAACTCTCTTCCTGTTCTCAGCTGCCAGGCAGCTAATCCCTGCTCCAACGAGCTCGCCGATAAAATGTCAGTTAGCTAATAAACCATTCTAGGAAGCCAAGTCTTAAGTCAGGGCGGCTGTGACACAGACATTTTATGTAGTACAGTAACAAAATCTCCCTGGACCCAACCTGCACCCATATAAAACCATGTGGTCACAGGAAACCCTCACTGGCTGCCGGAGATGAGAAATGCTGTGACTCAGGCTCCCACAAAGTTCAACAAAGGAGAGTTCGTGTCTTCTCCTGATAGCCTACATAGGCTCCCCAAGTCTGTGTGGAGATGCCGCTGTGAACATGTCTGTTTGATTGCGCACTTGTAGGAGCGTGGGGTACAGCCTCCTCGGCTGGGACAAGCAAATGTCAAATTCAACATTCAGAAGAGAGGAATATTTTTGGTTTTGATTTATAAACATCAGTGAGTCAGCTTAACCAGATCCTTCTGCACAGATAATTGCACCTAAGAAATTAGGAGCAAGATACGGGAGCGTAGGATTTGGGAGTGTGCAACTACTTTTAAGACCCAAAGGTTAGTATCTCTTGGGACCCCAGTTTCCTCCTGAAGATTGCCAGTAGGTAACAATTCCTGCCACTACTTCTTTCCCAGATTCCCCCAATTCTACATTTTGCAAGTGAGACCATGCTTTGTCTTTCATTCTTGAATGCTAGAATTTTAGAGGTAAAGTATTTAAAAACACACATGAATACAAATTGTCCTGGGCTTGGCTGTGCTTGCCCCTGAGTACAGGAAGACAATCCCAGACAACCGCTTTGAGTTACGATGCACATCCTAACAATAGATCTGCCATATTGAAATAGCCTGGAGGAGGGAAGACCGCAGAGGTCTGCAAGAGGTCTGCAAACCCTGGATCGGCCCCAGACTCAGCCAGACTGAGAAGAATATGTAACCACCAGGCTTTGGGTTGTTAGAGCCCAGGTCACCCCCAGGCCCACATGTATGAGTCATCACTCGGGACTTGGATGGCTGTATGCAGGGTAGACTAGGAGGGAAGGGGCAGAATGCCACAAGCAGGCCCAGGAGTTCAGTGCTACCGCTAAGCGATACGTTCAGCAAATCTCACCTGTGTGCACGACACAGGTGAAGATCAACCAAGAGGAGAGCAGAGCCTGGTGGAATCTAGCCAGCTGCCATGGTGGGAGCCAACAGCAAACATCAGAAACTTAAGAAAAAGACTAGGTGAATAAGGGTCAGGAACTCAGACAGACGTCTATGTAGGGAAAGAGAACAAAAGAACAGGTCCTAAGTGACTTCTTCAAGGGTGGAGCTTGGCAAGAAGCCAAATCGGGTCTGAGTCAGGAGCCCCTTATAGGTTTCTTGCTGCAGGGCAGAGCTGGTCCCTTAGTGTAGTCCGCAGGTGTCGACAAGCCAGCACACCTGGCTAACTGGGGGGTGTTGACAGGGTGTGGGAATGAGACACTTGGTGACAGGGAAATTAGCCTGAGTGATGGCTCACAGGACCTCGCGTCTTGCTAATCAGAAGCCCTTAGATGTTCGTTATTATTTTTCAATTTTCACATCCAGCTTTAATACATGATAGGACATACGTTCATTATGGAAAGATTAGAAAATTCTGGCAACAAAAAGAAAAAAGTAAAATTCAAACAAAATGCCATCATCTAGATTTTAACATTTTGGTGTATATTTTATACACTGATAAACTATGTTTTTACGGATCCCCAAACTTCACATGTGCCTCCCCTACTCCATTTAGTTTGGCAGAGTTTTCTGAATATATTTTTAAAAGTTTTTCTGTTCAGTCAATGCAGCTTCTCCACAGAAACCCTAATATGTTGTGTTTCATGGCCTCTTATTAAGTAGATGTTTTAAAAGGCATTATTCTTTAATGGCTTCTTTATAGAGTTTCTGTGAAATTCACAACCTGTCAGAACAGAGTGGCTTCCAACCAGCTCAGAGCCCCGCTGGGCGACGACGTACTGAGCACTCCTTCTAAAGACAATAACACTAATTCTAGAAAGGAAGAGACAGGAATGGAGAGACATTGGAGTTGTAAGCAGCAGAGAAACAGGAGTCAACAGTACGGTCAAAAGGTGAGAAAAGATAAAAGTTAGGAAAAAACAGAGTGACCATGAAAGGGAAGAGTGAATCAAAGGAACGAGTTTTAGGTGTTTATCTCTTCCTTGTCCTTCATACACCGGGACCTCAGTTTTTTCTTTATAATCAAGGACAGCCTGGTGTAATGAAATGGGTTCAGTCCTGGCTCTGCTTTTTTTTTTTTTTAATGATTTTATTTACTTGAAAGAGCGAGTGAGCACAGGGGCAGTGGGGAGGGACAGAGGGAGGAGAAGCAAACTCCCTGATGAGTAGGGAGCCCGATGCGGGACTTGATCCCAGGACCCTGGAGTCATGACCTGAGCCGAAGGCAGACGCTTCGCCAACTGAGCCCCCCAGGCGCCCCCCAGCTCTGCTTTGAGCTTGCTGAAAGCCCTTGGGCGAGTGTCTTCCTTGTTCTGGATCCAAATCTCCTCACTTATAAAATGAAGGGACCGGACTACATGACATCTCATGGTCTCTCTTGTGTCCTGAGTGTCTCATGTTGCTAGATAACATACAGAATGTTTTATCGACTTCAGGCTTAAAGGAAAGCTCCAGCTCCCATTTGGAATCTGGTGCTGCATCACACACACTGCATGGTTAGTGCTAAAGCATTACATGGAAACAAACAATTATCATTGTTTTAATTACCCAGAGTAGCTAGCAATTTCGACAAGACTTGGGAGCACTGCCTTGAGAATGCTATTATTACCCCGTCACTTTTCAGCAGCATTTCCAATATAGGCATGGTAATTTCAGTGTCCCAGGAGTGGGGGCAAGATTGCTATTAGGGTGGTACTCTTGGGTTTTTTTTTTCTTTTTTCCTCTTTAGTATGAAGGGTGACTCTGAGCAATGAGACACCATCCAGCAAAGAGTGTGAATCAGATGCAACCTGTCGAGATCATTGCTAGGCCTCTGTAAGGCCTCAGGCAATGACACCATCAATTCCCCTTGTAGCTTCAAAAAGGTGTCTGCCAGAAAGTATCATCTATCATGCACTAGACTAGCTCTCTGATTCCAGAGCTCTCTTCCGAACTCAGTTGGGTCAGTATCAATATGGCTGCGGGTATAGAGGGTGGCAGTCAAGCCGCTGCTCAGTTTGAGTCTCCCAGACCACCACCCCCCCGACCAGGACAGCCACGTGGGCTGGAAATCTTTCTGAGCAGTTAATCCTAAGCAACTTTAAGCCTCCCATCTATCACACACTCAGTACTTTGAACTGCTTTGGGTTTTCAGAAATAAAATAAAAACCAGTTGTAACTTGGTGTGAATTTCACACGTGCACAAGCAAATACAAGGGCTGCTCTCTCTGCTTAGCCCCACCAGGAAATCTTAAGTACCCAGTTAAACCGTGCTTCCCTCCAGGGTTTATTGCTGAGCCTATGCACTCCTTGGAAAGGGCCTTGGTTGACTTCCTACTTACTCTTTGTTCTTTGAAGTGTCTAACTGCACCTTGCTCTCCACCAGATGCTAAAAGCCCAGACTGCCTGCAGAGAGGGCTTCATTTTAGAATGAACTGCTGCTACCTGGTAATCAGACTCTCAGGGGTTCTTTCTTTTCACCGGGAGGCGTTCAGCCCCCCAGAAGGGTTACAGCTTGACCAATGATTTCTTCCACCTTGCCCCGAAAGAGCTTCATTTCCTAGATTCCCGGGTGGTTTACACAGTGCATACTCTGAAATCATGCTCAATTTCTTTCTTAGAAAACTGGTTGCGTCTGACTCCGTTGGTAAATGTGTGAGACATGGGCCTATTTATTTATTTATTTTTGCAATGTCAGGATATTTGCATTTTTTAAAAAGAGTTTATTTGACAGAGAGAGTGCACAAACGGGAGAGCGGGAGGCAGAGGAAAAGGGAGCCCGACAAAGGGGAGGACTCGATCCAAGGACCCTGAGATCATGACCTGAGCTGAAGGCAGACGCTTAACCTACAGAGCCACCCAGGCGCCCCAGGATATTTGCATTTTTAATGAAAAGTGAACCAGTCTTTTCAAAGGGGCAGTCCCAGGGTTTAATCCCTAAGGGGTTCTGAGATTTCTGGATGTGGCCTATGGGTGACAGGGAAGCAAAAAGACTTACCTCTCTGTAAATGAGGTGTATGCCTGTTGCTGTTTATAGACAGAGGTAGACGGAGGTAATGGAGGGCAGACTAAGACGCAGAGCAAGGTTTTCCAACGTGACTGAGATTCGATCAGCGTCACGGAAAGCATTCAAACCCTGGAATGGTACCGAATGGTACCAAAATGCAGAAATATCTGCAGACTCTATTCTACTCAGCACAAATCAGATACTCTCACTAGAGTGCCTTGCATGGCTCTGGGTTCTGAAATGCCACTCGGAGTTCACTATATGAAGAGGAAAAGGAGAGATGGAAATTAGCCATCAGGTTGGCCAGAAGGGACTAGCTCATAGTCACCTACATAAAGATGCTGAGTGGCGATGTACTTAACTATTCCTGGACAGAACTGATTCTTGGCCTGCTCCAGAGTGGGTGATTGGGCTAAGTTGCAAATGGAATAATACCCAGGAAAGCTCTCACGTGCACTGTAAAAGACCAGAAAGAAAATTCCAAGTGGGTGACTTCAGAAGGAACCGGTGAGCACATCAGAGACAGAGTGTCAGGGGCCTCTGGGTGGCTCAGTCAGTTAGACGCCTGCCTTCGGCTTAGGTCGTGATCCCAGGATCCTGGGATGGAGTTCCTCGTTGGGCTCCCTGCTCAGGGAGAAGCGGGGAGCCTGCTTCTCCCTCTGCTTGCTGCTCCTCCTGCTTGTGCTTGCTCTCTCTCTCTCTCTGTCAAATAAATAAATAAATAAATAAATAAATAAATAAATAAAATCTTAAAGAAAAAGAGAGAGAGTGTCAAGAAGATATTTTGTAAGTGTACGTCGGCAGAAAGCTTTTGATATGACAAACCATGATTTTCTTTCCAGACTGGTGCAAAGGGTAGGGAGTGTCCCAGGAGGGGCTCAAGTATGTGCAGGCATTGGTGAGGAATGTTCCAAGCATCCCCACTCTCAGATAGGTGGGTATGGGAAGAATTCAGTAGCGAGGAGCGGTGAGAAGTGAGGGAGGCAAGCTGCTGGGATAGCCCCTTGTTGTTCATGTGGTCGGTGGGCCAACTGGTAAAGAAACAGATGTCAGGAATGAGCAGGGCGATGCAGAAGGGTGAATAAAAGGCAGCAGAATGCAGCCTAAGCTCCGCCATGGTGGATGAAAACCCCGGCCCTGGCCGAAAGGAAAAGGCGGCAAGCGAAGGGAACACCAGGACCTCCAGGCCTCTCATTGTCCCTTACCTCCCCCAGCCCGATTGCACTGGCTGGGGAGATGTGTTTCACCCCTCACCTCCTTGTCGCCTATTTTGCCCCCTGCTCCTTCTGTTCCTTACACCCGTGTCCCACAAGGTGTAGGTGGCAGACCAGCAGCCAGACCAGTCTCACCTGGGAACTTGGGAGAAATGCAGATTCTCAGGTCCCACCTTCCATCCCTTGAATCGAAATCTGTATTTTAACAAGCTCCCAGGTGATTCACAGGCACCTTACAGTTTGGGGGCCTCTGCCCTAAGCACGGCCTGGATGGCGCTCCTGAAACCCACTCCGACCATGTCAGTTTCCACTTAAGATCATTCCGCAACCCCCACCTCAAACCCTGCCTTCAGGCTTGTGGCCTCCCTGGCACAAAAGGCCTGTCTTGGTAAGGCTCCCGCCCACTTTTCCAGTCCCCGTATCTCATTTGCTCCCTTAGGAACACCTCACTGCTGGCAGTTTCGTTCACGCCAGGCTTTCTAATCTCTGCCTCTGACATCCTTCCCTTATCCTCTTCACCGGGCTAACTCCCAACTCTTGCTTCCTGTCTCGGGTTAGGTGTCTCCTCCAGTAGGAATCCATTGCACTATGCCCTTTTCCATCTTTCCGGGTTAGGGGCCTGTTGGATGTGATCTCATATTACCCCTGCTCACATGCTTCCACAAGGCCCCTTAGGGCCAGCTACTGCGGTTACCTGTTGATGGGCCTGCCTAACTTCATGGTAATTCCTGTGTCCTGTTCCCCCCAGTATCCCTGGAGCCCGGGAAAGTACCTGGCACAGAGCAGGTGCTCAGTAATGTGCATTGCATCGAGAAGATGGGAGAAAGGTCACAAAAGAGTAAAGGCGTACATAGATGGACGAAGGCAAGGGCATCAGAAGTAAGCCCGGAGTTTGGGCCAGGGGAAGGGTGGGGCAGGAATTAGAATAGAAAAACAAAAATAATTGGGTAAAGAGAATACAGAATGGAGGAAAACATGCTGAAGGGGAGGTGAAGGATTAGCTTTTGAAGGGTTTATTAAAGAGAAGGCTAAGACTGATGAAGGCGTTCTCCTGTTTTTTTGTGTGGCTGTTATGTGGAGCCTGACCTGTGAAAATGTGGAGTCAGAGTGTTAACTTGCCCCAAAGGCAGTTCATTTACTTGCCAATGAAGGAATGATCTACAGGCACTGGTTTCTATGAGGGGACACTTACAGTTATGTGTGTGATCTTTAATATTCCAGATCTTGAATATTCAAATGAATGCGATCCTCATCAAAACAGACCCTTTGGCGATCCAGATGCTAACGGCTAGATGACCATACATCAGGGTTTGTCCAGGACGGTCCTGGTTTACACCTGTTGTGACAAGATAATAATTATTAGTACCCCTGTCAACCCTCGAAAGTGTGCCAGTTTGGATGATGGTCAGCCTACAGTCAACACTTCTTTTTGAGCTCTTCCTATAGCCCCGACACTATGTAAAGCCCTCAGCATCAATATTCTCATTAGATGCTCTCTATGAATTTTTAAAAATTGAGACATGATTCACATACCATAAGATTCATCCTTTTAAAGTGTAAATTCGGTGGTTTTTAGTATACTCACTGTGTTGTGCAAACATCACAACTATCTAATTCCAGAATATTTCCATCCTCCCTAAAAGAAGCCCCATACTAATTAGCAGTCACTCCCCATTCCACACCCCCCAAGTCTCTATGGATTTGCCTGTTCTGGACATTTCCTATAAGTGGAATCATAGAACATATGACCTTTTGTGTTTGGCTTCTGACAATCTTATTTTACAATTAAGGAACCTGAAACTCAGATGAAATAGCCTGTCCAAGATCACCCCTCCAGCAAGTAGAGGGCAGACCCAGAGCTGGCTGTGTCCCGCTCCAGGGCCCTCATTCTTCGCCACGTCCTCATATTTATTACAGGTACTCGGCACAGTCTTGGAACTCTGTTTTGGCCTTCTGTAACTGGGCACATTCTTTCCAAAATGCCTCATAAATCTTCATTATTTGAGACTGGATTTAATGTTTGGAAAGAGCCAAAGTCATAAAGACCAGATATGGTAACTAAAGTGGGTTATCCAGCTGGGTCAGTGCTGTGGACCGAATCGTGTCCCACCCAAATCTGGCTGTTGAGTCTCTAACCCCCAATGGGACTGCTGTGGTTGTGTTTGGAAATAGGGCTTTAAGGAAGTAATTAAGGTTAAATGGGATCATAAGGGTGGAGCCTCGATCCAATAGGTCTGGTGGTGGAAGAGAGATCTCACAGAACCCAACCATGCTGGTACCCTGATCTCAAACTTCCAGCCTTCAGAACCAAGTGAGAAATAAATGTTTGTTGTTGAAGCCACACAGTCTGTGGCATTTTGTGATGGCAGCCGGAGCTAATCCAGTCATATTTTGGGATAAAAATAAGACATAACCATAAAGTCGGGAGAACAAGTGATAACCATCTGTGACTTCAAGAACAATTTCCTGAGGGGAACATAAGAAATATTTTGAATGCGGGAATCAGCACCGGCAACAGGAAAAGCATCTGTTAGACTTTTTGTATGGCACTATGCTTTTAGATTGTATAGAGTGTATTGCATTTCTCTGAAAAATATAACAACTAGAAGGAAAAAGTGAAAATAATCAATTATGCTATTGTTAATAATGTGCTGTATTTGGTTCCAGTTCATCCTTTTCCAAAACCTTAATGACACGATCTATATTTTTTTAAAGTACACAATCAAGGTGTAAATACATTAAAATCTCCTTTCTCTACTGTGGTCAAAGGTGGTTGTTGGTTAGTTAATTGATAATATTTGTTAAAGCAGAAAATCATGGGGTGCCTGGGTGGCTCAGTCTGTTGAGCGTCTGCCTTTGGATGGGGTCGTGGTCCCAGGGTCCTGGGATGGAGCCCCATGTTGGGTTCCCTGCTCACGGGGAGCCTGCTTCTCCCTCTCTTCCCTGCTCATGCTCTCTCTCACTGTCTCTCTCTCTTTCTAATGAATAAATACTTTTAAAAAAAAAGCAGAAAATTATAATAAGCACACACAGACAGCTTAAACTTCTATTTTTTTAAGATTTTATTTTTTTTAAGTAATCTACATACAACGTGGGGCTCGAACCCATAACCCTGAGATCAAGAGTCTCATGTTCCACCTATCAAGCCAGATAGGTGCCCCTTAAACTTCTAATTTTGACATAAAACATATACATTGTTATTCATATGCCAATCTTTTTCTATAGCGTCAAAGCTTTTTTGAGTAAGGACTTCTGATTCCTTTTGTCTTTCTTCCATAAACCACACCCATAAAATACATCCTCTGTGATTTCTAGCATTTGCTTACTTAATGTGGAGAAAGAATGTGGATGCTTGCAAAGCAATTTGAGTACAGAATCCTTCCGGAGTTTTCTCAGTCTTCATATCCCCATATTTTACTGCTGTCATATCCAAAACTAATTTGACAGCACAGTTTTGGGGACTCCCTCCTACTGAGTTTTCACCAACTGATGAACTTAGTTTTCATAGAAAAAATTCTTGCTTTTAGCGTTTATGATTCTTTGGTATACATACAATTTAATAGTGTGATTACAATAACAAGGAGAATTATCAAAAATATGTTCAAGGAAATAATTATTACTGAACATGGAACTCAGTTGATGGGTGCAGAAGTACACAACCATTGGAGTAGCCCACTGGTCATGAGCTTTCATCGTGACATAGGGTTTGAAAGAGAGAATGGAGGAGCGCCTGGCTGGCTCAGTCAGTGGAGCGTGGGACTCTTGATCTCAGAGTCGTGGGCTCGAGCCCCACGTTGAATGTAGAGATGACTCAAAAATAAAAGCTTAAAAATGAATAAATAAAGAGGGAATGTAAAGCATTCTCTGTGCATCATTGAGTGGAATTTGGTTAAGAGAGTTTCTACTGTCCTTGCTCATTAAAAACATATCCAGATATTCACAAAATAAAAAGCTAAAGTTCCCCCTTAATCTATCCTCCCTCCAGAATGCTGTTAACATTTGCTGTGTATCTTTCTAGACTCTTCTACGTGTTTATGTATATATGTGCATTGCGTAAGTCATATGATGTGCCAGGCACTGTACTAAAGGCTTTGATGTTAATTATCTTGTTTAATTCTCACAACTCTATGAGATAATACTACTATTATCTCCATTTTCCAGATGAGTAAACTGAGGCCCAGAAAGATTCAGTAATTTGCCCTAGGTCATATAGTGACTAATTTGTTCTTCCTCCTGAGAGAACTGTCTTACTAACGCACAGGAATCAAGTCAATTGTTTGGATCCATCCATTTATTTATTCAGCAAACATTTATTGTATGTCCCCTCTTTATCGGGCACTGTACATACTGCCAGGTATTCAAACACATGGTCTCTGTCTTCAGGTAATTGGAAAAGAGGCAGGTCAATCTGTGAGCTAAAAGATTTTCCCCAATTCACCCAGTTAGTAAGGAGGTAGAGCAGGATTACAATTCAGGTTTGATTTAACAAATTGTTGTATGACAGCTTTAGCTGCCTAGAGGCTTGTTTTGTACAGGTAACCACCTTGACTATTTGTTGTTCCCATGAAAAGAGGAGTTTGGAGCCCCCAGAAATCAATGTTATGATTAAAACACAGTTTGTGAATTGGAGATTATAAATAGAAGTTCTAAGAAGTTCCAAATTATATGTGTGTGTGTGTATATATATATAGTCTTTGAACAACACAAGAGTTAAGGGTGCTGATCCTTTCCATGGTCAAAAATCCATGTTTAACTTTTGACTCCTCCAAAACTTAATGACTAATAGTCTACTGTTGACTGGAAGCCTTACCAATAATACAATTGATTAATACGTATTTTGTATGTTCTGTGTATTCTATACCGTGTTCTTACAGTAAAGCTGGAGAAAAGAAAATGTTTTTAAGAAAATCATAAAAAACAGACAATACATGTGTAGTGAGATACTGCAGTACTAGACTGTTTTTGTCAAAACAAATCCGCATATAAGTGTTTCCATGTAGTTCAAACCCGTGTTGCTTGAGGGTCAACTGTGTATGTGTGTGTAGATATTTTTTTCAGGCAAACTCTGTTCTACTGTAATCCAAGGGAGAAGGTAAGACAAGATTCAGGATTGTAGTTCCAATTCTTTGAGTGGGAGGACTGGTCGTAAAGAATTTAGATCCACTAAAGAGCTTGATTAGAACGCTCAAAGTGTCAGCTTGAACAAGAACTTGCAATGGAAAAGAGAATCAAAAGTCCAGAAAGGGAAAAAAAAAGTCTAGAAAAGTTGTATGTAAAGAGTTATTATGAGAAAAATAATTGCAACGTAAAAATCGTGGAATTGGATTATAATGGTTAAAAAACATTAAAGCCTGCACACTGAGACAGAACCAAGACCTTGCCTATTATGCAACACGTTCCACAAGGCTGGCCAATTTCGACGTACATTATGGAGGGCTGAAGGGAAACGCCTCTCCTGAGATGGGGGTGGAGAGCCCCAGCCACGTGAGCGCCTGACCTCCAAATGCATAAATGCCAAAGGCTTTTAGAGCCAGTTGGCAACATGTGCAGGGATAGAAGAATCAGGAGATTATTCTTATAAACATGGTATGGGGTCTTACGGAAGGGAGCAAAAAGGAAGCCTTGATTGGAATCCTTACAAGAACGGCTATATATTCTTTGTGACAGCAGAAACCTTTAAATATACAAACACATGGAATGTGGCAGCCTTGATGGGGAGGATTAAATATTCCGATGGAAAAAAAGAATCCAAAAATGAGGAGGAGAAAGGAAAATCTTGAGTTTCTTAAATTGTTTGCAAAGAAACTGGAGTCTATGACGGAATTTGGTCCTCATGACTGAAATGTTTCTTTGGTGTCGGAAAAAGTACTGCTGTCGTATCTCTCTTTAGAAATTCTTCTCTTTTTTTTTTTCTCATAATAAAAATCCCATGGCAGCTCCTTGTCTGGAGGACTTTAAAAATAGGAGCGATTTCATCTGTCTGGAATGGTCTGTGTCAGCACTTGCCCTAGGCAAGGTTGCCACATAGGCAAAAACTCCCCCTTCCCTCCTCCCTCCCAGACGCCCCCTCCTCCACTGCCCCCCAATGCCCTTCATGCCCTTGTGCACCCACCCCCAACTCTGTGTGGGCTGACCCCTTTCTCCAGGACCACAGCTTCAGTGTGACCTCGCACATAAAATCCAACCCCCTTTCCCTCCTGGCTCTCTCCAGGTGCTGGGGATGCAGTAGGTGTCACCCCTAGCGGCCTATTTGCATTTTAAAATAGGACCCTGGTTAACCCGTATGCATCTCGAGTTGGTAGAGCTTTGGACGGTGTAACCAAGTGGAGCGGGGTCCAGGGAAGAGGAGAGGATTTTCGGTCGCTGGGGGAAGGGGATGGGGTAGGCCGACTTCCTGGAAGCTATTAAATCCCAGATGTGGGCCCCCGTTCAGTGTGCCACTGCCTTGAGGGAGAGGGTAGGGGGTGGGAGGAGGGTGGCTGGACTCTCTGACCTCTCAAGGTGGCGGTAAATTCTATGGGTCGGTGATTTCCAGCTCCATTTCCCCTCGCCCGGCTTCCTGAGCCGCACCATGGGCACCGCGTGACTTGGCTTTAACTAGGGGTTTTCAGCGGCGTGTCTCTGGGCCTATCCGCCAGGGCCCAATTTTCCCATCACAGTCCTGCCTGCAGCCACCCTCGGGCTCAGCCATGGTGGCGGCTGGAGAGCAGCCCCAGCCGCGCTCCGCTCGAAGAGATTTCCAGAGAAATCTGCTCGAAGAGATTTCCAGAGAGATCTTCAAAGCTCCTCTTCTCAGAGAAGCCTAAGAAAGGGGCTGTCTTGTGCTCACCGTGTATGTGGGCTTTAGGGGGAAAAAATGACGTGTGGTCTTATGTGAACGAATGATGCCATGCGCAGATTTGGTGGCAAGGGCTGCAAAGTGAAGTCTACTCAAGGAGCTCGTGTGAGTCATTGGGCCAGTTTCATGTCAGAGCAACAGACATTCAAGAGTCCCTGCTAGGTGCCCGGCTCTGAGTTAGACGTGGTGAGTCACAAGAAAAATGAAGTGAGGTCCCTGCTATGAAGGAACTCGGTCGAATGGGCAAGACAGACATCCCGGGTTAAGAGTACCAAGTGTGAGGTAAGCGAGGCTGCTTGGGGGCACCGAGGTTGCCCTTGACTCAACCCTGTCGCTGATAGGGATCAGGGAAGGCTCTCCAGGAGAGACTGAACTGAGTAGGAGTAAGCCAAACCAAAGAAAAGTGGGAAGGGCGGTCTGTGGAGAAGGAATGACAGGAGCAGAAGCAAGAGGCTTGAAACCACTTGACAGGTGTGAGGAACTATGAGAGGGCTGCGATTATTAGAAAGGAAAATGCCAGCAAGGGGGAGGGGCAAGAGAAGAGGCTGGAGGGGCAGGCAGGGCCACGTGAGGGAGAGAGGGCCCAGCCTCCCGACCGAGAGTATAGACTTTATCCTGAGGGGAGCCACAGAAGGATTTTTAAGCAGGTCAGATTTGCATCTTGATTAAACTATCTGTCAATTTGGGGGAAATCATTCAAATTGCCTGCGGGATGAATTGATTAAGGAATTCCATTGAAAGGGTAGATTTGCAGATCTCGCCATAGTTAAGTGCAAGGCTCTCTTTTTCCAAGAGGGTTTGTGGTGAGTCTGAGGCTTTGGGCGGGGGGATGCCTAAAACAATCTCCAGGTAGATGCATGTATTTATCTGTAAAACATCTACGTTTGAGAGGAGGCAGGACCACTAAACGGTGCTTACGGTGCTTACGGGAAGCAGTGTTTGCGGAGAGCTGGGTGGCTCCTACCCTTTCTTCCACACTGCCTAACAATAGCAGGTTAGGAACCTTGCAAACTGTGCTCTCATCTCTCTGTTTTGTTTAGCAAAAGTCATCCGGGAAGGCGCTGTTTAACCTGAGCTGCAGCCACTTAAATCTTGCTGAAAAGGAGTATTTCGGATTAGAATTCTGTAGCCATTCTGGAAATAATGTAAGTTGGTTTCATTACAGGGTTCTTTATGTCTAGAATTGCCTCTAAAATGCAGTTTGCAGCTAGGTACGCAGGGCTCAAACCTGACTGAAAAATGAAGCATTGAAACCCTTGCAAAATGCCTGGATTTAATAACAAGTTTCCCTCCTCCCTCCTTGCCTGTCTAAAATCACCTCAGTTTACCAAACAAACCCTTCTCCCCTCTGCTCTTCTTTTGTCACCCCAAGAACAGCAACCTCTGCGTTATCTGTTCTGATTTTCCGGAGGCTGGATTTCAGCCTCCACAGTGAAGACTCCTAACCTCACCAATGGTTCGGGGGACTCTTCTTTCCCTTCTCTCAGCTCCCAACATTCTCTATGCTCTTCCTGCTGTGTCCTGCCTTGGCATATCTGTTATCTGGCACCTTCCCAGAAAGGCTCATTAGATCTATTAAGCTGGCATTTGGGGGCTGTAGGATTCAAATGCACAGCCAAATGCCTTCATTAGTCTTTGTAGTAACTAACGAGCTTTGGATGTGACACCTTTGTCACCGTACTTAGGCAGGGGAGCAGTGATTCAAATGTCAACAACAAAGAGTTTATAGAGCAACAACGTTCACTGTCCCTGGAAAAATACAAGGGGGCTGATTGAGTGTGGTGGACGTACATCGCCTCTTTGGCACTGCTGTTTCTAACTATCTTTAGAAGGGGGTCTACGTAGTCTTGGTATTTGTATATTTTGTGTTGACTTTTATCTGTTACCAAAAAAAAAAAAAAAAGCTGTACTCAATGCCATGTTCTACCAAATTTTTTTCATTAATGTTATCACAGGTCTGGTTGGAACTGCTGAAGCCCATTACAAAGCAAGTAAAAAGTAAGTATGGGAAATCACTGAAGGGATGTATTTCCCAGTTCAACTTGAAAAGGTTTCAATGACACCCTGCTATTCCTCACCAAATATAAGGGGAGAAATGGGCTTCGATGCATTATTTTAAACCTTCACAGGTCCAGTGAATTTAGCGATTAAAAATCATTTTAATTTTGCCCAAGATGAGAAAAAAACATGCTGCTGGTTCTTCACGTAGATTGGAAGAACACTGGTAATGACAGCACTCTGGGGATTGGCTCAAGTCTCGGAGAATCCTCGATATTCCCGGGGAAGGAAGAATTTCCTCTGCCCTTCAGGGTCCTTCTAGCCAGACTAAGAATCAAATGGACACGAGACAGAGGAACAGGGAAAATTCAAATTGAATCTTGTACGTATGAGGAGGCCACACAGACATGGAAATTACGAAGACAGTCAGACAAAATGAGGCTTATGTGTCATCCTGAACAGAGGGAGAAGGGAGTAGAGGTCTGGGACTTCAAAGGGAAAGAAAGCAATTCACAGAAAGAAGAAAAAGTAAATGTTTGGTAAACAAATGTTTGCTGGGCCACTCAGAAACAATGGGACATAGAGGACTTTGATCAAACAGGCCTTGGGAGGTCCCTCCCTGTCTACCACACCTAGTTCATATTATAATGTAGTTATCTAAGGTGATAGCTCTCTTCCTGGTACGGACTCTCCTTTCCAATGTTGAGTTCAGCCAGTTGAGGGGGAGGTAAAGCGCATTTCCTGAATTGACTGTGATCTGATTGCTTTTAATTCAAAATAATCTTTTTTTAAAAAAATTTTATTTATTTATTTGAGAGGGAGAGAGAGAATGAGCAGGGAGGGGGAGCAGAGGGAAAGGGACAAGCCGACTTCCCACGGAGCAGGGAGCCGGGAGCCCGACGCGGGGCTCGAGCGCGGGACCCCGAGATCATGACCTGAGCCAAAGACAGGCACTTAAGTGACTGAGCCACCCAGGCGCCCCTTAACTCAAAATAATCTTAATGCCCAACTGGCCCATCTTAGGCAGCCTGACCTTGTTACTTATAATGCCATTCACCTTCTGCCTGATGATGTTTTAGTTTTGTCATGTGACAGACACTGTCCATTTGTTTCAGTTCACATTTGAGTGACTGCTACGAACAGAATCCTCCCCCCCCCCCGTATTTCGCCACCTAGTATGGCGGTTCTGAAATTGCAGTGTGTATTAGGATCATTTGTTCAAATGCAGATAGTGGAGCCTCATTCCCTGGTTGGGGCGCCAGCAGCCTGCGTGTTAAATTCCAGAGGTGTTTCTGATGCAGGGGGATTTCAGCCAACACTTTGAGAAACGCTGTCCTATGGTGTCTCTTCGCTCACCTGCCCTCTCTGCGCTGATTCTGTCTGCTCCCACTGTATTTTAATCATCTGTCACATTATTTCAACGGCTTCCTAGCTGATTCCCCTAACTGATTCCATCATCTACCCTACTTCTAAAGGGAACTACTGAAAATACAAAGGAGATCACATCACGCTCCAGCTTAACATGCCTGCATGGCTCCCTATCACGCTCCAGCTTAACATGCCTCTGTGGCTCCTTATCACGCTCCAGCTTAACGTGCCTCCGTGGCTCCTTATTGCCCTTGGAATGAAGTCCGACCTCGTTAGCGCGATCAGCGAAGCACACCTGCCTGTCTAGTTTTCCCTCTGCCACTGACCCCTTCATATTCCTCTCTCTCCTGACTGTGGCAGAAGTAACTTCAAGTGTAGGGCTCTCCGAGAAAAGAAAAGATGTGCACCTAAATCAGAATTTCAAATTAAGAAATACTTTCTTTGTGTAAGTCTGTCCTTGTGTTATTGTTGTTTATCTACAATTCCGATCTAACCGGAGCCCTCTGTCCTCCCCCTTGTGCTTCCCCAGCACTCAATGCTCGCAAGCAGCCGTGGTGCTGCCTCTTCTACCGGGCTATGAGCGCTTAATTGTCTTTCCATTCCCTGGACTCGTCTAGTACAATGCTTGGCCTATAATAGGCACTTGACAAATATTTGCTGAACGAATGGTGCTAATGGTGCACGGATGTGTTTGCTTTTGATGCAGAGTTTCTTTTTTTTCTTTTCAAATGCAACTAGGAGTGAAGGCAAGTAGATGTGTTTTCTTAAAGCAGATTTTAAGCAACAAAGAAGCAGCAATCCATCCACTTCTAGTTCCCCTTATGAGATGCTTGATGCCAGATGATAATCGCTTGCTTCTAAAGCTGGGCTCTTCTCACAGCCAGGAATGCAGAATCCCAAGTGGCAAGTGGTATATATTTTTTTAAATGGGATACTTCTTAGAGGACCCAGTAGGGCCCAGAAAGAGGCACAGCTTTACAAAAAGAAACTCAGAGGGAGAGAGGGTAGAAAGAGGGGCAGGAGAACTTTCCCAATTGCTGTCCACATAAAGACACAATCCAGATGTAGCACCATCTTAGAAATATGAAAAATTGGAATTTGAAAGAAACGTCTGAGGGAAGGAGTGTTGGGAAGGGGGGAGAGGACAGGGGGAAGTGTGTGTGTGTGTGTGTGTGTGTGTGTGTGTAAAGACCTGTAACTGTTGTGATGGACATTTAAATAAAACTTATGGAGATATTGTGTTTTAAGATCCTAAGGAGGTTGTTTTCAAATTTATGGTGAAATTTTTCCCAGTGGACCCCGGACATCTTCGAGAAGAGCTTACAAGGTAGAGTAACTTCCCTGTGTGTCTGCTGCATGATGTTACTTAAGAATCATTATTCTCCGTTTATCAGAGAATGGGCTTCTAGCCTCCTTTGGCAAGCATGGCTCTCAGTCACTCTCTGGGAGATGGTGAGGAGCTAGAGAGAAGGTGGGCCTGGCTGGTCCCCAAAGTGTTAATCTTCCAAAGGGTGGGGACCTCAGGGAGAAGGAAGGGTGGCATTCTAGCAGGGCAGCCAGCCTGGGTGCCCACTTGGGGGTTCTGCCATTAACTGCTACAATTAGAGCACTTGCCTTCATTGCATCTGTGTTCCAATCAGAGGGCTGCTTGATGGCCCAAGTGTGGTACCAGCTAATTTCTGTGGATATTGAAAACCGGGCGTGTGTGTGTGTGTGTGTGTGTGTGTGCATCCCATAGGTAGAGAGTGATGATGACGTATGCTTATAAAAAATTTAAAAAGTAAAAAAATAAAAAGTCTAAAAAATGATTTAAATAAATTATTTATCATGTATAATATAAATCATTGATAATTTTATTATAATTCTTTAATAATTATAAATTATTCATAATTTTATATAATTTTAACAACCATTTATAATTATACATTATTCATAATTTTAGATAGGTAAAATATTTTATACTCATAAAAATAAAAAAGTTAAAAAGTCACCAGTATAAAACATTTTTTAAAAAGTATATTTATACTTATATACAATGCCCTTAAAAATTACAATGTAAACCTACTTCTCCAAAAATGCATTGTCAACCTAACACTCCTCCAAACCCGAGCGTGCTTGCTAGACCCGAGAATCTTACCCTACAAGGGCTATATGTGATCATCCAGCCCAGTGCTCCTGGCTTACAGAGGAGGAAACGGTCGGGGGAGCTAGAGTGACTTGGCCCGGCCTTCCCCCACAATGACACAGCTTGCAGCCAGTTCTTCTTCACTCCTTTGGTACAGGGGGCCTTGTTTGCTTGAGGGGTCTCTGCAGACAGACGTCACTTTTCACAAGTCTGTCACTGGCTCTCCCCCTCTCTCCACATTTGTGAGTTGTAGGCCACTTTCCCAGATAACCCGATATCTTGGTATCTGTATCAGTTTGCACTTGCTAACCCATTTCAGTTGAGTCTCAAATTGTGACCAATTTTAATGGAGATAAACTTTCTCCCCTCGCCACCAAAAAAAAGAATGAAAAAATCAATGTGATGATAAATGATTCATCAGCTGCTCAGAGCGAGGATTTGGTATTTGCAGCAGGCAGCTGCCCTCTTAATAGCAAGGAACGTGTCAAATGACAAGAAGTTTCCTTTCTTGCTTGCTAGGAGCAAAATGAGATTCTCTTTCCCTTTAGCAATTGAGGTCTATTATTCTCATTTACATCTATATTTGAAAGCAGGCAATGGCAAAGTTTAGACTTCCTTTATTTTTTCCTCAGTGGTCTGTTGAAGATACTTAACCATAGTTGACTTCACAAGGATGCCTTGTTTGGGGGCCAATCCATGAGTTTCTAAGAGTGGTATGCAAATACAAATTTTCTAATTGAGTCATTTCTAGCCCATTAAGGGAGCTCATAATTTGAAGGATTATAATGACGAATGTGTTTATAAGTTGAATAATCACTTACTAATTTTACCTGTTTTTTCTAATCTAGATTTTTATCTATCACCTGCAATTAATTTTGATTTACCACATTGCCTTCAAGGCTTAATTGATTTAAATAAAAAAGTCCAGATAAAATGTTATTTAGAAAGGCACATCTTATATTGGGAAATGCCAACAGTAGATACTTAATGAATGTTTGAGTGTATAAAATAAAATACTGGAACCAATTTTGGACCATGGAAGAAAGCAGTCAATGATAGAATCTTCTTTTTATACACATCTTTTCAAAAGTTGATTCTCTTCTGATAAGGGCTTAAAAGTGTAGGACAAATGCTATCTCTTTGGCAAAGCTCTGGATACCTACCTGCACTTTCTGGGTCCCTGACGAGCCTTCGGTGGGTAAAAGGGTAGTGTGGCTTTGTTCCATTCAGAACATAAGAATTTCCTACCTGCTCTGTGCCAAGTGCTGGGCCGGGCTCTGATGATACAGAGAAGGTGGTCCAGGTGAAGCATGGCCTCACGTCCTTGGTTTCTGCAACACAATCTTTTAGATAGGAGGAGGCCTCAATTCAGTGGGTGACCTGACTTCCACAAGTCACAGTTTCACTATCTTTGGGCAAAATGACCTTGCCAAAATCACCTAAACTCTGCCTTTCTGTAATTGTAAAATGGGGGTGATTGTTCCTGCCCCACCAACCTAAGTTGTTTTGATAGGGAGTGCTTGATAGCATTTGGTAAACAGAGCTGCCCGAGTGGGGTTGGTCTTGCTGAATCTCCCTTTCTCTCCGGCTGGGTATGTGGCTTTGCTACGTGGCAGAAACCACGAGAGGATGATTGGCCAACTCCCTCAAGTTGGCGGGAGGATTTAGCCGGGGTGATTCCTAATGGCTGTGAGGCCTGCCAAAATGCTGGATCAGCCGAGCTGTGGTCTGGTGCTGGTTTGGGGCTGAAGCAAAGCCTATGCCTTAGTCACCATTCCAAAAAGGCATCTCACTGTCTGGGGGCGCCGTTTCTTTCTTGAAACTTCTTGGATCGGGGAAAAGGTAAATGATTCTCTCTTGTTCCTGTTGCTTTCTCAAGAGATTTTCCTCCAACTTCTTTTCAGGTATCTTTTTACTCTTCAAATAAAGAAGGATTTGGCTGTAGGAAGGCTTCCATGCAGTGAGAACTGTACAGCGTTGATGGTATCTCACATCCTACAATGTAAGTAGCAAACGTCAGCTTCGGGGCCTGTTAGGCAGATAGAGAACCGAGCAAAGGAGCGGAGCACCCCCCCTCCTTGTGCCCATCCTGTGTTAGGACTTCCAGAGGAGAGAAAGCCTGCTTAAGGTGTATAGAATCCTCATGGGCCAGTAGAAAAAGGCTGGACATTATAGTCACTCAGCTTTGGATTCCAAATCCAGTCCCTGCTATGTTCTAGCTGTTGTAGGCTTGGGTCCCATCACCTGTCTGTGCCTCAGTTTCCTAGTCTTTACAATAGTGACAAGAGTACCTTTTCAAGAGTGGTTATGTAGACTAAAAGTAAATGCCGATTTTCTTCTATCATGGTGTAAATGCGCCCCCCCCCCAGCCGCTAGGGGCTTGCTGTCCAGGGGCTGGGTTGGACTCATTTGTCCAGGCATGGATTTTGCGGGGCCAGCTCCATTCTCTGCTTGCCGCAGGTTATATTTCTGGTACAGGCTTTCTGCAGCACACTGTCATGTTTGATGGGATTATTGCGTTGCTCTTTATCATGAGTCTGGAGAACAAAGCACAGAGTACAGCAGGTGAAAGAAGCTAAAAGGGAAAAAGGCCCCAGGCTGTCTATTAGAGTTCCCCATTTGCTGGCAGCCAAGTAGTTGGACTAGGCTGAATCATGAAGGCAGGGAGAAGGAGACCCCAGGAATGGTGGGGGCCTGCTTGGGAGGGGGTGAAGCTGGGCAGGCCAGGCTTCTCCTGCACCCCTAAGGCCGGGGTCCAGGCAGCTGGAGATAGTATTTTGTCTCCTATGGCCGGTGGACTCTCTCTCTTTTCTAGAGGGGTCTTCCAAGAATAGGCTGTTATTTACCACTTTTGCGGGATTATAACGTCATTTTTTAGCTTGTTTCACAAGTTCGGTGTTGACCTCTGTCCCTGACCTTCCTGACAGGCCAGAGCTGGTCGATTTCAGATTTCACTGGGAACACTAGAATGAAGTGCTTGGATAGGGACAGTGTCTAAATCAGTGTTTATGAATGGACTTCTGACTGGGACAGGTGATGACAGCCCCTGGGATATCACGAATGCAGTGGGCAGTGAGAGCAATAGTAATCAGGAAATGCTTCTGGAGGAGGTGGCTTTTGTGCTGGACCTTAAAGGGGCACATAGGAATTGGATAGGCAGTGATGGGGTTTGAATGCTTGGCTGGTGGGGGGCACGGGGGAAGGCAGATAGACGAAACAATGTGGGAAGACTTATCCTTTTTCATTATCAGCCTGTTAATGACGGGGGCTCCCCAACAGCCTCACATGCCTGTTGGGGAGCCCAGTGTCATTGCTAATAGCTGAGCATTATGGATTTGGGCATTCCCTAGTGGCCGTTTCAGGCATAGCACAGAGGACTTCAGCTTTTCTAGAGGCTCTTTTGTCAATACAAGTTCTTTCCATAGAGAAAAATCTGAAGTTTCAGTGAGTCCCACGCCTCACCATGCCCGTCACTGGGTGCTAAGGCAGTGTGCAGAGCACCAGCAGGCGGCTCGTTTGTTTGCTCATGTATTCATTCATCCGCTATTTATGTCGTAGGCACTCAAGAATCTCCACTCGCTGACCTCATCTGCCTGTCTCTCCTACACATCCCTTTTATGAACGCTCTTAGTAACTTTTTTGTCATTCGCCCTACCACATGGCAGGTGCTGTTAGAGGCACAGGGAACATGGCAACGAACTGAACAGACACAATGCCTTGCTCTCGTGCAGCTCACATGTTGGCGGTGGAGGACAATCAGATAATAACCGAAATAAAGAAATTTATAGAGTACATTAGAAGGTGATAAGTGCATCAGAGAAAATCACATATGGAAGGAAGATGGGGAATCCTGGGAGGGGGTACTGAATTTTTCAATAAGGTAGTCAGGGTAGGCTTCACTGTGAATGTGACAGGTGAACAAAGACTTGGAGGAGGCGAGAGGGCAAGCCTTGCAGAAATCTGCTGTAAGGTTGTTCCAGGTAGAGAGAACATCCTGTGCAAAGGGCCTGTGGTGGGAGTGTGCCAAGAGTGTTCAAGAAACATTTAAGCAGGCTTTTGTGGCTGGCTGGAGCTGGGGGGTGGGGGACAGTAATCATGCAGGTCCTTAGAAGCCTATTAAAGGCCTAGAACATTACATGAGATGGGAGACCATTGATGCATTTTAAGCAGAGGAATGAGATGATCCGAATTGGGTTTTTTGTTTTTGTTTTGTTTTTTGTTTGTTTGTTTGTTTGTTTGTTAAAGGTTTTATTTATTTATTTGACGGAGAGAGAGAGACAGCCGGCAAGAGAGGGAACACAAGCAGGGGGAGTGGGAGAGGTAGAAGCAGGCTCCCAGTGGAGCAGGGAGCCCGATGCGGGGCTGTATCCCGGGACCCTGGGATCAGGCCCTGAGCCGAAGGCAGACGCTTAGCGACTAAGCCACCCGGGCGCCCCGATCTGAATTAGGTTTTAACGGGANGTTTTTTTGTTTGTTTGTTTGTTAAAGGTTTTATTTATTTATTTGACGGAGAGAGAGAGACAGCCGGCAAGAGAGGGAACACAAGCAGGGGGAGTGGGAGAGGTAGAAGCAGGCTCCCAGTGGAGCAGGGAGCCCGATGCGGGGCTGTATCCCGGGACCCTGGGATCAGGCCCTGAGCCGAAGGCAGACGCTTAGCGACTAAGCCACCCGGGCGCCCCGATCTGAATTAGGTTTTAACGGGAACATGTTGGCTGCCAGGGTGAAAACCTAATGAGGGGACACCAGAGACGAGGCTGTTACAGTAGAGAGAGATGTTGGTAATTTGAGCCAGCGTGGTAACAGTGAAGATGCTCATAACATTTGCTACCTTCTTTTACTGCTGATATTTACTCATTTGTGTTTTGTAGGTCTCTTCCTAAATTGTCATAGTCTTGCAGGGAGTGAAAAACCAGCACAGTCTTATGTGTTCTTGTGTTTTCTTACAGTAAACATAGGGTCAGGGTCTTGTGCTTAATAAACGGTAGGGTTGATGTGTGTGTGTGTGTGGGTATGTGTATGTGTCTATTTTTTTAAGATTTTATTTATTTAATTGAGAGAGAGAGGGAGAGAGCATGAGCGGGGGCAGGGAGAGGTAGAGGAAGAGGGAGAGGGAGAAGCGGACTCCCAGCTTAGCAGGGAGCCCGATGCAGGGCTGGATTTCAGGACCCTGAGATCATGACCTGAGCCAAAAATCAAGAGTCAGATACTTAACCGATTGCATCACTCAGACGCCCCTCTAATTTATTTTTAAAAACAGTTCTATTGAGGTATAATTTACTTATAAAATTCACACTTTTAAAGTCTACAACTCAACAGTTTTTTTTGTAAATTTACAGAATTGTGCAACCATTACCACAATCCAGTTTTAGAACATTCCCATCACACCAAGAGACTTCTCGGGCCCATTTCCAGTGACTCTCTGTTCCCACACTCAGCCCCAGTAACCACTGATTTACTTTCTGTTTCTATAGATTTGCCCTTTCTAGACATTTCAGTCAGAATGATAAAATGCATAGTCTTTTGCATCTGTGTGGCTTCGTTTCACCCAGCATAATAGTTTTGACATTCGTGTGTGTTCTAGCATGAATCGCAGCAGTTTGTTCCTTTCTCTTGCTGGGCAATATTCCATTTTATGGACATACCACATTTGGTTCATCTATGTACTTGATTGTGGACATTTGGATTGTTTCCAGCTTAGCTAATATGAATGATGTTATGAACATTCATCTACAAGTCTTTGTTTGGACATGTTCTAGTATCTCTTGAATAGATTCCTAGGAGGGTAATTGCCTCATCTTAAGGTAAATTTATGTTGCAAATGTTAAGAAACTGCCCAACTGTTTTCCAAATTGTAACAATAAAACCAGAAATGTATCACATTTCCAGTTTCTCCACATCTTCACCAATAGTTGGTATTATCTTTTTTTTCCCTTTGGTTGTGGCCATTCTAGTGGGTATAAAGAGCTATCTCACGGCAATTATAATTTGCACTTAGTAATGATGTGGTGCACCTTCTCATCTCTTTATTTTATTTATTTATTTTTTATTTTTTAAAGATTTTATTTATTTATTTGACAGAGATAGAGACAGCCAGTGAGAGAGGGAACACAAGCAGGGGGAGTGGGAGAGGAAGAAGCAGGCTCATAGCGGAGGAGCCTGATGTGGGGCTCGATCCCACAACGCCGGGATCACTCCCTGAGCCGAAGGCAGACGCTTAACCGCTGTGCCACCCAGGCGCCCCTTCTCATCTCTTTATTAACAGTCCCTATGTTTTTGTTGGCAAAATGCCTTTCAGCTATTTTGCCCAGTTTCAAATGGATTGTTGTCTTCTTATTGAATTTTGAGAGATTTTTAATATTTTTTTTGAAGTTTATTTATTTATTTATTTAAGTAATCTCTACGTGGGGCTCAAACTCACGACCCTGAGATCAAGAGTTGCATTCTGTTCCAACTGAGCCAGCCAGGCGCTTCAGATTTTTATATATTCTGATTAAAAATCATTTATGAGATATGTAATTTGAAAAATTTTCCCCCAGCTTGGTGGCCTGACTTTCCGTTTCCTAATCCTGGCTTTCGGAGTGGAATAGTCTTTAATTTTGGCAGAATTCCCTTTTCTCAATATGTTTTAGTGGATCGTGCTTTCGGTGTACCTAAGAACTCTTTGCCTAACCTAAGGTCACAAAGATTTTCTCCTGTTTTCTTCTAGAGCCTTTGCATGTTTGCCTCTTAGATTTAGTTATATGACCCATTTTGAGTTATTTTTTTGTCTGCTCGTATGGTGTATGTTGTGAAGTATGGATCCAACTTCATCTTTTTTCCCATGTGGTTGTCCATTTTCCCCATGTTTTGAAAAGACTGTCATTTCCCCCATTGAATTGTCTTGGCTTCTTTTTAAAAAACCAATTGATTAATGTAAGGGCTTATTTCTGGATTCTTAATTATGTTCCATTGATCTATATGCCCTTATGCAATTATTACACTGTCTTATTTATTGTGGCTTTGTATTAAGTTTTGAAATAGGGAAGTGTGTATTTTCCAACTTCATTCTTCTTTTTCAAATTCGCTTTGGTTATTTCCTGTGTGTTTCCATGTCAGTTTTCAGATCATCTATCAATTTCTAGTAAAAGATGTGGTGGGAATTGCATTGAATTTATAGATCAATTTTGGCAGAACTACGAGCTTAATGATATTGAGTCTTATAATGCGTGAACCCAAAATGTCTCTCCATTTATACAGATCTGTAAAAAATTTCTGTCAGCAATGTTCTGTAATCATCAGTATACAAGCCTTATACATCTTTTTGTTAAATTTATTCCTGAGCATTTTATTGTTTTTAGATGCTATTGTAAATGGAACTTTCTTAGTTCCATTTTTGAATTGTTCATTGCTAGTGTATGCAGATACAAGTACTTTTGGTATATTGATCTTCTATTTTGCTACCTCAAAGAACTCCTATATTTTAGGAGTTTTTTGTGGATTCCCCAGGATTTTCCACACACACGATCATGTTGACTACAAGACAGTTTTATCTCTTCCTTTTCAGTGCGAATTTCTGATATTTTTTCTTGTTGACTAATTGCACTGACTAGGACCACCAGTACAATGGTAGATAGAAGTGGCAAGAACAGACATCCTTGTCTTGTTTCTGGTCATAAGAGAAAGTATTCAGTTTCTCACCATTTAGTATGATTATGATGTTAGCTGTCGGTTTTCCTTTTTCTTTTTCTTTTTTTAAAAGATTTTATTTACTTATTTGACAGAGGGAGACAGCCAGCGATAGAGGGGACACAAGTAGGGGGAGTGGGAGAGGAAGAAGGAGGCTCCCAGTGGAGGAGCCTGATGCGGGGCTCGATCCCAGGACTCTGGATCACGCCCTGAGCCGAAGGCAGACGCCACCCAGGCGCCCCAGCTGTCGGTTTTTCATAGATAACCTCTATCAGGTTGAAGAAGTTCCCCTCTATTCCTTGTTTCTTGGATTTAAAAAAATTTTTTATTATTATATTTTTTTGAAAGAGAGAGAGAGAGCAGGGGGATAGGTGAGGGACAGAGAGAGAGAGGAGGAAAAAGAGAATCTTAAACAGGCTCCACGCCCAGTGTGGAGCTGGACGAGGCTCAATCTCATGACCCTGAAATCATGACCTGAGCTGAAATCAAGTCAGACACTTAAGCGACTGAGCCACCCAGGTGCCCCTGCATGTTTATTTTTTTTAAATCATGAAATGGTGTTGGATTTTTTCCAAAGTTTTTCTGCATCATTTGAAATGATAATGTTTTTTGTTGTCCCTTATTCTATTGACATAGTATATCATATTAATTAATCTTCACTTGTTGAACTGATCTTGCAATCGTGGGATAAATCCTGCTATGTCATGATGTATAATCCTTTTTTTATGTTGCTGGATTCAGTTTACTAGTATTTTGTTGAGGATTTTTGCCTCTGTATTCATGAGGTGTATTGATCTGTAATCTCCTTGTGATGAATTTGTCTGGTTTGGGTATCAGAGTAATACTGGCCTCATAGAATGAATTGGTAAGTATTTCTTCTTCTATTTGCTGGAAGAGTTTGTGAAGAATTTGTCTTCATATCTTTGAATATTTGATAGAATTAATCAGTGAAATCATATGGGCCTGATTGTGTTTTAATGAGATTTGTATGTTTCAATTTTAGCGAAAAATAAGTTAAAAAGCCATTGATTTGGCCTTTTTTTAAAAAAAAAAGCTTGTTTTTTTTTAAAGATTTTATTTATTTGACAGAGAGAGACACAGCGAGAGAGGGAACACAAGCAGGGGGAGTGGGAGAGGGAGAAGCAGGCTTCCTGCTGAGCAAGAAGCCCGATGCAGGGCTCGATCCCAGGACCCTGGGATCGTGACCTGAGCTGAAGGCAAACGCTTAACAACTGAGCCCCCCAGGCGCCCCTAAAAAAAGCTTGTTGTATGAGGATTTTCATTATAATGTGACTTTTTAAAAATATATGTACATACCTCATCTGTCATGAGCATGTCAATGAGCATGCCATCTGTCTAAAATGTAACAGAAAAATCAAGAGAAAAGAGGAAGTAAGTTTCCAGCACTCAAAATAAGTGTCCCATGTCCATATATTTTAGTCACAGGATTCCATGGAGAATGTATTTACTATTACAATACATAAAATGCTAATAGTTTTGGCTATCTAGGTTCTCAGTTAGAAGTCATAATTACAACCAAGTGGGGAGACCTTTTCAGGAGAAGTCAGTAACCAGGAAGTGATTCATATCAATCTGACAGAGAGGAAAAGGGCATAAAAATTATAAAGAAGACACAATAATTCAAAAATCAAGACATTTTGAAGCCATTAACTGTAGGGGCAGATAATTCTGTATACTCCAATCACCTTTGCAGACATCGTGCTGTGACAGATGTTATAACAGTAAACTAGCGACATCTAGAAAAGAGCAGATTATGATCAGGGCTAAGCTGCCAGTGATTTGGAAAAGCCAGAATGATTTCCAGAGTGATTCATTTACTGGGGATTCCAGATAGCTGGGGTTTTACACTCGTTTCGTCCAGAGTGATGAATGGCTGTGGCTGGCTTGCATTGTCCTTGGCGCTTACAGTCTCCTTTTCTGATAATGTACAATCTGGGTGGAGTGAGATTATGGGCCTGCCTGAGTTTGCTAGGGTTGCTCTACCAAAATACAGGAAACTAGGTGGCTTAAATGGCCGCAATGCATTTTCTCACAGTTCTGGAGGCTAGAAATCCAAGACTAAAGTGTCGGCAGCTTCGGTTTCTTCTGAGGCCTCTCTGCTTGGCTTGCAGATTGTTGCCCTCTGGTTGCTTCCTCACCTGCTCTTTCCTCTGCGTGCCTGCAATCCTGGTGTCCCTTTGCAGTGTCAAATTTCCTCTTCTTAGAAAGACACTAACTAGTCAGATTGGATTGGGACCCACCCTACTGACTCATTTTAACTCAATCCCTTCTTTATAGGCCCTATCTCTAAATACAGTCACATTCTGAGGTACAGGGTTTGGGACTTCCACATACGAATTTGAGCGGGGTGTGGGGGGACACCCAATTCAACCCATCATAGGGACTGGTGAGAAGAAAAAGATCATAAACAGAGTGTGAAAGAAGGAACTGATGAAATATTCCTCGGTGATCCTGGAACCTTTAAGACCTGCACTGTGCCTGTGATTTACTATACTGAGGCTTTATAGCAACCCACTGGTTCTGATTTGATAAAAGACCCAGTTAGTTCCCCCCATCCGAAAACATACATACATATAAAGCATGGAGTGGGGGGCCTAGGGCCACACTGGCTGCAAAGAAAGGGCTGTGTGGGGGAGGTCAGAGGGTCTGCTGAGTGCTTCATTGCTAAAACTCCTCAATGCTAATGTGAAAAATGTCACTTCTCTGCCATGCAGCAGAACTGGGAGACTTTCATGAAGAAACAGATAAGAAACATCTGGCACAAACCCGCTACTTACCGAACCAAGACTGTTTAGAGAGCAAGATCATGCACTTTCATCAGAAGCACGTGTGAGTACCTCAGCTAGCACCTGCTTCCACCAGCAGGGAACATGAAAGCTGGGCACAGGCTCTTAAAAGCAAGTCCTTAAGTCGGAGAAGCTTTGGCCTCAAGAAAACGCTGAGCTCCTCACCGAGCCCTTAGGGTGGAGGTGTCATTCTTGCTGCATTTATTAGGCTCATAAATTCTTTCCCTTTGCAGTGGCAGGAGCCCAGCTGAATCTGACATTCTGCTACTGGATATAGCGAGGAAGCTGGATATGTACGGCATCAGGCCTCACCCCGCCAGTGACGGCGAAGGCATGCAGATCCACCTGGCTGTCGCTCACATGGGAGTACTGGTGTTACGGGTAACAACTCTTTCCTTTCACGTCCTGCAGCTTTGGGCGTTATCTTGGCTCAAACTTGGTGTGGGTTCCTGACGTGACCTCACCCCTCAGTCTTACCACCAGCCAGAAAGGGAGGGGATGATTGCGAGTGTCCCAGGTCAGTCTTCTCCCCTCAATGTGCTTTGCTCCCTTCCATTTGTGGTCTCTGACTGACTGTTTTGACTCTGAGGAGCTCACACTTTCGATCGGGCCAGCATGGTGGAAAGAGGAAGTCAAGAGGCCCTTTGGAACTTTTAGACCCTAAATACGAATATGGATTTTGGCATCCTAAAAGCTTAGGCTGTGACACCAAGTGCATTCACCTTGTCCAAATCCACCAGAAACAACCCAAAAGGACCAAATTAGAACACTGAAGTTAAGTCATAAACAGGTCAGGTGTAGAGTTGCCTAGAAGAATCTTGGCCTTCTCATGTTTCGGGTTGTAAACGTTGCAACACTAGAGTCACACAGGTGGGAAAGAGACCCAATGGGTCACAGGCATAGGTCTTCCCCCAGGAAGCAATTTGACCCATTCCACTCTAACCACTGCCCCCCCCAGCCCCCATCGGTCCTTGCCATTTCCTACTGCGTGGGAGAAAATGGGGAAGGGGAGGGGAGCAAGGCCATTGAGTGAGTTGTGAGCTCTTCCAGGGTGAGTTCTTCTGTGGACTGCGTGGAATGACGTAGCCAGTCTATTTTGTCCCTCCCCAAACCCAGTCAAATAATACTTGCATACTGAGTACTTTGTATGGGGTTCAGTATTGCATTATTCTTTTTAAAAAAAAAAACAAAACCAGCTTTATTGAGATATGATTTGCATACTATGCAATTCATCTGGCTTACCTGTTCAGTTCATGGGGTTTCAGCATATTTACAGAGTCGGGCAGCAACTATTCATTCACGCGTCCTTCCGTCAGTGTAGTTACTGTACGGCCATCCTGTGCCAGATGCTAGAGCTGCGCAGGTAGACAGGAGGGATCCTGACTTCACGGGCCTTGTATTCTACGAAGTCTTTCCCTATTTAAAAAAACATTTATTTATTTATTTATTTGAGAGAGAGAGAACACAGGCAGGGGGAGAGGCAGAGGGAGAGGAAGAGAGAATCCTCAAGCAGACTCCCTGCTGAGTGCTGAGTGCAGGGCTCGATCTCAGCACTCTAAGATCATGACCTGAGCTGAAATCGAGAGTCAGATGCTCAACTGGCTGAGCCACCCGGGTGCCCCACGGACCTTGCATTCTAATAGGGGGAAGACAGACAATGAAACAAGTAATTTTAAACAAATGCCATGTATTTGTGCTCTAAGAAATACGGGGTGCTAAGGTAACATGTGTGAAAGGGGTTTAACATTTAAGCTAAGGGGGTGCCTGGCTGGCTCAGCTGGAAGAGCTTACAACTTTTGATCTCAGGGTCATGAATTCGGGCCCCATGCTGGGTGTAGAGATTACTAAAAATAAGTAAATAAATAAACTTAAAAAAAATTTAAGCCAAGACCTGAGGAAGTTGTCCAGATCAAAGAGATAGGGTTAAAAATAAAATAAAATTAAATTAAATTAAAATAAAATAAAATAAAGGGGTCTCAAAAAAAAAAAAACACCACCCAAAAACAAAGAGATAGGGTTGGCAGGTGAGGGAGGGGATTCCAGACAAAGGGCACACAGATGAAACAATCAACAAACTAACATTAAGGGGTGCCTGGGTGGCACAGTCGTTAAGCATCTGCCTTTGGCTCAGGGCGCGATCCCAGTGTTCTGGGATCGAGCCCCACATCAGGCTCCTCCGCTAGGAGCCTGCTTCTTCCTCTCCCACTCCCCCTGCTTGTGTTCCCTCTCTCGCTGGCTGTCTCTGTCAAATTAAATAAAATCTTTAAAAAAAAAAACTAACATTAAGCACGACCTATGGCTCAGGTCATTAAGATATAATTTATTTGGAGAGACCAGAGCACTAGTGATCAATATCAGTCAGTAAATAATCAAAAGCTAATATATCCTATCTACCTGAAGTTGTGCGACAAGTATACGTAACAAACTAATAAATGTGGGTACCCGTAGAGAATGGATAGATGGGTACAGAGGGACAGAGATAGGAGTGATGGTGTTGGGAGTGAGACTTCTCGATGTATATATTTTTTGTATACCTTTGATTTTTGGACCATGTGAACAAACAAATATCAAGCAACCGACCAACCAACCAACCAGCCAACCACCGAAAAGAGCTGAATGGTTTGGGCAGTCCAGAAGAGCCCAAGGAGTTCAGAGGAGTTAGAAATGGCTGGTTATACAGAATATTTTAGAGGGGATGCTACCAGACTGGCAAGACAGCTTGACTGTGGGGAAGGCAATTCTGGGTAAGGAGAATGAGGGAAGGTATAGGGTTGGACAGAAGGGTGTTTTCTAGAATCAGTGGGAAAGAAGGCTGGGTGTTCAATACAAGCTGAGGCAGGACACCCCAGCCAAACGTGTTTAGACTTGCTGGTGCACGCAGTGAGGAGCTCTGGAGGGTGTTTGAGTAAATGGGGTGGCAGTTGAATCAGGAAACATTGGAAGGGGGTGCAATTAGAGAAGCTACCGTAGTTATCCCTTCCTCCCGTGACCTCCCTAACCTGGCTGGAAACCTCTCCCAGGCATACCCCTTCTTGCTTGCATTTTGGAGCAGTCTTACGTCCCCCTGGAATGCCTTCTTTGGCCACAGCTTCTACCTAGTACAGCAGGACCGTCTGTGCAAGAGGTAGGATGGTCCCATGCATGAAGCACATTTTCTAACAGGTTCTCATTGTCTTCCAAACCAGCTTGTGCTGACATTCACCTTGAAATCTGCCATGCGTGTCATTACAGGGAAATACAAAGATCAATACATTCAACTGGGCAAAAATCCGCAAGTTGAGTTTTAAGAGAAAGCATTTTCTCATCAAACTTCATGCCAACATTTTGGTGAGTAGCTTTCTAATAAATTCTTTTGCTTTCTGTTCACTTGGGATTTCTTGGTTGTTTCAGCAAATGGTCTGAATGTGAGTGGTGAAAGCTATGGGTGATGTACTCCCTCTTTTGCCTCTACATAAATAAACCAGAGCGTTAGTCATATTTTTGCTCGAGGCAAAACACCAAGAAATCCTATTGGCAGTTCAGAATGAATTAACTAGTAGGAAAATAGGGTGGCTGGAATGAAAGACAAGTCTCCTTAAAAACCATTTTTTTTTCAGGGATTTGATAAGTCAAATGGAAGTGACCAGATCTAGGACTATGGATATGTTTATTTGCTGTTATCTGCCCCATTTTATATTTTCATCTCTTTCCCTTAAGCAAAAATAACTGAACACTGAGTACATGCCAAATAATTGAACACCTACTATTTGCAAAGCAGGTCGGGGGGTGGGTATAGATTAGGCAAAAGCAGCTTTTATTGGTCAAGGCTTCAATTTACAGAGTAAGACAAAGGTCCTAGAAAGGACGTTCTTTTGTGACTCTAAAGGAAGTGAAACATGTGTATCTACTCATTTTTTAACCTACAGAAGATGCAGTAGTGTGGGCTTCATTCTCTGGATCTTAGCCTTACACGAAAGTGTTCGTTTGAGCGGTTCAGGAGACTGTCTCCAGTGTGAAGCTCGGGGAGCGTCCCAGGGCTGCATGCAGGAACCTGGAAAGGAATGAGGGAAGAGTGGCTCAGCAGAAAACAGGGCTGCATGCACGTGTGCGCGAATGGCGGTCATAGAATGGGTGGGGGATGGGGAAAACTTGAACTTTAGGTCTGGAAGGTAAAGTAAGCTCCCCTAGAGCAGATTAGGGTATTCCAAATGAGCAATACAGAGCATCGTAGAACAAGGCAGCAGAGGGAGGACAAAGTGTTTCTAGCTGGTATGTTGGAAAGACTCCCATACATGTAATCATCCTATAAAGCCTACCATCTGTAAGGAAATCGCCTCCCACCCCCCCCATTTCCTGTTGGTCATTTATAACTTCTTGTCACCTTGAAAGGATGTCCTTTGATGTTCATTTTAACCTAATTTACAACTTCATAAAAATGTTCCTGGCAGAGAAGAGGAGGTAAAAAAGCGTTTGAGGTGCGGGGGCTGCAGAGCGAGATTGGTTTCTCAGAGAAGGCTCTGTTTTTGAGCAGTGGCCCTGTCTGTTCCTCGGAAGGTTGCCAATCGTTTGGTTTTAGTAGGTGTGAAGTCTGTAGGGAGCCAAGTGGAAAATCAGAAGCTGCATGGGCCCCTGGACCAATAGTTTGGAAAGCAATGAAATTCGAAGTTCTTTGATAGTCTTGAAGGATGTTTGGTTTGATGGAAATTGGTTTACACAGGTGTTGTGCAAGGACACCTTGGAGTTCACCATGGCCAGCAGAGATGCCTGCAAGGCTTTCTGGAAGACCTGTGTGGAGTACCATGCTTTCTTCAGACTTTCTGAAGAGCCCAAATCCAAGCCCAAAACCCTACTGTGCAGCAAGGGTTCCAGTTTCCGCTATAGGTAATGAAATATTGCATGTAGGCAAACTGTACACACAACTTCTTTTCAGTAATGTGGCAGGCAGTGGAAGGCGTTGAATTCTAGAAGCGATGAAGAATCCATCTCAGTCACTTAAAGGGTGATCCCCTTTACTGCTCCTTCTCTGCATGACATATGAGGTCCGTATTTCCTAACAGGGAGATGCGGAGGAGGGAAGCACCCTAGTTAAGGGGCCAGATCAGAATATCAGCAAGGATGGGGGGGTCACTTATACTGTTTGAGAAGATGTATTTCATGAACCTATTGTTTTCCTTACATCACAACTAATATGTAAGCCATGGAAAGGAAAGCTCAACGTTGGTGGTGGTTGTGTGAGAGATAGGTGGGGAGACAGCCTTGGAGGAGCTAAGGGAGGCCGAACGCTGAGCAATACGGCAGTAGAGGCTCCTCCTGGCAGGTGACACTTTGGAGCAATGGAAGCAAGGTCAAAATAAGATCTCGTTTTTACGCGAACACACTGGCCTAGGAATTTCTTGGAAGAAGGCTTCAAAACTCTTAGCTACGATTTAAAAAACAAAAACAAAAACAAAAAACACCTTCTAAATGTTTCCCATAGGGGATTTTCAAATAGTGGAAGCCTGCCTCAGTAAGCACTGAGATTGTAAAAACATATATATTTTTGATGGACTCTTTCCAAAATGTATTTTACAAATCCCCGCCTTCTTAAACAGATGATACTGAGCGTATCTTGCCCTTTTCTTAATGACCGGAGCTATTATAAACATCACTTACTTACCCTCTGCAGGCAGCTGTGGTACAGTGATGGCCTGGGGGGAGGGCGAGGCATGGCCTGGGTGGGGGAGGGGAAGGCACGTCAGTCCCTGCACCTCAGTGATAAATGGCTCAGACTTTTAGGGTTTTATTATTTTTCCTGATTTCTTTTTTGGCTCTTGTGTTTCTCCCAGCCATCAGCTGGCTTTCTTTGCTGGTGTCTGGCTGGCTGGAGCAAACCTCTCCTACTGTTTAGTTAGTTGTTTTTCTTCTGTCAGGAATTGGGAAACCAGATAAACAGCCTTATTAGAAATTGTGTGTAAATTTGCAGGTGGGGAAAAGGCCTTTATAGGAAAAAACTTTATAGGAAAGTTCTTTTTCAAGGCCAGAATTTTTAACTGTGATATAGTACTGTTCCGAAGCTCTTAAAAATCTTCTGGGTTCTGAGTAGTGGAGGTTGCTCTAGTCCTGATAGTTGGAAAAGCGGGTAGTATCATTACTGTGATGGTCAAAGATTCATGGCGGATGCCATTCATTGGGACTCTTGACTTCAACAGTAAATGTAGCTTTGGAGTTTTAGTAGCCTACTGGCTTATGAGTGGTGTTAATAAAATGTCTGTATCATTCTTTATCACAGCGGAAGAACCCAAAGGCAGCTTTTGGAATATGGAAAGAAAGGGAGGTTGAGGAGCTTGCCATTTGAGAGGTACACGGTTCTCTCTCTCTCTCTCACTCATGTTGGTTTTAAGCTGAATGTAGAGATTTCTGTGTATTCTGTATGTGCCTGCAGACCATTTCAATTCCTTCTCTGTTTGCGGATTGCAGGAAACATTACCCATCTCAGTACCATGAGCGACAATGCAGGTCCTCACCGGACCTCCTCTCTGATGTGTCAAAACAAGTAAGATTCCTGAAAATCCCTTCTTCTTAGATAAGTGGACGACATCTGCATGTCAAATGCTTTTAAGCATTGATTCTGCCAGAATCTCCCAGTGTGTAAAAAGGCGACTCTGAGTAGGCTAGCCTCCCCAGGAGGTCTGTCAGCTCAGTCTTTCCAGCCAATAGAAGACCATTTAATAAATTACCACTCGTGTGTACCTTATGGACTGAAAGGATTTGGTGCATCTCTAAATTGCAACTTGTATTGCTAACATCATGCAAAATGAGGCTCCAAATGCATTTCTGTGGCTTTGAATTTTTAAAACTAAAAGCTCTTCTTTTTTTTTTTTTTTACCTAATGAAAAATTTTAAGGCTTAGAGGAAGCTCTAAGGTCTTGGGTTAACGTTTTAAAGTACTCTTGCTGTGTAATTTTGTCACTTAATTTAAGAACAAAGTGCTGTTCTCCTGGAACCGTGAGAGATAATGGCTTCATTTGAGTTTTATAAGCATTAACTGTGTTAATTATTTTTCTTTTGCTCTCCCTAAAAAAAAATAATTATAGGTCTCACAAACTCTCACGTCTTCATTCAAATCATAGGCAGTTTTTATCTCAAAGGCTTCACGGAGGTATAATGATGGAAGGTGCCATCTAAATATGACCCTCTCGTGCCATTCATACGCTCCTTCCCACCATTTTACAGAGAATAGGGGGAAGCCCGGAGCAGGGAGGTGAGGAGACCTGCCTTAAGATCACACAGCAGAGCCAGGACCAGAAGGCAGAACCCCTGGCTCATTTATAAATGAGCCACTAAACCATCCTGCCTGAAGTACCACGTCAGCTGAAGTGCATGGGGAACTCAGAGGCAGGGAGTGGAATGGCAGTGAGAAAGGAGACTGTCGTGTATACTTTTTAGCACATGGATTGGGACATGGTACAAGGTATTTCCCTTTCTGTATACATTCATCAACCTTGGAATAGAACATAGATCGAAATGACCTTGTGAAAAATACCTTTGTGAAATTCAAGGCGAGTTTAGGTCCCTGCCCCCACCCCAACCAAATGGCTTTTCTCTTCTTTCACCAACATATCCTCTCTCTCAAGGTGGAAGATTTGAGACTGGCGTACGGCGGTGGGTATTACCGAAATGTGAATGGAGTGCACGCATCAGAGCCGGTGCTAGACAGTAGGAGGAGAAACTCAGCAGTGGAGGTGACGTTTGCAGCTGAGCTGGAGCGTTCCAAACCAGAGGCAGATCCCACACTGTTACATCAGTCCCAAAGCAGTTCCTCTTTCCCTTTTATTTATACAGACCCTGTCTTTAGTACTGACCCGGATCCCAGAGACTACTTTGAGGAAAGGAGTCCTCTGAGCTCCTTCCAACCGAGCTGTAAGTTTGCTGACAATCACAGGAGCACATCTTCTCGCCTTGCAAGCAAAGTGAGTCCAGCAAGGCAGCTAACTTACACAGATGTGCCCTATATTCCTTGTACTGGTCAGCAGGTTGATATTATGCCTCCCCAAGTCTTTTTTTATGTGGACAGACCACCCCAGGTGCCCAAACGGTCTCCAGTCATGGCAGAGGAAAGGGAAAGGCCAGACAGCTGTCTAGAGCCCACTGAAATGAAGCCAGCCAAAAGAAGCCCAAGGAATGTCAGAATGAAGAGCTTTCAGCAAGAGTGTCAAGAACTCCAAGAAGCTATGGCCAGGACTAGTGGTAGGAGCAACATCAACATAGATCTGGAAGTGGAAGACCCAAATTTAGAAGATGCGTTTGCATATAGCATTCAAGAGCACACCCCGAAACGATCCCAGAGCCAATCAGACATGAAAACGATCCGTTTTCCTTTTGGGTCTGAATTTAGACCTTTAGGGCCTTGTCCTACTCTGAGTCGTAAAGCTGACCTTTTAACATATATGTTTGCAGAGCAGGAGTTTCCAACAGTTTTGATGGATCAGGGAGCAGCAGAAAGGTACGTAACTAGTGAATCCAGTGATTCGGAATCAGAAATTCTTAAACCAGACTACTACTCTTTGTATGGCAAAGGAATAAGGTCACCCATGGCCAGAATCCGCTTATCTTCTGGTAGTCTGCAGCTTGATGAAGAGGATGAAGGTGTTTCTTTCAATACACCAACTGCTGAAGACAGGACTTTGCTAAAACCATGTAATTACTTTTTAGCTTAAAAGTGTGAACTCACTGAACATTTCTGGGCCAGGTCCAGGTTGCCAACTTAGGTAAAAAATAAGGAATCTTCTGCACAAACCATTTTCTTAGTTACCATTCATTGCTATTAAGGGGATCGCCTACATTTGAGCACCTAGCTTATGAAAGATCCAGCGGCTGCCTCGTTCCTCAAGCTCCTCTCTTCAGTTTCCTCTGAAGGGACTCTGGAACATACCCTCTCCTCACCAGAGCCATGGTGGGGCGAGGTGGCTATTTGTCATCTCTGCTTTACATTTCCCCACAGAGACATTATCGATAAAGTTCAGGCTCTTCAACACTGAATAATGGTGACAGTATGGGTTGGCATATCATTGGCCTCCGATGTCCTTTAGTGATTTAGTAGATTGTGACTGTGTTGGTCATTTTGTTCCTAAGCCATACTATGACTAAAGGTTCTAGTAAAAATGGTCCTGTTATGTGTTAAAGACTTCAATTTTTATAACATATATTAGGGGGAGCATGGCCCTCCTGTACCTCAGGAACAAGATGGTGGCATAGATCCTCTCATCAGAATACAAGCTTATAACGCATCTAGGATTGGGAAGAATTCTAAACCCTGGAAATTCATGAATTAATCTATTTCTAAAGCCAGATATATGCCCGATGAAGATATTATGACATTTGACCTCTAACTTCTCTATTCTTAACTATTATATGTCATGACAGATAAAAGTTAACATGTTGGTTTATCTACTTTCTCCTGCAAGACTTTATTTTTTGCCATCTCTTGTTGCATGTATGTAGGTAAGGAAATGAGATGAATGGTATTTTAATAAAGAGTGATGGAAATCCATTTATTAAAAAAAATAAGTTGCAAGTATGATCTTCATTTTGTTTTAGTCAGTTTCAGAAATGATTGGTTCTGGTCTATTGCTAAGGCAAGGGACAGTTAGAGAACAAGAAAAAGGAAGGAGGCTGGTGAAAATGTAGAGTCAGGGAGGGAGATGTGGTAGAATTGGGGTGGCTGATAAGAAAAAGGATAGTGCTAAAACCAGACTGTGTTCATGAACCAAGATTCTATTCTTGACCCATTCAGAATTTCCCCACTATTCCCCCTGGAAGGTATTGTATTCCATTTGAGCACTTTGTTTATTGATTTTAATGTTAAGTACAACATATTTACAAGATAATGGTAGCTACTGACTTCAAAGAAATGATGCAATTATATAAGCAAGCTATTTTTTTAAAGATTTTATTTATTTGAGAGAGAGAGAATGAGTGAGAGAGCAGGAGCAGAGGGGGAAGGGCAGAGGGAGAGGGAGAAGCAGATTCCCCATTGAGCAGGGAGCCCAATGACCGGGGGCTTGACTCTGGGATCATGACTTGAACCGAAGGCAGACACTTAACTGACTGAGCCACCCAGGCACCCCATAAGCAAGCTATACATACATATATAAAATGTATAAATGTATATATAGCTTGCATCATGTTCTTACTTTCCTAGTCCTTACATCAGAAAAATTCCTTTTAATATACCTCTCTATAGCCCTTTCCCACATTCTAGCACATTCTTCCCTGCTCCTAGAATCCTACCCAGTAACATGAATGTAAAAAAGCAATTTAATAATAAGAATATATTGAAGCCTAGTGACCTATATGTTAATCCTATAGATCCTCAGAGCTATACTAAGTTCATCCTCGACCTTTTCTCTAGGAAAAACTCAAAATCCTTTAGGCTCATATGCTCTTTCTCATCTCAATTTCTGGAAGTCTTTGTGAAATTTATTTTCCCCAGGGAACTACAGGGTTCAAATCTGTATATGATTTCGTAATAAAACTATAGTTAGGATGACCACACAACATACTGTCTAACCTACGGCATTTCTGAATGAAAGAGGACTCTATCAGTAATTTTGTTGGGATGGGGACAGATACGCACCGTAGCTATAATCAATGCTTAAATCTGAAGAATACCTTCTAGTTTCCAATGGAGACGTTGGTGTTAAAAGTTCCAACAACAAATTAAAGGGCAGAGGAGACAAAATCTCAAACAATTAAAATTCCGCCCCATACCCCCACCTCAAGAAAACAAATGCTGAGGACCATGAAATTTAAATATTTATTTTTAAACCCCCCACAACACTGGAGTATGCTAGAAACAGTTTACAGGACTAATAACTCTAATGAATAAACAATATAATTCCTACCAATGATACAGCTGTGTTGTAAAGTTCCAAATAATCCATTTATAAATTCGTTGCTTTTGCTTTTACAAAAATACTCATTCAAACCACGATATGAGTTGCAAAATTAGTTCTAGACCTCTACAGATTATAAACTGTAATTGCGTTTCAGTCACATAGCAGGAGAAAATTTCAACTGAACCATTACTTCAAAATACAATGCATTAAAAGTAATTGTTACAGTATGGGCACCAATGAAAAGAACTTTCTTGGCATATGACATGACCACAACTTATTCAAGTGTCTGTATTATTACAGAAAGAGAAGAGGTAATGGCCACTTTGACTAAAAACTGTACTCTTTACTTGAAGAACACCTTTCTTCTAATATTTGGCAATTATTCCGATTTTTAGAAATGACTTCTGTGCAAAAACCAAACTGTGCTGATCCAAACAATAAAACGTTAACTACCAAAACTAATTAATATCAATAATTCTACAACTACTGAAATATAGCCTCAGTTCGGAACTTAGGCAGGCATAATATATATAATGGGCTTAAAAGAAAAAAGGTATTACCCATATAACAGTACCATAAATATAACTGAAAATTAACTGTACAGTCTAACTTAACTTTTGTACGGACACAGATCATCCTGTACTATGGTTATTTTCATATTAACTAGAAAATGCTTACTTAAATACCCTTTCAAAAATGAACATATGATGCTTATGTACTGGATAATTATGAAGAACAAAAATGTATAAATAGTTTATAGGACACCTCATTACCATGACGAAAATATGCTGGTGTAAGTTATACTCATACCTGCTGATCAGGTACTTACTCACATGATTATCAGCTTTTACTTAAGCTCCCCAAATCCAAGCATATAATATGCGCTATGAGTTGAAGATTTTAAAAACGAAGCCTGACTAATTCCTCCAGTATTGCCAAAAACCCATACTTGGCTAGTTAATATTGCTTTAAATTTCCAACCATGTTAAATAAGGGTTAACTGCCTCTTCTGCAAGAGAAGGTCAATACTGCACACCAAGAGGTACCTCTGTTGCTACATGTTGCCTATAAATGCTTCAAACACAGGGCTCTCAAATGAGATCGTCATTGAGCTACCTGGAAAATCATCCCAACTCGGTAGAGGGAGTCAATACTTTTCAGGTTTCATTTCCAAGAGCTTATTAAAAACTTCCCTTTTAAGAAAATATGACTTGTTTTCACCTCTCCACCCATAGTCATTTTTAGAATATGCTCGTGTTTTGTTTTTTTTTTTTGAAGTGTTTCGAGGCTTGATGATTTATAAACGTTGAGTACTTAGGATGACTTTGAAAGACCTGTATGTTTCATGAGTGTACATTTAACTAAAGATCAAAACATGAGAGGTATTCATCCCAGTAACTTAAGTAATAATGATACCTAAAAGCAAAACTGTATCTCAACATTTAGTAGAATACAGGTGAAACTATAGTATTAAAAGATATTCCTTACAAAATAATCTCTTTAAAATATAAAATGATAAACACCATCACAAAATAGTTGAAGAGCTTCTTCCAAATCTTCAATGTTGCAAAGATCCAAAAGGCACATGGAGCTCATGAGTTAAGCACTGTTAAGCTTGAAGTAGCTTTGGTGGGTTTCTCTGGGTCCGTATGAAACAGAAGCCAATAATAAGTTGCTTAGGGAGATTCATCTGCTGAACACCTATAAAATGAAGAAAAACTTAAACCGATATACAATTACACATATTTATATTCCTCATCTGTATGAACTCTGCAGTAAAGGTACTGATTCAGCAAACTAAACTCTTTTACTGAATCTCATCAGGTAGACGTTAAAATATAAAGAAGTTCAAAAATCTCTTCTGTAGGGGCGCCTGGGTGGCTCAGTCGGTTAAGCGTCTGACTCTTGATCTCAGCTCAGGTCTTGATCTCAGGGTGGTGAGTTCAGGCTCTGTGTGGGGCCCACTTAAAAACAAAATCCCTTCCATATCTGATTTGACAACCTCCAATTGATTTGTTTGCAAATAGGAAAAGAGCGGGAAGTTGTCCATGAAAGTCTAAGGGATTTTGAAGAGGAGCTTTAGTGTACGAAGACAAATAGGCTTCATCAGATAGAAGAGTGTGTGATTTTACAGGCCATATAGTTTGCTCCAACTTGATCCCAGTGCCACCACAAATACAAACAAGTAGAAAGATGCACCGAGAAGTGATATAATGGGATTGAGACTAGAATTAGTATTGCTTTATTCTGCTGGAGCTAAGGAGTTGTGTGTATGCTTGTGCACGCATACAAAAGTCTGGTTTCAAAAGAGAACTTAAACATTAACTGTATGACTTAACAAAATTAAACCAACAATTTGAGACAGTGTGGAAATTGAAGTCAATCATAAGGACCTACCTAAAATCCCTCCCTTAACTTTTCTTACAGGGGCTAAACGTAAGAACTTTAGCACTGGAAACTATGTGAACAGTGGTGTATGAGGGTAGTGGCAAGAATGAAAGCATTCCTAAATGGTATTTACAAGGGCCCAAATAAAAATAAACTCCGAGACCTTTCGTCTATTCCCCTACTAGCAGGCAAAGGAGAAATAAACAAAACAGGCTATTTCTTGCAGCGGGAAAAGTACCTTGTAATGCCCGAAGATAACAATTCCAAAAGCTCGTGTTTAAAGATGGGCAACAAACAAAACAGTTTTAAACATACAACTATTAAGAAGTGAATAGTTGAAATGACTGAATCAAGGTGATCATATTGTATCATAAACATCCCACAGAAAATGTCAAAATAATTTCTTACATGACATTTCAAGCTTACTTTTGAAATTTTTCAATTAATTTCTTCACCATTTTATCTGTGATGCCAGGACAGGCGGCTTCGGCCACAGCAATACTTTTCTCAAGTTCTTCAATTGCCTGATTCCTGCTAGCGTTATTCTCATCCTGCTGTTTAAGCTGAGAAAGATCAATAGCAATAACATTTAAAATTACTAGACTTCTTAACATAGATATTGAAAGCTAATGAATCCATACTTACTTCAGCAAACGCAGGTGTGATTATCATAGACAAACAGCTCAGGGTTTGCACAAGATCTTGCTCCTTGGAACAAATAATATGGATTATGCACATGAAATTAACACAGTAAGTCATGGTTTTCTTATTCTGTAACAAGCGAGCACTAATTTGAAACCTCCCTCCCAAAAGAGCCAATATAAGGCACATCTCCATGCTTCCTTCCCACCCATCCATTACCCAGAAGGCCTCTAACCTCTAGGATTACAACAGATAGATATCCACGATTACACTGGGGTTATGCATGTCTAGGTAAGTTGCATTTAAAAACATGCCGATGGCCACTTAAACGACCTCCATGACCTTTACTTAATTGGCTCAAAACTAATGACTAATGAAGCATACTGTGGATACAGTGAGGTAGGTGGGCATTTAGGGGTATTAAATTCTAATAATTTTTGGCCATCACAATCTCACTACATTAGTCTGAAAGAGTCTATTGAGAGGAAGTGATCATCGCCATGCACATACTGCCCCATTCTGTAGTTTCTTTGGATCAGGCTTCTTTCGCACGGTGGTAAAGCTCCATTCAGGATGAGTATTATTTTCTCTGCTGGTGGGTTCCCTAAAGAGATGGTTCAAAATACGTTCCTAAGTAACTAAGCTTGGTGAAAATACCAAATCAATGCAGCCAGACTCTGAAGAGTTATTCCAATATATAAAAAATCATAGTATAAAAAAGCATTCGATCTCAGTTTCAGGTGGATACTACAATTTACTGAAGAAGAAGAGCAGTGGTCCTCAACTCCTAAGTGTGCATCAGAATCGCATGTGGAAACCTCTTACCACATAAATAAAGTCCTGCCCCCACCCTCCCCACTGACTGGATCAGGATCTCCTCAAGTGTGGCTTTTGATTCTTTTTTTTAAAGTTCCATGGGCTACTTTCACGGGCAGCCATGGCCAACAAACTATTACAACAGGGCACAAAAATCATCCTGGTATTTTTGATTCTTTTCAAAGTGGGGCAATTTCTCATAAATGCAGGACTCTGAGAGTATTAGTGAAAGAAATTTCATGTTGCCTTTGTGCCAATTCGGCCAGTGGAAGAGTAAATTCTGGTGTAACCTACAGACTTCCTTGGTCTACATTAAGTTATGGACTTAGAATCTAAGATGTCAAGGCGAATGCTGCAGTTAGAAAAACAGTGGAACTTTTTTAGGGGGGGTGGAAATCATACATAGATGAATATTTAAATCTATCAGTCTGATCCCAGTTTAGTATGTGGCCAAGGGGTAGGAAAGACCTGGAGGTCAGTTCTCCAGAAGGATTTTGCAGGTTTCCCCCAAAGTATGAGAAGACATAGCCCCTTACCACTCTGGGCAAACTAACTTTTAACTGAATCTTGTTCCAAAATTTTGTAATATACTCAAGTATCCACTAGGGGTTAGACTGAGACCATCTACAACTAGAGCAATTCACTTCTAAGAAAAAACGTTTCCAAATTCATTATACTCCACAAACTGTGATTTTAAAAGACTTCCACGGTTTTTACAGTAAAACTTTAAAATGAGGTTTATATTTTATGCTAGAGAAAGCATAGTGGATAGTACTTAAAAGACAGGCAACATTAGAATGGGTTACCTACATAAAAATTAAATGATTTGTACGTACGAATCAGAGCCCTCGGAATCAGACTCATCATCACTGTGCCCTTCTGCTTTCCATCTCTTAAATCGATCTATCAGTTCGGTCAGATAAGAAGTCTTCTTTGAATTTTTTACAATGAATTTGTGTTTCAGAAGTTCTTTAGCTGTAGGACGCTAGGGAGAAATATGAAGGACGCATGAATACTTCTAGGCTCTTTATGATTGCAAGGGGTGGTAAAAATTATTTCAATTATTAAGCAGAAAAGGTACATCTGAAAAGTAGGTCTACAAACATGAGGACAACTAAAATGCTGTAGGGCAACACACAGCTAATTCTACTTTTTGAAGTGGCTCAAGGCAACCCAGTTAAATTTACTACCTTGGTACCAATTTGTTCAAGCCCAGTGGGCAAAAAGGTGGCCTACCTACCCCAAACTGGCAGGCAGGACCTTCAAAAAAGCAGAGAAACACATGGCAGGATTTTGAAAATCAGTTAAAAATTTAAAAACATTTCAACATAGTGCTTTCAAATACTCTTCTTATATTTACTGTAAGTTGAAAAAATGGATGACAACTAGCAAGGCTGTAACTTTATTATCATCTGCACACGTCATATGATCCCCAGATTAATCCTTTCTCCATCACACATTAATTCATGGTGCATCTAAATGCAAACACCAGGTGCTGTGGGGGGCTATTTCTCCCCTAGGGTTTTATTAATATCAGAATATTCATTCTCAGTTTAAAAACAGTTACATTAAAGCTTAGTTCTTGTATACTTCTAGCTTCTAGAAGTCACCAGGCAGCTTTATTCTAGAAACAGTAAAGCAACTGTGATCAAATCTGTCAGGTAAATGAGTGGAGTTCACGAGACTTCAGTAAAAGCATATAACTTCATATGCTGTTATTTCTCAACATTAAATTTTTAAAAAAGTGAAACACACATGACTTTTCATGAAAAATGAAAACACAGTTGAATAAAAATCACTGTGGATAGTTACACATGTTCTTTAATAATGACTTCCTATAACAGGAACTTTATTTCTCACATTCTTGCCGTCTGAAATAAGAAATGATCAATAGAATAAGGAAGGAGCTAGGGACCACGAGAAAGAGAAAAAGATACAGGGGAAGGAGAAAAGGAAGTAAGGATCTTGCTAAGAACTGAACAGAATTAGCAAGAGAGAAGGAAGAACCAAGTTCCTAGAAGGATCTTAGGCAATTTTCACATGCACTGTATTCCTCACTGTAGAAAAACCACATTTGCTTATACAGACTTAATAATCAAAAACAAACAGTAGTAATGGCAATATATACTCACAAATGATGGATCTTTGTTCAGGCAAGCGTCAATAAACTCCTTAAAAGACTTAGTAAAGTCTCCAACAAGAGTTGGAGGATTGTTTTTTGGAATAAGAAACAGAACTCTCATCGGATGCATATCAGAGTTAGGTGGCTCTCCTTTGGCTAGCTCAATAGCAGTGATTCCCAATGACCAAATGTCAGCCTGAGGTAAGAGAGAGGAAAAAGTATTAGCTTGAAATTCCATTCCAACAGACTGCCATGAAATAGCCTGTGGGTCACATGATATTCAAGTGTCTCAAAAGGGGTGCCTGGCTCAGACGAGCATGTGACTCTTGATCTTGGGCTCACAAGTTCGAGCCCACATTGGGGGTAGAGAGGAGATCAATCAATCTTAAAAAAAATAAAGTGTCTCAAGAAATATTATGTGAATGTAATAAATTTTTATTAATTGAATTCACTTATTTAAAAAAAACTATCAAATTCCCTAACATTTTGCCAGGCACCACATTCTAGGCACTGAGGGTTCAGGTGGTGAATAAAGCAGACAAAAATCCCTGCTCTCAAGGGGCTTGTGCTCCAACAGAAGAGACAGATAAGTAAATAAATAATATGATGTCAGATGGTGCTAAGTTCTGTGAAGAAAAGAATAAAATCAGGATGAGGGAATAATGATTTGTGGGGGGCTGCAAATTTACACAGGATGGCTAGGGAAGACTACTCTGTGAGGTAATGTTTTTCTTTTCTTTTTTTTTTTTAAAGATTTTATGTTTTATTTATTTGAAGAGACAGAGACAGCCAGCGAGAGAGGGAACAGAAGCAGGGAGAGTGGGAGAGGAAGAAGCAGGCTCATAGCGGAGGAGCCTGATGTGGGGCTCGATCCCAGAATGCCGGGATCACGCCCTGAGCCGAAGGCAGACGCTTAATGACTGCGCCACCCAGGCGCCCGTTTTTCTTTTTTTAAGATTTATTTATTTATTTTAGGCCTATGACCCAGCAATTGCACTACTGGGTATTTACCCCAAAGATATAGATGTAGTGAAAAGAAGGGGCACATGTACCCCAATGTTCACAGCAGCATTGTCCACAATAGCCAAACTGGAAGGAGCCGAAATGCCCTTCGACAGACGAATGGATAAAGAAGATGTGGTCCATATATACAATGGAATATTACTCAGCCATCAGAAAGAATGGTTACCCAACATTTGCAGCAACATGGACAGGACTGGAGGAGATAATGCTAAGCGAAATAAGTCAAGCAGAGAAAGACAATTATCATATGGTTTCACTCATTTATGGAACATAAGAAATAGCAGGGAGATCGGTAGGAGAAGGAAGGGAAAACTGAAGGGGGGGAAATCGGAGGGGGAGATGAACCATGAGAGACCATGAACTCCGGGAAACAAACTGAGGGTTTTAGAGGGGAGGGGGTGGGGGGGATGGGCTAGCCCGGTGATGGGTATGAAGGAGGGCACGTATTGCATAGAGCACTGGGTGTTATGTGCAAACAATGAAGCATGGAACACTACATCCAAAACTAATGATGTGCTGTATGGTCACTAATGTAACATTATAAAATAAAAAATAAGATAAAATAATAAAAAATAGGCAGAAAATCAGAATAGACATTTTTTTCCAAGGAGAACGAAAACACTCACTTGAAAAGATAGCTGACCCCATCTCTATTGCAGCATTATTTACAATAGCAAGACATGAAAACAACCTAAGTCTCTCTTTCACACACACACACACACACACACACACACACACACACACAGATTTATTTATTTATTTATTTGGGGGGAGGGACAGAGAGAGAGAGGGAGAGAATCTCAAGCAGACTCCACGCCGAGCACCGAGCCCGACATGGGGCTGATCCCACAACCCCAAGATCATGACCTGAGTCGAAACCCAGAGTTGGATGCCCCACTCACTGCGCCACCCAGGCACCCCTACGGTGAAGTAATGTTTAAGCCGAGACCTGATTGGAAGAAAGGTTATTCCAGATAGAGGGAAGGGTGAGTGCAAACGTCCTGAGGCCAGAAGGGTCCTTGATATGTTTGAGGAACAGCAGTGAGGCCCCTGTGGTCCAAGAAGACAGAATACAGAGGAGAGTAAAAGGAGATGAGGCTGGAGGCCAGATCATGGACAGCTATGTAGTTGATAGTAAGGACCTTGGATTTTATTCTAAGTGGGATGGAAGGCTACTGAAGGGAATAGGGTCCGAATATTATCAGCATTCTGAGAACTTATGATTTAGCAGGAACACTTGACATAACACTAGCTTTCGAAATACTTTTAAAAGAAGGAAAATCAGGGCAGTTTTTTTCACATAAAATAGCATGCTATATAAAACCTATTATTAAAAACAAAACAGTTTTGTACAGGTAACACTTTACTTTTGAGTCATAAGCTGACTGTTGAATAACTTCAGGAGCCATCCAGAATGGTGTTCCCACAAAGGTATTTCTTTTGATTTGTGTGTCTGTCAGCTGGCCAGCAACTCCAAAGTCAGCCAGTTTAACATCTCCTTGTTCTGACAGCAAGACGTTGGCAGCTGGGGAAAAAAGAAACAAAACCCCTCAGCTTCCTCAGAATGCAGCTATGTTTCTCAGGTTCATATAAGATTTTTGCATACCTTTTATGTCTCGGTGAATTTTCTTTTCTGAATGCAGATAGTCCAGACCTTTCAAAATTTCCTTTAGCATAGTAGCGATCTGGAACTCATCAAATGGACCAGCTCGAAGCTGAGGGGGGAAAACGCACACACTTTTATACACATCCAAACAATCTAGTTCAAACTTGATATTATCTTTGAAATAAGGGAATCACTTAGATATACGAAGCAATTCTGCTTATTAAGACAATATTGAAACAAAGGCGGAAACAATTTAAAAGGTGAGGGAAGAGAGTAAACAAGTCAAAGGGCTGAAAGAGTTTTTAAATGATTAGATTTAATCTCGACAGATAATACAAGCAGTGTGACCTCTGTACCAGTTCCAAGTCTGGAAGGTTCCTAAATATTTACATCCAAGATTTAAGAAATATGCTTAAACAATGACAGAACAAGCTTTCTTTTCTTTTTTGGCTAGGAAAAAAAGAAATCAGCTACTTAAATTTTGGTGTTGGCTATTTAAATGATTAACTATTTACACTAAACTGATTTTGAGATCAGTCAGCCCACAGCACAGTTCTTAGCATTTGGGTCTCTCAATCACTTTGGAAAGCCGAGAGCCTTTTTGAGACCGAATTTTACAAGTTAGCCAGGAATATGATAATTAATCTATTCAGACTTACATTGTAAAAAAAAGAAAAAAAAGATAAATCATGAAGGGATACGGTTTTTCAAATAAATATAACACATTTCCCTTTCTTTCCCCATCCCTGTACCAAAGCCAATAGTTCCAACTGGAATACAAGGAAAGCAATGATTAGGTTTCAGGAGAACTTGTAATGGAATATCTGAAAATATCTCTTTAAAATAAATGGTTATTTTAAAATTCTGGTACCTCATAAAGCACAAACAGTGGACTGTACAGTATTATTACAGGAAAGGGTGGGAATCTAAAGTCAGAGCTGAGGTAGAGCTCTGTTTGCTGGAAGGAGGGAAGAGGTGGTGAAAATCAAACATCGCCCACTCTGCCTCACACTGGGAGGGATTCACAGCTCTTTGGCACCTAGTGTATTTCATCTTTCATGAATGCCATATTTATTCTGAATAAAGGGCACTTTCATGTTGAAATTTAACAGCTTAAAATAGAACCCGTACTTCAGTCTCACCATTGAATATTAACTGCGGTCTGGATATATAGTATACTCCAGGGATGTCCATAGTTCAATAGGTGCCTTTCCTAGGTAACATTATCTATTTACTTATAAATCTATCAACTTCCATCCCAAAAGCTTCTATTTAAACAGGAGTGATTAAAGTTGTTCTCAGAGATGAAAATGGCATTTTATTGATTGCTGGCAATGAAATTCTGAGGGACTACCAAATAACTGAGAGACAAAGGTCATACTAAGGATTCGTAGTTAGTATCACTGATCGTAGCATGTTGACAGGGGCAGAGGCGGTATAGCCTCAGTTACTTAAGAAATAGGGCAAGGTCTGTAAGAGATACTACTTGTCATTCTCAAGGACTTCCAAAAGTGGCCTGGATAAGCCAGTGAATTACGTAATACAGAATTTAAAAAAACAATACATTTCCGTAAAAACAAACAAAAAAGGGGTCTTATAGACCCACTAGCGTATCGGGTATATTTAGCTCCAGTTTAAAATTCAGGAGAAGTACAATCTCAATGAAGGGGGTACTGGGAGAGGCTGGGAGGGGCAGACTCCATGGCAGGGCAATGGGAATGGGGTGCTACAGCTGGGTTTTTCTGGTTCATTATGAGACAGAAAACTATTTCAAGGCTTGTGGTTAAAATGTTTCCTTAGCCATGTTGACAACAATGAGTAAAGGAGAAAAAAAGGGAGTTGGAAAGAGAATGAAGGTAAAGTCGATGGAACAGAGACTGGTTTTTTATTTGCAGTACAACCTTGGAAGAGATAATGCTGAAATCTTGGTCCACGGGCCTTGGAGTGCATAATTGAACTTCTCCTCAATGACTGAAGACCACTCCAATGTCTCTAATAGCTAATACCTCTGCCTCCAGGGCCGCATACTGGCCTTGGATAATCTGCCTCTATTGTCCACTGAGCGCATGCAAGAGAGGGACATCTGCTCTTTCACAGACTATACTTATGGGCCTGGGGCTGTCCCCCACTCCTTTGACTTTCAGCTGGTCCTAATGCAGCACATTACGTTACGCCTTCTCTTATGAGCAAATTGTTTCCAACTTTTTTCTTTGGTGCTATTTTATTCTATTAACTTTATTGTATGAATTTTTGTTGTAAGCTATCACAATTCTTCCTCGAAGGAAGTCAGGTAAGATCAATTCCATAAAATAACCTACAATATGCACATAGTCTGTTCATATACAACTAAGTTTTTTTTCAAGAATGGGAGAGAATCTTGAGGTATACACTCTAAAATGCTGATGTCAGTTACAAGTAATAATCACATTCCTTTAGCTGGGCACCAGTTTAAAGTGAGAAATAATTTCTTCCCAGCATCCCTCTTGTTTTCTCTTGTCCCTAATAGCAGTGCCCTCCCTCCAACCTAATCCTTTCTTAAATTCCCCAAATGCTAGCATTCATTTGTACTGCACATTTTCTCATCATTGGCCCTCCTTACAAAGGCCAGTTACATGAACTTCATCATTCAATCACAGTGTTCTTGAATCTGCGAGCTGGAGAAACAAACCTTGAACAATTACTAATTGAATTTCTTCATTCAACATTTGAGGAAATCAAGGCACAGAGGTTCAATGGCTTGTCCAATATTAGCCAGCTAGTCAATGGCAGAACCAGGACTAGGACTTAGGTCTCTTGATTTTTAGGGAAGGGATATGGTGAGCACCTTGGGGGACCAAGTAAGGTAACTGATCAATTTGAAATGGGCTCTTAATATTTAAAAAGTAGAAAAAGGAGGATCGTGGAGCAATTGGCAGGCTTCTTGTGGAGCTAATGAAAACACTGTTGTGGAATAAAACTACGTGACAAGACAAATGGAAATGGGGTCATTTAACTTCAAGAAAAGAATGAGATCTGACTCCATAAGCATGAAGGATTATTATACAAAGAAACACCAGTTGTGTTCTATCACTAGAGAGGAAAGAGAAAGAAAAAATGAACTCAAGCTTTAGGATATAAGAATTAGATTAGACACAAGGAAGGATTACATAACTCAGCAATTGATTAAAATGAGATGAATTCCTAGAAGGAGATGAGACTCTCCATCAAGTTTAATTACCATTTCTTTAGAATGCTTTAAATATGGTTCGGTTTAAAGGAAACAAAATCTCTTACAGTCATTTCTGTTCATAGGATTATTTGAAACTTTGGAGTCATTGGCAGGAAGGATTAAATCTTTTTAGAAATATTTAATCACTCACGGTTGGGAAAACTCATCTCCACTTGAAAATAAGAGTTAAAATATTACTTGATGATCTTAATCATCAAAACACTTTATTTTTAGAAACAGCATACTCTATAATTTCAAAAGCAGAAGCATGCTAAGGAAATACAAGTCATATAATATTAAAGACAGAAGAGAACTTAGAAATAACTTCTTTGTTTTATAGGATATCCAAGTCTAAGGATTTTATGTGTCTGGTTCACAGCCACAGATTTAGTTATGAAGGCAGCTAGCCCCATAACCTCAAACTCCTATAGGCCAGCCCACTGGCCATCCTACTACACAAAGTCGCCTCTAGTAATGCATACTGAATTTTAAATACAATGTCATATTAATAAAGACGTAAAAGGGGGAAAAAACAGCAATGATAGAGCCACACCAACTTGAGGAAAACAACCTGTGTTTCTCAAACGGATTTTGTGTGTAATCACAGCTTCATTGTGTGAAAGTTCTGCTCAGGGCAGGATTTTAGCATCCTGGTCTTTGCCCACTAAAATGTCCTTAGCACTTCCAAGTTATTATGATAACCAAAAATGCCAGCACATTTCCAAATGGCCTAGAGAGGGGCAGAGAGAATTCTGTAGGGAACTGGGTCTGTAGGCCTATTTGGTGAGAACCCAAGAACCAGTTTTTGTGACAGTTACCTGAATCACACATTTTTAAAACTCCAAGAGCACTCTATCTTTGCAGGGGAATGCTTGCAAAGTAAAACTCTAAACTGATAGCAGTTGTCAGATACAGTTCTAATTTGCAGAGCTTTATTTCATTAAGCTATTCACATTTCATACACTCTCTAAGAATGTCAGTAATATGCCCATCCTGCAATCTAGCTCAATCTACATAAGGGTAGTGGTCCTGAATAAAGTGTTTAATTTGAACATATTAACTGAGCAACCACTCAGCTTGCCCAAAAGCCATTGCTTACTCCAGTCAAAAGAAAAAAGTTAAAGTATAGAAGTGCATGTGTGTAATTATTTAAAAATACTTACAAGATCCAGTGCTGAACCACCACCCAGGTATTCCATTATAATCCATAATTTTGAACCCTGTAAAAGCCATGGAACAATTTAATAATCACAAACCTGAGCCAAATAACATACTAGCATAAAATATTAAATCTGACATACTAATGTGCTGGTTCTAAAATACAAGTTTAAAATTACTTGTTTGAAGCCCAGCATATATTTTTCCATAGAACATTATAAATGAAAGTAAAGTTCTGAGTCTTGACCTTCCTCCCAACCTATTTAGCCTGTGATACAGCAAAGTGAAGAACAAATTATTATTATTTTTTTTACTGTTGAACTATTAGCAATTTTTATAAAACCCAGAAAAAAGAAACCATAGCCTTAAATTATTATTTTGGATGATTCTGAAAGAAAAAGATAGTTACATTAAAGAATGAGGAGGTATATGGAGACTTGTAGAAATTTTAAATGGGGCTTCTGGGCACTTCCCATGTAATTTTAGAGTTTGAGTACACTGGATAGTTTGCCTTATTACAGTTTTTGGCTTTGGTTCCCATGTACTGTATCACTTTTATCAGCCATGATTAATGGGTATTTTGGTACACATGTGGAGCCTAGAAAGGATATTATCTCTCCTCGCCCCCAACCCCTACTGCTGAGGTACATGGTTAACAGAAAGGGAGTGTGTAGCTTGAAAAGCATAGGATTACTTGATTACTCCAGGTAGAATTAACTTCACTGTAAGTTGTACAAGAAGAAATCGGGTAAGCACATGTATATACATTTCAAATCAGGCACACACACATATGCACACAAAAAATTGGAATAAACCATTAAATCTTTTCTTCTTTCAGCTGTAGTTTGAAATACAAGGGACACTTCTCTCCCCAAATCATTTCATGAATGGTATTCTGTGCATTTTTGTGGGACCACAGATTTGACTGTAAGTGGATCGGTTGATTTTACTATCCTGGCAAGGAGCCAAGCTGTGAATGGCTTGTGTTCTAAAAGTCCATTTTTCAGTAAGGTATTTCAAAATGGGAAAGCAAGCATTTTTCCCATAAAAATAAAGTTGAGGTTCCTGGGGTAGTCCCCCCACAAAAGATAACTGAACACGAAGGCATCCACAGTGTAGCAGGAAGAATGCCAGAGAAACGAACTACTATTTACACCCTCACAACGTTTCCAGGGGATAAATGCACTCAGTGTTATGGTTCAACTTGGGATGCCAGGGACGCATTTCTTACCTTTACAGCCCTGGCTGTGGGATGAAGATTCTCCAGCTACTGTCAGGAGCCGTCAAACTCTACACTCCCTGGGAAGTACTCAGGAGTTCCAATCAAAATGTCCATGTGTCTCCATGAGGCTGGGACGTTAGCATGGCAAGAGAATGGACCCTAGTAACATGACGATGGGTGACACTGTCACGTAGGGACTGGGAGGTGGCCTAGTGTTCGGGCCCAGGGAGGAAGGGCTCGGTTAAATTAAGATGAAAGGATTCCTCCTTTCTTTCTGGATGATGACACCATGCAGGATGAATGAGAGGGGAGGGGGATAATGTACCTTTCCCCCAGTCTTAACATCCACTCCCCTATCACAGCCTGAACTGAAGAAAGAAAGAGCCGAGAGTCTTTGCCAGTGGTGGTGTCTAGGACAGGAAAGAGGAAATACGTCCTTGTAACAGTGGGGAGGGGAAAGAGTTCTGGGAGTGCTTCAGGTAACTTGTTTTTATGTCTAGAAATCAGGCCCTCAGAACCTGAGAATTGTCAACCTGATGCATCTTTATACTTTTTTCAAGAGAAGAAAAAAGTGTTTCTCACAACGCCGCATAGCCTGAGAATTTTTTCTTTTGCCACAAGTTTGTTTCTAGTAAGTCCTATGTACTACCTTATGAATTCAGAATGCTTCCCATTCCCCTAATATTTAAAAGACAAACAAAAAGATCTTATTAAACACGTTTATCTATTTTCTAGTTCTGCGTGAATGAAAGCATCTGTTTTCCGAGTTTGAAACAACGTGTGTCCTTTTTTTGGGAGGGTAGCGACTCAAAACAGAAACTTACCAACTGTCTGTCCTCCACTAAAGCATATTTATGGAAAGCTTAAAATGTTATTAAAGTTATGCGTAAGCAACTTCCAGATCTGAGAAAGGCGGCTTCCTCCTTGCAAGCAAGCTGTTGGGTGGGACCGGGACTCTTCAGAAACAGGGCAGGGAAGGAACCAGAGCTGCAGGTCAGATTTTCTGCCTGCTTCCTTCTGATCGCCACTTCTGCAGACAAGCCTCACTGGAAAACCGCCACAGTTCTGGACCTTCAAAAGAAGGCTACGCAGGTGTGGGAGCTGAAGTGAGGCTGGTGGAGCTCTTCCCTGCTCAAGGAAGCTTCACCCACAGAGATTCTTCTTACAGGTTCCTTGTCCACAGCAGGTCTCAGGGAAAACACCAATTGCAAACAAAACAAAACCGAAGAGCCTAGACTCTATGTTTATGTTCTTTTGGAGGACTACAACTTCTACCTTTGATTTTGGTGCAAAGATGTTTGTGTTGGAGAATGCAAATAAGTATGTTTGGCTTGCTTTTAAATAATTTAAAAGGCTGAGATGATATCTATATACCGGTTTAAAATTCCAAAAGAGCCACTGACTGCAAACCGTAACTGTACATCCGGCACACTGAAGCACAGGAAGTCCCTTAAGGAAAAACTCCACTTCTCCACTTACAAAGTGACCTACACAATTTAACAACGGCTTGGAGGAGTAAGTTTAAAGTCCTGCATCAACATGGGTGGTCAGGGGTTAGGAAATGGCTATCCGTTCCAAAATTCAGAAGGCCTCAAGAGTAAGGACTCTAGATTGTACTACTTACTGGGGAGAACTTGGAGCCTTGTGCCAACAAATTACTGGCGTCTGTAGTGTCACCTCTGTCACCCCACAGGAAGGCCATTGAACCCCACTGTTTGCCGCTAAACAGACGCTTGGCCAAAGCGGGGAGAAAGGCTACTGCAGAATTTGGAATTCATTTGTTCATAGAAAAAAAAACATTTAAAATACCCATTATATGTATTTGAGAGAAGATTATTGTACTATATATTAAATACATGTTGAATTAAATGGGCTGGCCAATGAATCTCCTAGCCAATCATGACATTGACCATATATTCCAAAATGCACAACTAAAGTCAACCAGTTACCAAAGGACAAATGCTCTCTGATTCCACCTATATAAGGAACCCAGAGTCATCAAATTCATAGCGACAAGAAGTAGAATGGGAGGTACCAAGGACTGTGGAGAGGAGACAATGGGGAATCATAGTTTAATGGGTACAGAGTTTCAGTTGAGGAAGATGCCAAAGTTCTGGAGATGGATGGTGGTGATGGTTGCACAAAAACATGAATGTACTTACTGCCACAGAACTGTACACTTAAAATGGTTAAAATGGTCAATTTTATGATGTATATTTTACCACAATAAAAAGGAAACAGCACGTAAAATTTTATAGAACCACAAGGGACAGGAGAGATCATCTTGTCACATGCTTTACTACTCTTGAGTCATTTTCTTCCAAACTAGAATACCTTCTCCACACTTCACCCTCACCAAAATTATGCTCAAATTCTTGTTCAAATGCTACTCCTCCTTGTTAGGGTTATTGTACTTGATGTACCCACAGATAAGTGGGTAATATGAAGCAAGTTAGATATATCTATCTGGGGCTAAGGAGAGAGGCTAGAACCAGAGACATGAATTTAGAAGTTGTCACGATAGGGGTGCCTGGGTGGCTCACTCAGCTAAGCGTCCAACTCGTGATTTCAGCTCAGGTCATGTCTCAGGGTTGTGGGATTGAGCCCCACATGGGGCTGGCATTCAGCACAGAGTCTGCTGGAGATTCTCTCCCTCTGCCCCTCCCCCCTTTCAAATCAATCAGTCAACCTTAAAAGAAAAAAAAGAGAAGCTGTCATGAGAAAGAGGAGACTGATCAGGGCAAATATGTAGAATGAAAGGAATATACATAGTAGGGCACTCAATAAATAAATGTCTGCTAAACTGAATCTAATATGGGGCTCTGTAGAGGTGTGTTATCTCAAGTTTAAAGCTGTATTTGTTTTGAGGAAAAAATACTGTAAGGAGGAGAAAATTTTTCCCTCTTCAATTTCCTTGAAGTTTTATAAGAAAACTCCAAAACACAATTTTTAACTAAGGAACGTTCCAGAAACATTCACCATATGCTGGGAGTAAACACACACAAAAGTCTCAGGAAAAACAGTGAGAAGGTCACAGAACTTTATAGACCCTATTCTGGAATATTTTACTCCTATCATTCAATTCTTTTTTTTTTTTTGATAAATATCAAGGTGGTGGAATGTGGAGGGGGGCATATTTTCTTAACATAAACAGAAATCTAAAGGCGATTTTTAGCAGCAAATAAAGGCATGATTCAAATTCTATTCAATGCCTGAGCGAGCTTCATTTTAAGATTTACATCGAACTAAAAAAATATTTAAAGATTATAAAAGATTTTTCCAATATTATGAGATCAGAAGGGAAGGGTTTGCTTATTTTAGCACTCTTCGTAAAGACTAACTTTGTCTCTCAAGAAAATCTGCAGTGAACTAAAATTAAAGGAAAATACTGTGGTCATACTGATGTTTGTCTGGTTTTTACTCTTGTTTTTAAAAATGAAGTTACACAGTAAGCTCAGTCAAAATGAATACCTTGTACATTTTTGCATGTTTCAAGGAAATCACTACAACTGCATACAGTTCAGAGAGCATATAATTTTCTCTCAAGTGCAGTAACTTTTCCTACAGCTTACAGTGAGGTCTTGGATATGTATGATATCCTGTGTAAAGACAACCTGAGAAAAACCCATATCCTACCATACTCAATTAACTTGACTCACAAAATCCCCCACGTCATCTGAAATGGAAGGATGCACCACAATAAAAACATAAGTCGATTCATAATGCAGGTCTCTGATGGTACTTAGAGGATGTAGCCTTGAGTTATATTGACTCCATTAAACAGAACCCTGCTATATTTGATGTGATTTTAGTTTAAAAAAAAAAAGCAAGCCTACAGAGTCTCACTGTTTTAATATAAATGGAAAATAAACAAGTTGGTCAATTTAAGTTGGTAATTTAAATAAATGATATTAAAAGCTTATAATATCATAAGCTATTTCTGTGTGTATATATATGCACATGTATATAGAGATAATACACATACATTTATTTATTCTAATGTAAATAGATTCAGGATACAAATAATCAATATCAGCCAGCTGTGAATTTCTACAATTTTATCAAGAAGTGACATGTTTTTCAAAGTAGTCTTTCATATCGTGGACTTTTTTTTTTTTTTTTAAAGATTTTATTTATTTATTTGACAGAGATAGAGACAGCCAGCGAGAGAGGGAACACAAGCAGGGGGAGTGGGAGAGAAAGAAGCAGGCTCCTAGCAGAGGAGCCTGATGTGGGGCTCGATCCCACAACGCCGGGATCACGCCCTGAGCCGAAGGCAGACGCTTAACCACTGTGCCACCCAGGCGCCCCCATATCGTGGACTTTAATTAATGATGGCAAAGGGGATAAAAATACTTCAGTTTAATCCTTTAAGAAGACATCATGGACAATGGTCCTGATTCACTGACTAGTCTGAGAACATTCTATAATCAAGATTTGGACAAGACAATCTATTTTATTTATTTAAATGTTAAATATTTATTGGGTGACTAGTACAAGTACACTATGAGGGGAATTTTTTTAAAAACATGAAATCTTTGGAATAAATAATACAAACAGCTATAATTCATTTTCCATGAGTACCGAGTCTGAGTTAACAAAGTCTATAAGCAACCAATGAAACAGTCAATACCATGTTGGTACTCATTTTCAATATAATATAGAATAACCCATTTGGAATAGGGCTTATTTAATATTTTTAGTCAGTTACCGAAAAGAGCTTATGTGTTATAGGTGCCTAAGAATAGCAAAGGTTAAGGTTTGCTCTAGAGTAGGTCTGGAATTACCAGGATTCAATCCAGAAAGAGTTAACCAGATGACTAAACAACACACACACACAACAACAACAACAACATCAACAACAAATTCCTGAGGCTGCCTCAAACCAAGCCTGCTATGGGAAGCAGGAGGGAGACCTAAATGTATTGAGACTGAACGATCTCTCAGGATTCCTTAAAAGGAGTCTGACCCACTAAATAAGTTTTGTGGAAAAGAATTCAAAAGCAACATATGCCACACAGAATCAATTGTGTGTACAATTAAAGAGAGTAATGGCTAACATTCAATTCCAACTGAATAGGAACTACCATCTCCTCTTGGAAGCCTTTCCTTCACACCACCACCCTCCCCTCAAAACGACAGAAGTGACTACTTGCTTATTTGTGCCCCAGCTGTACCTTGTACATACTTAATCACAAAATCTGCACCCTTCTAGTGCAATGTGGGACTGTGAGCTCCTTTATGGCAGGGGTGAGTTATTCATTTTTTTTAAAAGATTTATTTATTCCCGAGAGGGGGGAAGGAAGGGGCACAGGAAGAGAATCACCAAGCAGACTCCTGCTGAGCGTGGAGCCGGACGTGGGGCTCGATCCTACGACCCATAAGATCATGACCTGAACCAAAACCAAGAGCCAGAGGCTCAACTGACTGAGCCACCCAGGTTATTCATTTTTATATCTCCAGCACCTAATACAGTGTATGACACACAGTGACAGGCTGTTTAAGGATTTAGTCTACTACGCATTCATTCCACATTCATCTAATTCATGTAATATTAGAATAAACAGGCTTTGTAAAAAGGCAGTGAAATTTATGATTTCTAAATCAGTGGTAACGCATATAGATAGATTATCCTAGGGTTTATTTGGTCAGCAGAATTTAAAAAGATAGCATTAATTCTTATGCAGGCCAATAGTTTGATGAGTTATAAACACATCCTTTTTGGCCTAGAGATAGATGAACGAAAAACCAAGCAACCAACCAACCAACCAACCAAACAAAACTCTTTCCCCCCTTGTAAACCCTGAAAAGCAAAGATCTAACTTAAATTGTCTTCCTTTGAAAAATTTCAACATGGGGCTAAAAATTTTTAATTTTAAAATAATTGTAACTGTAACCTAAGCTGGATTTTTCTATTTATTCTTCACATTTCAGTAGACACAGATCCTGACTTTTTTTTCAAGATTTTATTTATTTATTTGAGACAGAGAGAGAGCAAAAGCAGGGGGAGCAGCAGAGGGAGAGGGAGAAGCAGACTCCCCACTGAGCAGGGAGCCTGACATGGGACTCAATCCCAGAACCCTGAGATCATGACCTGAGGAGAAGGCAGACGCTTAACCGACTGAGCTACCCAGGTGCCCCCAGAACCTGACTTCTAACTCTGGAACCCAAGAACTCTTGGGTTTTACTAACCAAAGAGTATTGTGTTATGCAATCACATCTCCATCTGCCATGACCTCAGGTGTCTGGTAATTCCATGATCCTGGAAACAAAAATCCCAACTTCTGTTGGGGGAGGGGAGAGGACAGATAATATTCCATTTGACTCCACTTCAACAGATATTTACCACGGGCTTAAGATGTGCCATGTCCTGTGCTAAGTGATGTAAAAACCAAGACTGGTTGGGCTATAAACTCCCTGCCATCAATTTGCTCATAATCTGGAGGGAGAGAAAGGTGTGTAAATAACCACCGTAACTCAATGGAATAAATGACATACTTATATATCCCATCAATTCTGAGGTTGAGACAGACTGGGCCACTGAGAATAATGTGTGAAAGCCCAGGGGGAAAGCTCTTTCCTGACAAAGGATATGTCTCAAGGACCAGCTGCATTTCTGCTCCCTCGTCAACCCAAAGTTCAGGTGTGGAATAACGGTGCAGCCGAGCGCTGGGATGCATTCAGGATACAGCTGCTAAATCTAAAAACAGTTTATTTGGCACTATAAATGGAGCTGGATTCTGCCTGGAGGCCAAAGACTGCCAAATCCTAATTTAAGACATTGCCTTTCAAAAAATAGAATTAAAAAAAAGAAAGAAAAACTTATAATGAAAATACCTTATGACTTAAATAATACAACACACACATTACCTTTAAATATGATCCATAGTATTTTGTTACATACGAGCTGTCACACTGACTCAAAACAGTTATTTCTTGCTGAATGTCTTCAATTTCATCTTCGGCTTCCTCGAGGTCTATGATTTTAATAGCAACCACTTGCTGGGTACGGTTATCAATTCCTTTGAAAACTTCTCCAAAGGAGCCTTTCCCAATGCGCTCTAATTTTGTAAACAGTTCTTCTGGATCAGCTATGTTATTCTAAGGGGGAGCCGGGGAGAGAGACAAAGAAAAGAACACAAATGTTTTGCATCAAATTTTTTTTACATGAAAGGAAAAATAAATTACGTAAGACAATAACACATTTTTAAAAGCATACAAACTCCCTTGACTCTCCAAATGCACTTTGTTAGAGCAATTATAATCCCAAACAGCCAGCTAGTCCATATTCTACCGGATCACCCATACTAACTGGGCTTAGCTGATCTTGTTACCACAAACAATCCCATACAGCAAATGTTGTCTCTGTTGCCTGTCAAAGGGCCAGGTAATTTTTACTTTGACAACGGCCTTAGCAACATTTTTTTCTAGATATATTTCCTTAGGCAAGGGAGACAAAAACAAAAATCAACTATTGGGACTACACCAACATAAAAAGCTTTTGCACAGTGAAAGAAATCATCAACAAAACGAAAAGGCAACCTATTGAACAGGAGAAGATATCTGCAAATGATATGCCTAATAAGGGGTTAATACATAATTCATATTTAAAAAACTTACATAAATAACTCAACACCAAAAAACCAAATAATCTGATTAAAAAATAGGCAAAAGCCCTGAGTAGACATTTTTCTTTTTTAAGATTTATTTATCAAAGAGAGAGAGACCATGCACACACATGCATGCAAGCAGGTAGGAGGGGCAGAGGGAGAGGTAGAGAATCTCAAGCAGACTCCCCGCTGAGCTTGGGGCCCAATGTGGGCGCCGATCCCAGGACCCTGAGATGTTGACTCAAGTCAAAATCAAGAGTCTGATGCTTAACTGACTGAGCCACCCAGGTGACCCCCAAATAGACATTTTTCCAAAGGCATCCAGATGGCCAACAGACACATGAAAAGATGCTCAACATCACTCATCATCAGGGAAATGCAAATCAAAACTACAATGAGATATCACCTTACACCTATCAGAATGGCTGACCAAAAAAATAACAAGTGTTGGCGAGGATGTGGAGAAAAAGGAACCCTTGTGCACTGTTGGTGGGAATGGAAATTGGTGTAGCCACTGTAGAAAACATACGGAGGTTCCTCAAAAAGTTAAAAATAGAAATATTATATGATCCAGTAATTCCGCTACTGGTTATTTACCCAAAGAAAACGAAAACATTAATTCTAAAAGATATATGCACCCCTATGTTTATTGCAGCATTACTTACAATAGCCAGAATATGGAAGCAGCCCAAGTGTTCGCTGATAGATGAATGGATAAAGAACATGCGGTATATATATGATATAATATTACTCAGTCATAAAAAAAGCAAGATCTTGCCATTTGTGATGACATGGATGAAACTAGAGGGTATAATGCTAAGTGATATAAGTCAGACAGAGAAAGACAAATACCATGTAATTTCATTTATATGTGGAATCTAAACAAAACAAAACAAAAAACAGACTCTTAAATACAGAGAACAAACTGATGGCTGCCAAAGAAGAGGGGGCTTGGGGAGCAGGTGAAATAGATAAAGGGGACTGAGAGATACAAACATCCAGTTATTTAAGTCAAAGAGATGAAACGTCCAGCATAGGGAATATAGTCAACAATATTACAGTAACATCGTTTGCTGACTGATGGTGACTACACTTATTGTCGTGAGCACTAAGTAACGTATGAATCATTACGTTGTAAGCCTGAAACTAATATAACATTGTATGTGAATTATACTCCAAAAAAAAGGGGGCAGGCACTTTTTAGAATAAAGCAGCTGACTAGACAGAGTTTGCATATTAATGCAAGTGTAGTGATGGTGAGAGAACGCCTAACCTAAGCTGTAAGTAGGTGAACTGTTTAAAGTTCTAACATTCTGCCAGCAAAACATTACCTTTTCACTTTCCTTCTCTTTCCAATTCTGACATTCCAATCACCCCATCTGTACTAAACCACCAGGTAAACACAGAATGCAAAAGACTCAAGAATCTATGAGTCTTGTTTTTCTTTCCTTGGGATCCTATCTGTATGTAATATTCTCATCAATGGCTGAAACAAGATTCTCTGCCTTGATCATAATTGCTAGTGCTCATTTGGGAATGGTAATATGCTGAGCTTCCACAACTCATCTCGCAGTAGGAATCCAGAATAAGTCAACATTTTGCTACAACAAAATCTTTAATGAAGCATAGCTTTTTAGGTTAACAAAAGCTTCGGATATTCATAAATTCACTGTCCCTTCCTGATTCAGAAATATCCTTTGTTTTAGCACAATTTTGAATTCAAACTTTCCTCCCACGAGACAATATTTATATCCTTACTTAAAACTCATATTGCTGAATATGTACTACTGATCAAACAGAAACACAAGATTTCCAAACCTCCCCCCAAAAGGCACGTTATTAGTTTGTACTTGAATGCTTCAAAAAATAGAAGGATGCTATCTAGGGCTGGTGAGCTATATATGTTTAATCTGTCAATTGGACCTACATTATCTGTTCATTTACTACAATTTTACCTAATCAACAATTTCAGGAGACAATTATAGAGTTAGCATGTTCCCTTAGATTTTCTGTTATTAGACAACAAGATCGTTAAAGTTTATTTTTGTTTCTCATCAAGCTGTTTGCAACAGCAGCAGCATCAAATAGATCCACTAACGATTCCATTAAACCGCCTGCCTTTGAGCAACTAAAAGCTTATGACCGATTTTGAAGAATTTCACCAACTTTTTTTTTCCAACTTGCCCAAAATTCAGTTTGTACATGACCTGCTTAATTTATAAGCTTCCCCATTCTCCTTGATTGATTTTTTTTCTTTGATGCTGCAAGTTCCTTGTTAGCCGCACCCATCTCCAGTACCCACACTGAACAAATACTATCTTGAGCTACCCATACGGGCTTTTAAAAACAATTTAGATTTCCAGTAGGCTGCAAATGGGTCTTTAATGCTTACATTTTATTATATACCTTCTCTAAAACTTGAGTACCACCATTATTGATTTTGTTGGGGTTTCCTTAGCAAGACACTATACTTTGTTGTGCTTAATATCACATAGTAGCTAACCCACTAGTTACTTCTTCCTATTTTTGGTGATGGTTCTTGTCTTCCTAGTACCTTGTGGCAAAAATACTTGCCAAAGCTCGGTGATAGGTTCACCTCTCTGTAAGTTGCTAAATTCAGTGGGTTTGGAAAAATGAAAGGAACAAATCTTTCCATTTTTCTGATATAACCACAAAACAAATCTGAAATTTGTAAGTATACCATTGATTAAAAAATACATAGGATGTACTCTCTGATAGCACGTTCTGGACTAGGAAGTGTATTCCTTAACTTTATAACAAGATTTTTTGTTGCTGTAAGCAACGAAGATTAAATCCTAATCTCTTTAATTCATGTTTTAAAACGATTTCACTGAAACAATCAACCCCTGGGAGAACACAGCTGTTCTATAATAAAATGGGTTCCTGAAAGTATGTAAACAAAGATTTAAACATCAAGTCACATTTCGCATTTTAAACAAGCTCTGAAGTGAATCCTAACTCATGATAACTTCTGATTTTAAATCAAGAAATACCATATTGGAGAAAGGAAAAAAGAAAGCTTTTACACAATGTTTGCACTTCCCACTCCTTTATTTTGGGACGAAAACTTGTCACTGAAAACCCTAATGTCTAGAGTGGGGGGAATCATGAAAACAACTTTTCCCGAGTAGAACCTCTCCTCCCTGACTTCCGGAAGGATAGAGATCCCTGCCCTGTTTACCAAGTCCTGAATCTTGGGTAGATAATATCGAAGTTCTCTTTCCCTTCACTGTCTCACTAGCTTCTTAAGCCAATGTATACCAAATCTTTATCAGGACAGGTATTCTTTCTGGTTTTTTGTGCAAGGGCAAAATCAAGCAAATACATGGTAAGCATCTCAAGCAATGCAATAGGAAACCACCTATTTCTTCATATAGAAACTGATTTGCCCACTTGTTCACATCACTCTTCTTTAGTCTAAGAAAATCAAGTCAGCTCCCTCTGCATCCCGATCAAATTTTAAGAATATTAAAATATTAGAGAATATTAAGAATTTCCAAAGAAAACTAAAATCTCCTAATCTTCCTACCTCTACTGCAAAATCCCAGTTTACTACTAGATCTGTATTTGCATTGCCTTCTCAAAGCCATGGCGCAGGACGGAGCTCTAAGTTCAATAGCAGCAAATGGGAGGAATGGCTACATTGACTTCAAATGGATTTACAACTAATGATAGACGATTTATACATGCCCCACAAAAACAGGTCTGTGCACATGGGGACCTCACAGGTCCACCTTAGGACGTTCATCGGACTGTGTTTGGATTTGAACTCTTTGGCTCTAAGTACACCGATACAAATTTAAGTCTTAGAAGTTATCATTACTACTAAAACAGTAACGGCAGCAACAAGCTTTCAGTATGGAAATACTCTTAGCATATCCAAAAGAGACATCTTACTGTAGAAAGTCGGAGGCAGAGGGAAGAAACTTAAATCACAGAATCAGAGGGCTGGAAGGATTCTTAAGGGTTCTCTAAGGGCTCTCCAGTCCTGGCTACCCACTGGAGTCACCAGGACAACTTTTTAAATGCAGATATCTATGCCTCATCCCCATAGTACTGATTCGGGATCTCTGAAATTAGGGCCCAGCGGTAAGTTTTTGTTTTAAAGTACTCTAAACTACTTCCTATGTAGTCATTTTGGCACCAGACTTGACATCGGCATTGGGAACCACTGAGCAGACATCTGAAATTTGTATCCTTGATTATAGGGAACTCATCACCCCTATTTTTCCCAGGCAAGCCTGTGGCTCTCTTCTAACTGTGCACACTAAAAGTGGACAACTCAGAGATTAAAAGTAAACCAAAGGGACTTTGGTATTTATATATATATAGCTGTATTTGAAAAATTTAGTCTGCAATACTTCTAAGAATACATCTCTAAAATTAGTGCCTACCCTCAAATAAGACCAGAAAAGTAATATTTACCAAAACACAATGTATCCCGTACACTCTCTCTCCCTCTCTCTCTTTTTTTTTTTTTTGGTAATTACTTCAGTTTATTCCTTCACTATCCAGAGGCCAAGACCCCAGGAAGTGCCACAAAACCGAGGCACGATAGCCCAGAGTGCAATCTCCCATACTCTCTGTGTATGTATCTTCAAACACTTTTTTTTAAAACACAATATGGTGTATGTAATAGCAGGGTACATAATAGGTTCAGATCTAATTGATGACACTTGAGTTAACAGCCAACATCGGCAAAGAGTAAAAGTTTTTAGCTAGTAGAAAATGGGTACAAATTGTGGAGACGGGTGGAGGTAAGGAAAAAGTTTTCCTTGACCTTCTTAAGGTCCCTAGTTGGGTCTGAAAATAAAACTCACAAAGATGGATTAACAGAAGAAAAGCATATACATTTATTTAATATAAGTTTTACATGATACTGGACCCTCCATAAGGAAGTGAAGACTCAAAAAAATTGTTAAACTGGTGGGCTTTTGAAAAGGATTTTATTTATTTATTTATTTATTTATTTATTTATTTATTTGAGAGAGAGAGCATGAGCAGGAGAGGAGGAGAGGGGAGGCTAACACGTGGCTCAATCCCATGACCCTGAGATCAAGACCTGAGCCAAAACCAAGTGTTGGATGCGCAACCAACTGAGCCACCCAGGCACCCCTAAACTGGTGTGTTTTAATGCTAGGTTTGACAAAGAGCAAAAGATTGTGGAAAAGGGCAAAGACTGTGAGCTAAATGTAGTAAACTGGGGGAAACACAGCCAAGGCCTGTTTGTTCAGATTCTTCTTGGCATCCTTTTGTCTTTGGAGGTAAGGATGCTCCTTTCTTTCCAGTACTATGAGAACACCTCCCACATGAGGGTCTTATGACCTGCTTCGGGGGAGAGGGGCAGGGAGGAAGGGAAGGGAGAGAGTCAGTCAGAGTGACCTTCCAGCTTCTATTTCCTCAAACTCCTTTAGCTTAAAATATTCAATATGCCAAGGTGCTATATTTTGGGGTAGCATATCCTGAGCCCCATCAGGAGGATTAGGAATAACTGAATCAGGAGAAACTAGAAAATTGTAAACAGAATTAGAATTAGCCTTGAGGTTTTAATAGAACGGAGACCTGGAAAGCCCAAGGTGGTACAAAAACCAAAGGTACACAATCTGCTTCTTTGAATCTGAGGTAGTCAAAGTAAAACCTCCAGTCTGGAGCTGAGAGTAAAAACGTAATAGATTTAGGGAAGAGAAGGTAAATGATTTCTCAGAGAATTTGACCAGAAAGGGTTGAGCTCAAGTGAAAGAACCTTCAAGAACTAAGAACCCAGCTGAGCAAAGCTGACCTCAAGACAGGTTTTACACTTGCCTCCCTACGATAATAAAATCCATACTGTGGAGGCTCTTGGCTATATGATACTTTTTGTACTTTACAAAGACTGATCTGTATAGAGGCCTGCCAGTGCCTCACTCATGAAGAGGGGAATACAGGAAATGATGAGCAAAGAATGCGCTAATGATATCAGGCTTAGAAAGGAAGACCTCTTACTCTCTTCAAAGTCTCAAGTGGTAACACCAGGAGTGACCTGCAGTGAACTCAGGATGCCCGGACAGTCACAGAGGATAACTAAAAACTGTAGCCTAACAATATATTAAAGACTAGAGATATACCCACTTAACTAACTATTGAAATTGCTCAGATTAGTTCTCCAAAGCTAGAGAGGAAAAGCTTTTCTGGATTACTTCCATGTCTATACTATCACCTGTCATCTAACAGGTAGAATGCATAGAAATCATTTTCTAGGGGCTCCATGAGCCTCAAATGCAATTAGTTCCATTATGACTGCCTGTGTTAAGATTTGTCAACTGCTCTATAAACACTTGCCTCAAAAGTTTGTTGAGTGTTTCCTAATCAAGCTACTGCCAGAAAAAAATACATAAATTTAAAATCAACAGCCATATACCTCTTAGCACTGCTTATGTTTAAGACCACAGGACACTATCCATCTTTTTAAAGTGCTATATATGATCCAAGCTCAACTGACTTCTCCCTGGATAGAACTATAACAGTCACAGGCTTTTACAGCTGGGAGGAAACGTGTAGGTCATTTACACCAACTCCTTATCACCTCCATCAGTAACAAGCATTTATTGTATGCCCACTGTGTCCCAGGCTAATACCACCAAATGGAAGCTATGAAATTTAAGGCCGTTTATGTTAAAATAATGGCAGAGGTAGGGAAAGGTTAAGAAGGGAAACAGAAATCCTGAAATTAAAAGAATTATAGGATCTTTGAGATGGACAGGAACTTAGCAAACATCTGATCCAAAATCCATTTTTATAGGCGAAAAAACCCCATAGCTTATAGCGGTTATAAATTGTTCAAGGATATAAGTTAGTTAACTAGTGGCAAAGCTCAGACTTGAACCCAGGTCCCCTGACTCCTAAGTATAAGGTTCTTTCACTACAGCTTGGATCAATTTGTAACTTAAATTATACTCTTTTGCTATAAAACCAAAATTATTTTCCATCACAAACAGAGCACATAACTGTCCAACGTCTACTTAGGAATATCCCTACATTTAAAGAATCTGAAAACTTTGAAACCTAAAAATTTGAAAAATGTAAAATAGAATTTTCCTCTCCTCCAAATGATATGATTTCTTACAATTTTGGAATCACTATGCAATTGACTAATCCCTGCAGATATGCGTGATTACCAAATATTTTATACTTCAATTCCACAGAGAAGTGACCTGTAGGGAATCTTGACTTTCTGGCAAGGTTACTATTTTGGCCCATTTTTTCCATGTCAGTAACTAAACTGCAATGGCCTAGCCTCTGGAGTGTGGGAGGCAAGGTAGTGATGGTATTCCATCCTGTGATTCCCATAGGATCCAATGTCTGGAAACCAACAGCTCCAATTCCAGCTTTATCAGTGATTTGTTGTAACCCTTAACACTTCCGTAACCCTTAATGCTAAGGCTTTCAGTTCTGTTCATTTAAAAAGACCCTCAAGTTGATGAAATTGTCCAAGAATAAAAATAGTATTTTTGTGCTAGGTTTTATATGGGCAGAGAATTGTTCACATGACTATGTGAATACTCAGATTACTTTAACAACGAGAAGAATAAAACAAACATAATTTTTTCTAAACTTTTGAAGGATGTGATGTTAGAGTATTTCTCTCCTCTGTACAACAGGTTCATATTACAAGTATCTGATACAAGCTGATGGAATTCTTAAGAGACCTCTGTGATTTAGACTTCTGAAGTAAAATATTTAGCCTCACTATATTTTGTGTATGACAGAGTAAGAACTAAGGTAAAAGCTGGTATGTCTGTATGTGTTTCAAATTAAACGTGGAGAGTTGGGCTTGAGCTCAATTTCCTTCAGGTGGTCAGTCGTCTGAGTTTGTATTTCTATGTTTGAGAGCTCAAACTATCAAAGTGCAAAGAAAATGTCCCCAGTTTGCCTATTTTTATGCCACACTCACATTTTTCTATCTCTTTCAAAGGTTATTATAATTTGCTTTTGCAACATACAGCAAAAATGTCAAATCGCCCAGTTTCACGTATACGCAATGAAATAAATTAACTGTAGTCAAAAATGTAGTTACGACAACCCTGGTCTTCCTTGTGGTCATGACATAGCATTTTATCAACTCACAGTGGAGTCCCCGTCTTTACTTACCACTTAAAAGGCAGTTTTGAGATGGATGAGGCAGCTCTGATCTTACTGGCAGAGCATGAAGTCAAAGGTCTCATACAGTATTAGTTTGTACTCTTAAGCAACGATTTAAACTTCCAGCAATTTTGTGCCCAGCAACAAGAAGAAAAATGTGTTCATAAGGCAGAAATAAAATTAAGTTTATAAGTACTTTCTCATCTTTCCTTTAGTTTATTATTCCTATTTTTAAATGTACCTCATTAGCAAAAATACTTGGAAAATATTGTAGCAAAAGATAACTTCATTGAAATTATTACAAAAGGTTTTGATGTAGCGGCATGAATAACACAGCAGTTTGAGGAGTTTCTCCTGATTAATAATTTTGAGTCTACTTCACCTTTAAGAACAAAAGAATAATTGAAAATATTCCTTCATCTGAATTCCTCCTACTCAAGAGAGGATAAGAGAAGAGCTTCCTCTGCCTTCCTAACGTGCTTTCTTCTCTGTACCCAAGCTCAGAGCAGAGGGAAAGAACAATGGAGTGAGCGGGACACATTCTGGGATGTGAAGAAGGCAGTTCTTTACACGCGTTGGTAAGACAGTCCCATTTACAATCGGGTAAAGAAGAATGGAACATCTCTTTGATTCTATTGTCGCTTTTCCATGTGCCACGTTTTTCTAAAGAAAAATTAAATGCAGAAAGCACAAGAAGAAATTTAACCATCACCTCCCCTCTCTTAGAAATCCCTAAGAAACAGAATGCTAGCTGGGCAGCACTTTTTAAAGCTCTATTTCCTAGACAGATCTTGAAATTCCTGCCATTTTAATTGGAAGTAGAAATGTCAGATTATCTTGGTCAGCCAGGTAAATCATCTTCGGGTCTAAGGCCTCTTAAATGAAAGGAAATAACTAATTTTGTCTTTTTGACTAACTTTCTGGATTTGAAGTTCCCTTAAACCTTTAATTATAGCCATGGGTAAAGGGGAAGGAGACATCCTGCAAACAATCACATTCTTCTCTCAATAAACCAAAAAGTCTAAGGCTATCATCACAATAAATGCTGGATGCAAATGCCATTGCATCATTTAGCTCATTTCTCTCTGACCTTACAGCCATTCCAGAGGAAGAAGGAGGTCTGGTTTCTTATAAGTATTACAGAGGTAAAGAAAGCAGAGAGGTCAGGCAAAATTGCCTTCATTTTGCTTATCCCGGAAATTACAAGAACTCAGGGATTAGATGTCGGCTTCACCATCTGTAAAATGAGGGAAAGAGGTGGGCTCAATGATCTCTAAATCCCTTCCTGTTTTGACACTGTGAATTTGTGAGGTATTAGAAGCCAAGTTGCTTTGTTCCCCTCCTTGTATCCCTGGCAGTTGCCAACTCTAGTTTTGAAGCAATCATTAAGGTAGGGGATGAACTGGCACTGGTCACATGGCCAATTCTGTAGTGGTATAAAATGGCTCAAATGGAAAGCTTACACGACCCCATTGTTGCAGCAAGCAATTCAGAATCACTAGTAGACTGCACTGGAGTCCCAACTCCCTGATCCTATAATGCAGCAGGCTCGGACGCCAAGGATGGATAAAGAGCAACAGGGTGAGTTACTGTCCCACCTGCCCTCTCGCCTCTCACACTGACCATGTCCCATTGTATACAAGTGACTGCTCTAAGGAAGTCAAGGGGAGCCAGAAGTTCAGCTCATATAGGACCTAAGGTTCTATTCAACTTCCTCTCCTTTCACTGTAAATTTATTCATAAAGTAATGTAATTATACTTGCCCATATACAGAATTAGAACACCCAACAAAACTAAGTGCCCAAAGGGAAAACTTCAGGGATATCTTATCATATATCAAACACAATACTTCAGTGAGTAGTGGCTTGGACATACAAACTTGAATGCAATGCTCCACTGGGAACAATTTTACTTTCTTATTTTTGAGCCTTTGAGTCATGCCATTTTCTCTGTCAACAAAACCCTCACACTCCCCCATCTCTGGAAATACCAGATCTCTTAAAAACAAGCAAACAAACAAACAAACAAACGAAACACCTTCCCAACTCCCCAGGGTAACCTGATCACCTAAAAGAATCAATTGCTTTATCCCCTGCCCTCCCATAGCTCTTTGCTGGAACCTCCGCACAGAAAACATTTTATTATCTTCGCACTCTCTTTCATTGCCATGATCGTTCTTTTCTCAAATGAATAAGCTCATTAAGGATGGGGCTCTGTCTCAGTAAGCACCTAGTGCAATGCATTGTATATACTGTATGTAGTCCTTGGATGTTTGCAGGGTGTTTACAACTTACCTGCAATCTTCACTCTGAGGTTATCCTTTCATTTGTAGTTTGATTTCCGACATTTGGTACAAGGGAGATTACATTCAATAAACTGAAGGATGTTAAAATAGGTTGGAAATTCTAAGTCAATCCCTACCCTCGCATGTGATTCACATAACAGAAACTTTCCAAAGTGAAAACTTTGAGAGTTTTTTCTTTCTACTTGGAGAGCTCTTTAGGTTGCAAAATAGCAGTTCTTAACGTAATATGGAGATAAACCCAAAGGGGAGTTGGTAGTAGCCATACCCACAAGGATGTATATCACTAATCTATGCAAATATGATTATTGGAAGCACAACTGCAATCACTATTAACCAGAGCCACATGGCTACTGTGTGTCCTGGAGAGTCTAGGACAATTTCATACTCTAATGCAAAGATTAAAGGTCTCAAAGAGTGGCAATTGGTGTATCATTCTGCTGTACACTTCTTTTAATTTACTCAGGCTAAACACATATAGAAATACACAATTCAATCAAGGATCAGGTTTAACCATAAGCATTAATGTTAAAATAAAGGGATTATTACTGACTAGACAGGATGTTACATAAATATGGCCTGGGATTGATAACAAGCTCTAACTATAAAATATTCATTTGGAAAGGGGGATGATGCTATACAGTGAAAGGAAGAAAAGATTCTGCTAATATAGAAATGATAAAACAGATACCCTAATTTATTCAGGCCATTATTTAATCAAACCCACACACAGGGCGCTTTAACATGATGGACGCTGAGAGCCTCATTTTATGTTATCCATCCTGGAGGTAAAATAAAAGGATGCCATTCAAGTACCTTTAGAAATAAACATCTTTGGATAGAATGTAAGGCAGAGACACCTATAGCAAATATCGAGCCATCGCAGATGTTACCGTGAATCTTCAGCACACTTATTAAAATGCATCAGATTAAAACAAAATTGATTTGCTCGCTGCCTATCTTCCTTCTAGATGGGGAACTCCAATTAAAATCAATAGGTTTGAAGCTTGTAAGCACAGCACTAAATTATTAACACCATGAATTCTTTTAGAAAATTAACACTGATTGAAACAGTGGAATTTTACATAGACTTACCTTTTCATTCTTAATGAGAACGTGGCTGCAGTATGATTTCCCTCCAACATTTTTCTCTTTAATCAAATCTATACTTTGAACGGACTTAATCAAATTGTATTTGCAAGGAGTTACCCAATGGAATCTTAGGACTAAGGAAAATTACCTCTTAGGTCCTGCTGGCTTTAATTCTATGATCCCAAGAAAATGATACTGATGGCATGATGGTGTCAACAGCAAAGAATTTTAATCTTGGCAAATACAAAGACTAGAGAGGAGATTCTAGAATACTCTAAAAGAATGGTCTCTAATATTTTCAACAATCGACTCTGTAGTTCCCCGAAGTGAAAAATATCATCAGAGTGTCTGTGTGTGTGTGTGTGTGTGTGTGTGTGTGTGGAGCTAAAATAATGCTTGTTATTTTTATGTCCTATCTACTTTTTTAAAAGTTTTGAAGCAGTGTATTAATAAACAAGAATACACTCAGGAATCAAGTAAAATGGGGTATCTCTGTGGGTAATAGTTGTACCTGAAAACCTAAGGTGAGAAGAACTACTACAAGAACATAAAAGTTAGCTCTGCGCTCAGCACCATGGTGCACCCAACATGTGTGAGGAATTAGCTTACAGGAACAAATTTGTTACACTAACAAAACAGGGGCTGGATTTCAACATCCTCACTGATGATTTTATTACTGTTATTCCTTTCCCCTTGCATAGGGGATACCACTTTATTTGGGGAAAAAAAAAGGCCCTGAATATGATCATATTTCCATTTCCCCAAAGAATTCCAGCTTTTGTTGTAAATTAATCTCCTCTTGGGTTTACCAACTTTTCCTGAACTGAAATTTCTCAAACCTATCTCCGTCCTACCCTACACTCCACTGTCAACAGCACTTGTGAATATCCTAATCCCTATCCCTAAGATTTACCAGTTTGAACCCCCATTGGTTTGTGCTGACATTGCTGAAATCTGTTCATGTTACCAAAGCACAACGTTTGACAAATTCAACATTCAAATAAAGGGGGGAAATGTTACTGACATTATGAGATGTCTACTAATACGAGTTCAATCTTTTAATTTTTAGCAAACACCATTATAAACATAAGGCTGTTTACGTGTTCTCGACACAGCTGTGGCTAGGATATTAGTTAAAATTTATAGTCTTAGTTCATTTACCAATCAACAAAACTGCAATTCTCCAATAAGGATAATCAACATCCAGTACCAAATTTTAATATATGTACAAAATGTTAATTTTTTCCTCCAAAAAATATGCTATATAGTCTCTTTAGGAATGTTAAGGGGTCATTTTATTTTAGAACTGGGAGTAACCCTTAAAAATATTTGTTTTTTTTTTAAATTTTATAAGGAGTGATTTCTAGCTGGGGGTGGGATGGGGAGGGGCAATAACAAACATATAACCTCAGGATGGAGACAAATGACAAAGTTCCTTGATTAGTTCTTGAATTGCCATAGCCAAAACAAGCTTGATGAGCAATTCAAAGTAATTAAAATGCTTTGAACAGTGTGCTACCCAAAAAGATCTGTGATCTACAACTTGAGCTGACTTGTACCCTATCATTTTACAGCCCTAACCAGAGAGAAAGTACCACTCACCAAACAAATCCTCACTGCCCACCATGAAAGGACCCAGAAAACACTCTGAAAAACACAACCCTAGAAATCCCTTTGTCCTTTCTTTTTCTTGCCTTGGTGAATTTCTTTCCCTTCCTCCCACCCAGTCTTAAAGCCAGCTCAGCTACCCAGTGATGTCTTTCCTGACCATCCCAGCAGGCTGGCTTGACTCATTTTTCCTAGGAATTTCTGGACAAGCTAGGAGGGAGCCACTGAAAGCTTTCAGCAGACGAGTGGAAAAATCAAGTGTGTGTTTCAGGTAGCTCCCTCCTGTCTGCACCTAGCCCTGAGCCTACTTAGTGACAAAGGCTAGAATGCCATGATAAAAGAAGAGATGATGTCTGACACTTTCCGGGGGGGAAAAAAAAGAACCCTCATAGATCTTCATGATTAACTGAATATGGAGATAAAAGAAATCAGCGGCAAATTAACAAATAATGCCTGCTAGTCTTTTTCTTCCTTGATAATTTTGTGATTTACCAAAATATATTTTATGGCTGATAGCACCTCCCCCACTAAATCAAGTAGTTAAGCAGCATTTGGTAGAGCCTGATTATTTCATATGCTATGATCTAATAATTTTAATGCATTTTTGATTAAGTACTATTCTCCTTACTGCTGACAAACCTGAGACATTAATTGTAGGGTGAAGGCACTCGTTCAGTACAAGGAGGAAACAAATGTGATTATGTCTGACACTAGCACTCTATTCACTTTCCTTCTCTAATAGGCATCACCCTCTAATTTAAAATAGTGATAGAAGCAATCAGTGCCTTCTACTGTGTTCCTATATAAAATTCTCCCACTTTTATTTTCTTACTTTAGAAACTAAGAAAAATATTAAAATTTATCTGTATACACACATACACATAATTTATCATAGTATCATCACCAATACAACTTTCCATATAATTCAACCACTAAAATTTCTGTCTAGAAAACAAAAATGTCTACCTATTTAGCATCACAGTAATGGGACCAAAATATAAGTCAATTACTTTCAAAAAGAGCAACTTTCCTATTATCTTACTGTATCCCTAACCTCAGAGCAAATACTATGAAACGTTTCCTTTATTTAGATCAGCAGTTCTCAGTGTAGTCCCATACCCTAAGATAGTGGTCAGCAAATTATTCTGTAAAGGGCCACATAGTAAATGTCTTAAGCTTTGTGGGCCAGGTACATTTTGTGGCCCCTGTCATATTTCCTCTTCTTGTTCAATGACTCTTTTAAAAACATAAAAAATATTTTTTAGCTTGCAGGCTCCATGCAAACAGCCTGCAGGCAGGGCTTGACCCTTGGCTATAGTGTGCTGATGGCTGCTTTAAGGAATCCATTGTATATAATAAATAAATTCTGCTCTAATATATCTAGAATGATCTTAGTTTGAGAAAACATTAACTTAAATCCTTTTCTCTGTTTTATGGTTCAGATCATAACTGTGGTTGAGAAAGGCTGCATTAGATTAACACTACTGCAAGAAGGTGATCATTATTATTTTGAAAAAACACAGGCATTCAGAAATATTTACTACGGAGAAGTTAAAATCCAAAATTTCCAGAAACTTTTGTCCAAAGCATAAGCCAAACTTTACAGCCTCACTATAATTACACACAGTAGAGAAGTAATTACACATTAATTGCCTCAGTAGAAAATTAATTACATCTAATTCAAAATTTGTTTGGAACAGGGACCTGATCCCTTCCATATATGCATAGTCATACGTGCTTTACCTTTTATAAATAATAACCTAGTCCAGAGCCCTGAGCAGAATCCCCCACATTCACAGTTTCAGAGCTTATGAGTTACCCTCTACAATCTCCTCACTTTACATTTGAGGAGACGCATGTAGGCATGATTTCATAGTATAGAGGAACAGAATACACTACATTCTTCGTTCTAGTAGCTAGGAAGAAATGATTTAGTGTCCTGGAAAAAAAATTATTAAATTCTCAAGTTCTGGAACCACTTGTCCATATTAAATAAAAATATTCTTTCATAATATACAGATCATCTTTCTGATTAGAGGAGTTTTTAAAAATTGTCTAAAAGTGTGCTTCGTCTTTCAATCAGGATCATACTTACACTATCACTGCATGACACACTGTGCTCAAAAAATACACACAAAAGAAATGAAAATGCTTCTAGATATACAGATCGACTCTCCTAAAGAACCCTGGCATGTGGGTGAACAAGGGTACATGAGATGGGGGCTGTAATCCCTAAGCAGAAAACAATCTTTGTTGATTTTTCAAGTATGAAGACATTTATAGCTTTTAAACTCCTGAAAAGTTAAAAGCCAACAACAGAAACACACAGTATTTAGTACCCATAAGTGTTCTTAGAAAAAAGCAATTGGACTACATACCACTTAGAACTCTTCTCTCAGCCAGGACATAAATCAAGAGGTGCTAAAAAGTCATTAAGCAAACTTATTTTAAAGTAAATCTGAGATGCTACTCAGCCTTGCAATGCTCCAAAGAACTGTTTTAATCATTCCCTGAAGGGGACTTTTAAGGCCAGCACCTACTGGAAAAGTAACAATATTAAACCCAGTCATTTGAAAGAAGATTCCTTCTCTTTAACCTCACTCCCCTGCCCCCACCCAAATAACAGTCCAAATTAGCCAAATATAATCCAGTGATGATCTAGTGCTTTTCCTTGTTACTGAAAGGTAATCATTTCGCCTATAGAAGGAAAAAAATAAAAGGCCACGCAAAATGACTCCAAGTGTCTAGAAACAATTTACTGGCCCAGTACACACGCCATCAAAATTGCACATCTTAAACAGAAAAGCAGCTGAAATCACCATCGCTATGATGTCAGCTCTTCCCCCCCAGATCTTTCACAAGCTTTCTCCCGACCCAAAAGACTCTTTACATAGGGTCCCTTGCCACAGCAAATCAATTATGTAAATGCCACTTTTATCACAGAAGTCACAAGCAACAAGAAAGAAATGAATGACAATTACCTCCCCAATTTCCTTTTCTGTTAGCTTTTTCTCTTCTCTGCAGAAAGTAGAGAAATTTCCCATTCTAAAAAATAAAGACAGAATTCTCAATCTTTAAAGCAGGAGGCTACTTTTTTTCCCCCTTCCTTGGAAATACTGTCTCTTCTTGCAGAGTCCAACACCTTTTCCCTCACCTACATTTTCGGTTTGCTCATGAGGCAGCAGTAATCCTCTGGTATTATGAAATTCTACCTTCCCTAAGCAGGGTTTACACTGCAGCCTCCAAAACGATGCCCGAACCTCAGCAGACACAAGAGCCATAGCAACAGCAGTGATAGTTTTTTTCACTTGCTATTACCAGAAATCACAGTCCAACAAGACGACCATGGAGATGTCACCTATGCTAAAGCCTCGAAATTGATTCATTATTTAACTAGTCAAATCCCACGTTTTCATTTTATGTGCCCTTTGGAAAGCTTGTGACAGAGGAAAAAAAGATCTTTCAGGGACAGTCACATTTTTCATGAAGAGATAAATAGTTAAAAAAAAAAAAGAAAGAAAAGCAGTTCTCTGGGTATGAGATTTTGTCTGTCACTGAAACAATCCGATGCCGACTCCTCCATTCCCTATCACCTCCGAATCTCTAGTGTAAAGGACCTATAGCAATTTGAGTTTCAAAATAAGAGCTTACACACCATGCTCACAAGTTTCTGTTAACCAGAAGTCATTTGTGTAACTACCCACATGCCTCTGATTTTACTCACAGGTGAACCAATTTATATTTCTCCCAAGCAATGCCTTTGAGGCAATGATGCTTTGTCAAACTACTCTATGGGAGAAATTAAGCAGAGAATTGAGAATCTTGATAAATAGAATCCTTTATAATGTTCAATTCAATTCTAATTCACTAAAACAGCTTAACACTGGCATTGGATTTCATGAAAAGTCATTTCCCATGATCTGTAGTCTGTATGGAATAGACTGCTGTGAGCCCAATTTCTTCAGGAATAATAATAGTTGAAGAAGGCAGAAAGAAGAACTGGCCATGATAAAAATCCTGATAACCCTGTTATGTATTTAGACACAGGTACATATATACATACTTATTTACCTTAAATATTTTTAAAGATGGTAAAGAATCCTGTATATTTTCTGTCTAAAAAAATATTTAGCAAATCCATGGATATCATGTTTACTGAGCACGTAATTTTTACATATATTTTACTGAACTCCCCTTATACACAGACCTTCTTTTTTCTTTTTCTTCTTTCAAAAAAAAAAATATTTAAGTAATCTCTACACCCAACGTGGGGCTCGAACTCACAACCCTCAGATCAAGAGTTGCACACTCTACCAGCTGAGCCAGCCTGGTGCCCCATACACAGACCTTCTTAAATGATATTGCCAAATAATAATTTCCTGCTTCTTGAACTTAGTGACCATCCTGTCATTTACCCATTTTTATTTCGACAGTGCACTTTTCTTTTTACTTTTTAAAATTTATTATTTTTTTTAAAAGATTTTATTTATTTATATGAGAGAGCATGAGCAGGGGAGGGGCCGAGGGAGAGGGAGTGGGACAAGCAGATCCCCCGCTGGGCAGGGAGTCTGACATAGGGCTGGATCCCAGGACCCTGAGATTGTGACCTGAGCCGAAGGCAGATGCTTCGCCGACTGAGCCACCTAGGTGCCCCACTTTTCTACTTTCTAAAAACAGTTACGTCTAAAATTGATACCACTGATTAAAAATTCCATGGCAAACGTTGAGCCTTATCTTCTTGAATAGAATAAAAGTGTTTTCGAACACAAAATATACTTTGTGCACCACACACGTGAATACATATTTACCCCCTATCAATTTTCTTCAACAAAAAGTAAATCTACCGAACAGAATAATGAAGAAAATGGGTCACAAGAGTAACTGAGTATTCTGGAAAAGAGACAGCTACCACATAAGAGGTGAAGTATAAGGTAAAAATATCAGAATTTTTACACCCAAACAAACTGAATTCCCTCAAGGGGGAGCAAGTTACCTAGGGACCCAAGGAATTTATCCTCATAATGATTTCTTTAAATGTGTTCCGAGGTACACTTCTGTACATGCTTTTGAACATGCTCATTGGGGGCAAATCTTTGATTCTGAAGGATAATTTTGTTTCTGTTGGTTTTGTGTTCATTTTAAAAATTGAAAAGTGATTTAGATCCAAGGCCAGTGAACGAGGTGAACAATCAAGTTTGCTCACATTGTTTGGTGTTGGCAAACTCATTAAGTAGGCCCTATTTGCTTCTCTTATTTTCATTCCTAATCCTTTGTTTGAACTAAGCTCTGAGCTTTTCTACATGGTACCTATTGGCAAATGGGAATATATTAATCTGACAGGTACAGAGAACAATCTAGAGAGCAATAGGTGGACCCAGAAAGGCCATTTAGGAATTGATATTTCCTTAAGGATTCAGAATTACCTTCCTCTCCCCTCCAGGAATTTACATATGTAAACACAAGTTGGCTTTGGACTGCCATGACCACAAATGGGCATTTTTTGACATAACAGTGGCCCAGGGTTATTAAGTCCAGCAGGGTTTTTTTGGGGGAGGGGGTAATAGCGGGGTGAAAAAAAAGGGATTCTGAACAATAAAAGTTGATATTATGCATCAAAAATTTTTTTAAAGATTTTATTTATTTACTATTTGACAGAGAGAGAGACAGCCAGCGAGAGAGAAAACACAAGCAGGGGGAGTGGGAGAAGAAGAAGCAGGCTCCCAGCAGAGCAGGGAGCCCGATGTGGGGCTTGATCCCAGGACCCTGGGATCACGCCCTGAGCCGAAGGCAGACGCTTAAAGACTGAGATACCCAGGTGCCCCGATGCATCAAAATTTTTAAGAATATCAATCTTTGGGGGGAAATATTGCCATTTGCTGGCATTTAGGATACTGGCATTTTATTTCACTTCGGCCAAGTTGCATTTTCACAACTATAGGCATAAACAGGTTTCATGTTCTTGATGAATGTATTTGCATTTGAAGATAAGAGCATTTACTGAGTTGTCAAACCTACCTGGATTAAGGGAAACAGAAGTGATGGGTGATGGTGAGATTTTGGAAGTTGTAGCACTTTCAACACAAAGTTGCATTCGGCTTCTCCCATCATGTTTCTCTCCTTTCTACACCAAATTACTCACCAAGGTCTGTTAGTCTTCCTTGAGTGGTGCTCAGAGTGGTCCCCAGATCAACAGAGCAACTAGGAATGCATCAGAAATGCAAATACACAGGCCCCAGTGCAGACCTACAGAATCAGAAATTCTGGCGATGGGGCCTGGCACGCTAGCAAACCCTCCAGGTGGTTCTGATGCATGTTCAAGTTGGACCATAACTGCCCTAAACCGAAAGCCTGGGCTACTTCAACATCTGCTTATTCTATCCAGCCTTCCCCTTCTCCAACGCATCCTGTTAGGTCTACTTACTATGTTACCATTTACTGACTAGCATCCTGTTAGGTCTATCTACTATGTTACCATTTACTGACTAGTACACAGGAAAGCTCAGCGTTAAGTTGGAACAAAGGATTTGAACTAAAACTACAGAGGCAAACAGGACCCTAATTAATGAGCTTGCTAACTGTTCTTCCCATGGGGTCGGTAGCACTTTAAAAGCATACATTTGAAAAATGCTTCTTTCCCTGAGGCTGCCAGACACACTGACTGTAGCCTCCTTAACCACAAGAGGTCAAAGTTCTATTTTCTGTCACCATACTTAGTAGCATATGTTCATGCTTCGCTGATTGGTTTCCTTTGTGTTTCTGCTCAGAGTGAAGGCAGGCAGCAGGAAATTGAGACCAGGGAGTCTAGAAACTTTCCCAGGTCTAGTGGGCAGTGATACCGAGGAGGCAGAGGCTTTGGGAAGAAAGAATGACTTTATGGGTTCTATTGGCTTGGCTCCCCCAAATTTTCTTGCATTTATAAAAACAACTTATGCCCCACCTGATGATCTGTATTGTTCACCTCTTCCCTGTCACACACTGCTGTGTTATTTATACTATACTGCATCAAGCAGTTAAGTCCTAGCTTAATATAACATACTGTAAAGTGATATGTTGCAAAGCCAAAGGTTTAATGGAAAGGTGGGGGGAGGGGGATAAAAAAGGCACTAACAGAGCAACTCAAAAATGCATTTTCAAAGAAAAATCTGGATGCATCTAGATGTCCTTGAAGTATTTCCTCCACCTGCCAAAAATCCACTCCTAGGATTGTGTTACCAGGCACTACTGAAACCTGGTAGAGTAATTCACTAGTATGCTTAGAAATTCCCTAACATATCTAGTGTGGTATGGATTTCAAATCCAGTAAAACTTCATTAAGTTGATACTGGTAAGCTGTTTCTATAATTCAAAGCAACTGTTACTCTTCAGCTAGACACTCTATTGCTCTGTAATGAACAAACTGAAAACTCCAATGGTGGTTGATTTGAACACTACTTTTCTCTGTCCTTTACATTTTAAATTGATAGGGTTTTACAGATTTCTTTTCCCTACTTATTTTTTAAACAGGTGAAAGGAGGAGAGGACAAAAAATACCGCAAAGAACACACAGTCTGTTACTAGGATCATAAAGAAAGATTGGAAAGTTTTTCTGTAAACATTTTTCTTTAGAAAAAGACAAAAACATGTCTTACATTTTCTTAGCAGCACATCTTCGTAGTGACTTGACCGGAGAGGAGGAAAGTAGCTACTTAAAAAAAAGAATCTTTTGGGGTGCCTGGGTGGCTCAGATGGTTGAGCACCTGCCTTTGGCTCAGGTCATGATCTCCAGGTCCCGGGATGGAGCCCTGCATTGGGCTCCCAGCTCAGCAGGGCATCTGCTTCTCCTTCTCCCTCTGCCTCTCCCCCCCCCCCCCCCCCTGCCCTCTCTNTCTCTCTTTCTCAAATGAATAAATAAAATCTTTAAAAAAAAAAGGATATTTTCAACTCTTTCACCTAAAGCTGTCTACAATTTTGCTTACACTAGTTCTCAGGAAGTATGAACCAAAATTCTGTTCTGATTCTGCTAGAAGAGCCGAAGCTATGCCATACCAATGACTAATCTGATATTTTAGGACACGGATCATTCTAATCCATGATGGTATGATAAATGAAGGAAAAGAAAGCCAGCAGGGTGCAGTCAGGGAAATGCTGGAACAAGTCCAGAACAGGCTGAGGGGGTGTGTAGCTCCATCTCCAATTAGGTAAATGCTGGTGACAGGTGGTTGGGACAGACAGGCAGGAATAGAGGAGAAGGATGGGATCTGGCTGCACTAGGTTTCCTGGCTTCTCTGAATGGGCATGTCAAGTAAACCGCCTGAATTAGATGGGATTTGGGGGAGTGAAATCAAAGAGGATGATGGGTAGATTTGGCTAGCAATGTGTTTTTTTTTAAATCCAAATGTAAAGGCATTTTCCAATTGGATAGCTCTTTCCAGTTCACAGGACTGTTGAGAGGAATTAGTCTATCTATCTATCTATCTATCTATCTACATTTTAAATCTTTTTTAAGATTTTATTTATTTATTTGAGAGAGAGAGACAGAGAGAGCACAAGCGGGGGGGGGCGGGAAGCAGAGGGAAAGGGAGAAGTAGACACCCCACTGAATAGGGAGCCAGACACAGGGCTCTATCCCAAGACCCTGAGATCATGATCTGAGCTGAAGGCAGACACTTAACTGACTGAGCCACCCAGGTGCCCCAAATTAGTCAATATTTTTTTAAAAATTGACTTGATTTCACAAGAATTAATTTGATTTCACAAGAATTAATTCAAAGATGTGATCCCTCCTGACCATATAACACCATAGTCTAAAATGGCAGATGACAAAATGAGAAACATAAGATGGCAGTCCAAATTTTGTTTGCACCTATTTTATTGATTTTTGTACTCTTAAAAAAGAGTTGCCTCATGGCATTTTTCCAGAGACATTGCTTTACATGTACCTGTGGTGAAAACTGTTTGGGTCTTAATGACAAGAAATGAAAAGGAGGGGCGCCTGGGTGGCACAGCGGTTAAGCGTCTGCCTTCGGCTCAGGGCGTGATCCCAGCATTGTGGGATCGAGCCCCACATCAGGCTCCTCTGCTATGAGCCTGCTTCTTCCTCTCCCACTCCCTCTGCTTGTGTTCCCTCTCTCTCTGGCTGTCTCTACCTCTGTCAAATAAATAAATAAAATCTTTAAAAAAAAAAAAAAGAAATGAAAAGGAGTTTGCTGCTGTTAATTTTATTCTCCTAACTCCATTTCCTAGCAACAAATAAAATGAGTAAAACCACCACTCATTCAGAAGACACATTTCAGTCAAAAACAATCATCAAGCCATCTAAAGTTCCACTACCGGATTTCCTTTTTTTGTTTTTTAGACATTATTCCCTGTAATATGTGAACATCCGTGGGAGAGGTCAGTCACTGAGCCATTAATCAAAAACACCTTAATATGAATGAAATGTATCAGATTCTTTCTAATGTGACAGCTGGGACAGAGAAGTAAAACAGTTTCTTTTATTTATTTGTTTGGCTTTTGGGGGGGGTGGGGATGGGAACAGAGGGAAGGGACAAGAGGTTATTTCTCACAAAGACACAAATTTGTCTGCAATCAGCCCTAGTTACAAGGAAAGCAATGAGTCTCCTTTTTCTCTCAAAGGCCCTGGAAAGTAGAGAGAATGAGAGCTTCCTTATGTGGACAGCTGATTAGTTACAAGTGTAGATTATTAGACATGTTACATATAATGTATTAAAATCATTTTAGTAAGTATAAAAAGTCTACGTTATGCACGTAAATCAACCTCCATGATCTGTAAGAATTCAAGCATTACACAATATATTTAAAGAAACAGAATGGAAAAAAAAGTTAGAAAAGTCTAGTCTATATGGGATTCATTAGCCAACACTTTTATATATAATTCATGCCTAGTGATATAAGAAAAGTAAAATACATGGTTCCCACCTTCAAGAAATTTACAACCTCATTTGGAAGACAAGTATATTAGAGAAAATCTAAGGCAGTGTATGAATCAAGGACTGGACTGTCTATTCCTGACAAGAGATAAAATATGCACTTGGAAATAACAGAGATTTCTGTAGCCTGGACCACTGAGGGAAAGTTCGCAGATAAAGTATGTTTTTAGACCTTGAAAATCAGGTAGGATCTGGTCAGCCAGTGATTGCCAAATTGTAACTGGCATGGTAGAACAAAAGGAATTTCTTGCTGGGAAATAGTGATAATGCAAAGTTTGCATCTGTAGACTGGAGCCAGATAACAGAAAAGTCTGGAAAGCTGAGCAGAGGACTTTGGGTATGGTACTGGTAGTGTGGGGAAGAGGAGAGGAAGACAGGGTTTCAAAAGAAAAACGTGGTTTATCAAGTAGGAGAGAGATGAGATAATGAGAGTGTTTTCACGTGATTAGCCTAGCATTGTTTTGCGGGATGAACTGCCCATACACATCATAACACCTTTTATAAAGGGGCTCAAAATATACTCCACAGATGATGGTTAATTCATCCTAATAACATCTCATTGAAGCAAAGGAAATGCAGCTTTTATTATTCCCCATTTTGGAGATGATTTGCTTAAGGTCACTGAATAAATGAAAGGCAGAATAAAAAACCACAGTATCATGATGTTCATTGGTTCCTAAGTACCAGCTAAATTATGTTCTCTTATTTTCTATGACTCAAGCAAGGCAGGTACATGATGGACCTTTGTCCTCAAGTGCCATTTCCAGACCCTCATTAGTGTTCAAGGCACACGTCCTACCATGCCCCATTCTTGTTTACTCTCCCTATAGCCCCCAGCCCTCTAACCCCATACCTTTCAATTACCTCCAACTCTCCCAGCTAACAGTTGTTTCTGATGATTCTGCTCCCCCTGGTCTTTGGCCATTATCATTAGCATATTCAACATCCTGTACCAACCACTCACCACTAAGGACAATGGTTCGGCTTTATCAATGCATGGCAATGCTTTCAAACCTCTTTCCACCTCAAATTGCAAAGCTCAAATTACACCCTCGGAAGATGTGAGGGAGGTAAGAACTCCACATACTAGATTGTGGCACCAAACTGAATTCCCTCTCCAATTTTTTTCATGATCACCAATTTTTTTTTCATGATCAGAGTTAGTAAAGGACTGTCCCCAGTTAACCCCTTCTTGGTGCTGACACATTTTCTCATTCTCCCATGCATCTAGAAGTCACCCCTCCTTTTCTTACAAGCTAGTCCTCCACTTACGCTTCCTGTCTCCTGAGGGCCCACACCTCCACATTAGCAACTTCTCCCTTCTTGGTGGCTCCTCTTCAGTTTCAAGTAAATGCTCAAAAAATGCCTGATGAATGGCTAAACCTCCAGATCTATATCTTCAAATATTTTTTGGACATTTTTAAAAAAGATTTATTTATTTATTTTGAGGGGGGAGCAGAGGAAGAGGGAGAGAGAACATCTCAAGCAGACTCCCTGCTGAGCATGGAGCTGCAGGTGGGGTTCAATCGCAGGACCCCGAGATCATGACCTGAGCTGAAATCAAGAGTGGGCTGCTTAGGGGCGCCTGGGTGGCTCAGTCATTAGGTGTCTGCCTTCGGCTCAGGTTGTGATCCCAGCGTTCTGGGATAGAGCCCTGCATCAGGCTCCAGGCTCAACAGCAAGCCTCTCCCACTCCCTCTGCTTGTGTTCCCTCTCTCATTGCCTCTCTCTCTCTGTCAAATAAATAAAACCTTAAAAAAAAAAAAGAGTTGGCTGCTTAACCAACTGAGCCACTCAGGCGCCCCTGGACACTTTTTAAAACAGCCTTATTGAGGCATATTGTTCTACAAAAAAATTATACATGTTTAATGCATACAATTTGATGAGTTTGGACATACATATACACCTGTGAAATCATCACCACAATCAAGGTAATAGACTACTGTTCCACATTTTCACCTCATCATCTCACTGTTAACCTCAAACTTCACAATTCTAGAACAGAAGGCATTAACTTCCAACCAGATCTGGCTCTTCCCTCGATTTTCCAATTTCTTTCATATGTACCATAACTCCCAGTTTCCCATATTCAACACCACAAAACCTTTGATTCTTCCTTCCGTAATTAGCTAATTATTAAGTCTAGCAATATTTTTTTTCTTCACAGTACTGGGCATATGGAAAGCAATTAGTCAATGCAAGGTCCACTGCCTCTGTACAGATATGATTAACCCATTGAAATAGCCTCAGTAGATCCAGCTGCCTCAAGACTCTCAATCCTCCGGGTCGTTGGTTCATCCAATCTTGAGATTTCTCTTCCTATATATAACTGTACATTGAGCCTCCTTTACTCAGAAATGTTTCATGGCTAGTCCAAAGGCCAAAGTCCTTCCTTAGCATTCAAGAACCACCAAGATCTAGACCCAATCATGTTTTCCAATCTTAACTACTATTACTACAGAGGAATTCATCATAATCCAAATGATTTTATCTCACTCTCCAAGATTGTTGTGTGCATGCACACTTGTGGGGGGTGTGCCTTTCCCCGTGCCTTTGATCAGGGTAGGTACATCCCTGCCTGGAAATGCCCTCCCCAGTATGGACCTCAATAATCCTTAGGGGTTAGTTTACCTTCTGTAAGTCTTCAACTCCTCCAATCAGAAAGTTCTATTCTAGAATAAGCCTTACAGAGTTTTGCATTATTTTACATTTCATGTACTCGATTTAACTCCCCAACATTTTAAGACCTTCAAGGGCTAGAGATCATGTAGTAGAATTCTGTATGCTTCCCAGAATCCAATAATGAGGTTCACCAATGCAAGGCAATGTTTTCCATCTCTTTAGATGAAAGTCTTTAATAAAGTGTTCATTAGATAAAAGTCTTTAATAAAGTGTTCATTAATTCTTAAACTTCATTTCCATTTCACATATCAAATAACAAGCACTTAAAAACTGTATCACCTAGGGGTGCCTGGGTGGCTCAGTCAGCTAAGCATCTGACTCTTGATCTCAGCTCAGGTCTTGATCTCAGGGTCGTGAGTTCAAGCTTCGCACTGGGCTCCACGCTGGGTGTGGAGATGACTTAAAACAAAAAACTCCCCAAAACAAAAAAACAAAACCCAAAACTGTACCACCTTCATCATATTTAAGGATACATAATGGCTACTTTTTAAATTCTTTAATAGAAACTTAAAAAAACGTTCACAAGAGACCTAACAAAAAGCATAACATAATACAAACTTAGTACTCCAATTCAACATTTAACTTTATTCTCCCACCTACATTTTATGAAAGATTTAACAACCAATTTAGAGTACTTGTCTTAATAATACTAATGCAGGTTCTAAGGGAAAATATCTTAAACTTAAGTATAACTTATAACTGAAAACTTCAAAGAAAAAATATGTTTTAAATCATTAAAGAGTAAATATTTGAGTAGAATGAAACAGGTTTATAGGTTTATTATTTCTTTTAAAGTTGTGCTTTAAACATTTTTCAAGAGTTTAGCTCCTGGTATGGAAAATTCCTTTAGGTACACACTAACAAAGTAAGCACAAATTAAGTACAAAACAAATTCATACCCTCAACATCTGGTGTAATAGGGCAAAAATGTTCATTCCCACAATATTAAGAAACATCAACAATATGAGTTTGAATAACTAATTCATAAGGAAGAGTTTGAACTGGACCAAATCCTGGGTTTTCTTTCGTCACTCCAAGTTTCTTTTCTATTTTAAACTAGTGGCAACAGAAATTTCTTTGTTTGAAAGTCAGGAACTGGAAGTCTTAAGTGATAGAACAGGTAGCTCGGCTTCTACTTCACGTCTCTCCTCAGGGGGAGAAAAACACTGTGGATAAAGTAATTTTGTTTTTATTTCTGGAAAAATCATTTTTTTCCATCAATCTTCATAATTCTCTAAAATAAACTGTTAAAAAATTATAGGCCAGTCGACCACTTCACCCTGATTTGTGGAAATACTATACATTAATTTCAAGAACACATGGTTAACTCAAGTTTTCTTACTACTCTAAGGGTTTAAAAGGTGCTCCTAACTCTTGAACAAAAGTCTAGGAGAATTTTACAAGCTCATGATATATTTCTGCATCTCATCTGCAATATTTTTGAACAAAAGAATAGTAAAAGTAGTCTAGGCTCAAAAGTCACACTGCATGCCATCAAATTTATTTTTAGGGTACTGGACAATTTTAACAGTGGAAAACTTTTGTGTTGCATCAAGTGCTTAAGAACCACATCTACAAATAAAGTGGAAATAAGCAGTTAAGAATTTACCATTTCATTAAGATGGAGAAAGTGACAAATAAATATCCCTCACTTCTTTGCTAATATGGAGCTGATTGCCCTCCCCAAATTATGTGGGACAAAGTAACCACAACTTTGGGAAGGCATACAGTGAAAGGCAGAACTTGTAAATTAAAAGATGGGATTCACATTCTAAACCACCTTAATTAAGATTTTAAAAATTCAAGAAATAGGGAACTCCGATAATTAAAGCAGGGAGCAACAAGAAATACTGAACAGCAAGCAGGTCCTAAACCATATAAATCAAATAAAGACAAATCAAATAAAGGCCAGAAACCATATAAATCAAATAAAGACGAATCACATAAGGACCAGAAACCATTTTCTCCTCAGCACACAGAGTTCCCCAGAATCACAAACTTGATGAACGCGAGGCACTCTCTCTGCTGACGCACGCGCACACAATGGAGACAGAAGCATGGAGACCCTCAGAGACAAACTTTCCATCTGTACCATTCTACTCTCCACATAATGAAAAGGAGAGCATGGTGAGAAGTTTTTCACACTTCTCCCACATCAGACGGAGCAAAATTGGAGTTAGTATTGCAAACTACTAACCTCTTGCCACAATCAAAGGCAGGCTGAATGAATGGGGGAAGATGAGGTAGTGGGTGAGGGAGGGGTGGGGGTGGCCTGAGAAAAAAGTTTGAGGCATTCTGTAAAGCCTGAATGGATTAACCTTTTAAAAAGTCCTGATATTTCTCATTTCCCTTTTTCTTCCTCTCTTTTTTTAAATTAAATACACACCGACTTCCTGGGACTCAACACAGACTGCGCTATATTCAGCTAAAAGGCCTGGTGCTTAGTACACACGGGAGTCCTAGGATTGATATATGTCCCACACAAATGGTCCTTTTGTGGGAAAGTACTTTTAAAATTACTTTTTTGTGACCATGCATAAAATATGACCAACTGCTTAAAAAAAAAAAGGATGAATTCCATGCATCAGTTGTAAATTGAGGCCCCAATCCACAGCGCTTTTTTACTAGAAACAAGCTATTTACTACTCTAAACGTTTTTTCTGAACTTGAAAAAGTCTGCTTTCACATTTTTAGAAGATAATGAGGGACTGAGGCTTTAGTGTTTCTAGTCTCTGATCTGTTCATAAATGCGTTGTTTAGACTAGCAAAGGAAAACAAAAAGTGAATGCTTAAAAGTTCGTAGACCTGTATAACATTTAGTAGATAGCTTGAAACGTACCGATTTAAAAACGTAACCGCTTAAAAAGTGTAGGGACACATCGCTTATTTCTTCTTGAATAAAATGAAAATATAACGGGGGGAGGGGTCTGGGTAAATCTGGAGTAAAAAGATGGGTCCCAAGCAGTAGTCCCTTGTCCAGGACAAAAAGCTTCCTTTAACCACATGCAACAGTCGTCTTGTGGGAAAGGCAGGGGGAGGGGGCTGGGGAGTCATCACCTCCGCCACTCTGACACAGCACCCTGCATTTCTCACGCCACACTATGGGCTGCGCCAGGTGGGGGGAGCGAGACAGAACTTCGCCCTTAAGAAGCAACACCAAAAGGGGAAAAGAAGCCACCTCGCTCTTCGCTCTACGCACACAGGAAGAGCCCAATTCAATGCCGCCGCCACCGACACCCCCTTGTCTTGCTCCGCCCCAACTTGTGTGTGTGCGGGGGGGCACGACTTGAGCTTTACCCCACAAATTCCGGGACACCTCCATCTCTCCCAAGTTAAGACCTCCCACCTCCAATCCCCACGCGGACCACGCTCAGCAGGCGCAGGTGTCTGGATCTGGCCTATTTTTACGTTCCCCCGCCCCCTCCCCCCGCACCTCGCCGCGCGCCGGGTCTCTCCCCGCCCTCCCCGCGCAGTGCACCAGCTAGCCTAAACGCCGGGAGACGCTTCGAGCCCGACTCCCGGGTCACCTGGCCCCTGCGCCCGGCCCTGCCTTCAGGGGAGTCCCGGGGCCGCCACTGGTCGCGGGGGACCGCGCTCCGGACTCCGGGGCAGTCACGTGGTCGGCGGAGACGGCCTGGGCTTCCTCACCTGCATCCCGGGAACTTGGACAGCCACCGGTGAGTGGGCCATGAAGGCGACTGCTGCTCCGCACTGCTCCTGCGGCGGTGGCGCCTTGGGCTCGGACTGGCTCCTCCTCCGGGGGTAGCTCGGCGGCCCTCCCAGGCTTTTCGACCAGGGCCTGGAAGGACACACAGAAGTGGGGTGACGGGACTGGTGGCGCGTCGCCCCAGGCTGGGGGTGGGCGGTTGGCAGTGCCGCTGCCTGGGACTCAGTCTACCTTTCTGGCGCCCGCCCGCCGCTGTTGCCGCCGCCTCCGCCGCCTCCGCCGCAGCTCCTCCTCCCGAACGCGGGGCACAGCGTGTGGCGGTGGCCGGGACCTGGGCTCGAGTGATGCCGCTTGTCTGCGCCTCGCCGCTTTAGGAAGAGGAGGTGGAGGCGCCCCAGCAACCCGCCCGCCCGCCGGGCCAGGGAGGCGGTTGGGGGCGGTTCCGCCGTTGGCCCTGCCCCCGCCCTGCCGCCGGGCGGTGTCAGGAGGTCTGAGGCTCCTCGCGGTGCAGGGCTGTGGCTGGGCTCGCCCAAGCCGGCGAAGGGGCGGACTCCCCCCGCACGCGGAGAGGAGAAGCCGGGGGCTGGGGGACCCGGTACACGGCTCGGCCTGGGGAGGGAACGGAGGAGTTTGGGTGACCCTGGGGGTAGGAGGGAGTCCCAGACGCGGCCACGTTGCAGGCAGGCGTTCGAAGCTGGGGCAGTTTCAGAGACCACTTCAGTTGAAACTTGGGAAGTGTTGGAAGTCCCTCTTGGTTCCCCGATCTAGTCGAGGGTGGGGGCACGGGGAGCCGCCGAGTTAGTGGACCCCGACTCATTCCCGCGGTCGGCTCCCCCCTGGGTGGGGCCGCGCCTCTGGGCGGATCCGTAGCGGCTTGCCTGCTTTCCGGATTCCCCGCCCCCAGACATGCTTCAGGTGATTGAACCTGAAGCTACCCCTGTCTCTTGTGGTGTCAGTTGGTGGAGAGCGGCCAGACTGGGGCTTCCCTTTCCAAGTTTGCACGTGGAAGAGAGAGAGAGGGAAATTGGAAAACAGTACATCAGCAGAAAAATTAATGAGGATGATAGAGGCATGGAAAACGAGACTGGATCATTAGCAGTAAGCCTTATTGAACTGGCATATACGCAGTAGTGGTTTCAGCAATTCCCTGCCTCCGCTCCCTGTTAAGTTCCACTCCAGCAGGGAAACAAGTCCTTTTGAGAATATCCTAATGATGACAACAGTAACAATAATAATAGTAACAATTACAGAAAATCTCATCATGAAGGCACCTTTGGGGACCAACAGGGGTTAATTACATTTAAAAATGTCATATCCAAGTGCCAGTTTAAGATGAGGATGAAGTTCATTACATTGCAAGTTGTTACAGGTCTGTACTCAACACGGTTTTGGGGCTCTGGTAGACAAACATTAAAAGTTTCTTTTGTTGCTTTTGAATCTTTCTCAAGAGATAGCATTTTGTAGTTATTGATATAATTATTAATGGGTGTCATTTTCTTCGTGCCAGGGGCTGCCAAGTGCTAGATATGTGTTACCTGTTTGAATCTTTGCAAGGGCCCGCTGAGGTCATATTGCTTCCCCCCACCTCACCCCCCATTTTACAGGTGATGAAAAAGACTCCGTGGGGTTAAATAATTTGACCCAAATATCACACAATTAAGAAGTGGTAGAGCTGGGAATCCAAACCCAAGTCCTTCTAACTTTAAAGATCTACTCTCTTAGCAACTGTCAAGGATACAATACAGTATTGTGAACTATAGCCACCATGCTGTACATTACATCCCCAGAACTTACTCATCTTCTAACTGGAAGTTTATACCCTTTGATCACCTTCACCTATGTCCCCTCTCATCTGCCCCTGCCAACCACCAATCTACTCTCTGTTTCTGTAAGTTCGGTAATTTTTAGATCATACAGTATTTAGTCCCTCTCTCTGACTTCTTTCCCTCAGCACAGTGTCCTCAAAGTCCATCCATATTGTCACAAATGGGAGGAGTTCTTTCTTTTTCATGGTTGAATAATATTCCATTGCATGTGTATCCATCACATTTCATTATCCATTCAGATGATAAAGGATATAGTTGCATTCACCTTATTCCTAGTTCCCCACGTCCAGGCCCTCACAACCGCTAACCTGATGATAGGCCCCAATCCAGTCTTTATTTCCCACCAGCCCAGCTCATACTTAATGTGTGCCTGGCCAGAAACCTGCAGTACCACCTAAACTTTAATGTCCTTAGACGTTCCCTAGAATTCTGGGGCGCCTGGGTGGCTCAGTCAGTTAAGCATCTGTCTTTGGCTCAGGTCATGATCTCAGGGTCCTGGGATCAAGCCCCTGCATCTGCTCCCTGCTCGGCGGGGAGTCTGCTTCTCCCTCTTTCTCTGCGCCCCACCCCCAGCTTGTGTTCTCTCTCTTTGTCTCAAATAAATAAATAAAATCCTAAAGAAAAAAAAAGTTCCCTAGGATTCTTTTCAAAGTGCAGAGTTTGATTTAGCAAGTCTGGAATGGGCCCAAGATTCTGTATTGCTAACAGTTTCCCAGGTGGTGCCAATACTGGTGATTCTCAGATGACACTTTGAGTAGCAAGGGTCTAAATCTCAAGTCCCAGCCCCATTGAACCTTCCTCATTGCTCTAAACCCTCCTTCGATACTCCTCCTCTTGAATGTTGGTGGAAGTAGTGCTCAACATTGTAGTTCTTTCTTCTTATTTCATTTGTTCGGTCTGCCGAACAAGATGATTAACTCTCTGAGGCCAGAGATCCAGCTTCTCTTACATAGGAATTATTCAGGTAGAACGCCAGCTTTCTGAGGGCAGGATTTTTGTCTGGTTTGTTCACTGCTGTATCCTCGGAGCCTAGAAGAGTGTGTGGCACATAATAAACCCTCAATAGGTATTTGTTGAATGAATGAATGAATGAATTTCCTTTGAGTTGCTCACTGAGGTTAGTATAGTGCTAGGCAACTAATGGGTACATTATATGTTTTACTGATGCCTGGCTAAACTCCTGGGCACCACTCTTGTTGAATTTTAAATTGTTCACTTTACTATATGTTACACTGTTAATCTTTTTGTGCTCTAAATTCTTTCCAGTTTAATTTCCCAACTAAGAGTGAGTTGTGTAATTTTAATAAATAAGTAAATTATGCCTATCTGAGAAGTGACTTTCCCTGACATCCTTCTGAGCCAGAGCTATGTAAGAATGTGGAAGACTGAATGCTAAATTTTGAGACCTGAACTATTGAGACATTTCCTTAAAAACACCATTTTTGAGATCTTAGTTAACTTTCCGACCCTTATTTTGGTCTGCTGATATTAAATAAACTATCTGTTGTTGAATTATACTTGATAGAGATCACTTGAGTTGTGACATGGAGTTCCTTGTGGTTTGATTATGCTTTTTCATGTATACATATATATATTTCTTAATTTATTTATTTTTTTTAAAGATTTTATTTATTTATTTGACAGAGATAGAGACAGCCAGCGAGAGAGGGAACACAAGCAGGGGGAGTGGGAGAGGAAGAAGCAGGCTCATAGCAGAGGAGCTTGATGTGGGGCTCGATCCCATAACGCCAGGATCACGCCCTGAACCGAAGGCAGATGCTTTAACCGCTGTGCCACCCAGGCGCACCATATTTCTTAATTTAAATAAAGTGACAAATTCATGTGGGCTTTTGGTACTGCCCACCAAAAAGGACACTTGAATATTTTACTTCAAAATGTCAGCCCAGAGTCCAATAATATCTTACCACGTATTCCCACAACTTGATGGAAAAAGTTCCTTGAGAGGAGATACCACATCTTATACTCTTTGGTGGCCCGATTGAGTGCAACATTGTGCCTCAGATAGGATTTGGTACCTGCTTGATTGATGTGACCTGAGTGGCTATGAATATTTAATAACCATATTAAAAAAGTAAGATCATATACAGATTAAGCAAAGTCTGTGAATTCCAAGTTAGACATTGTCTTTGAGCCCAAGAAAACTTAATAATTTAAATGTACAGTCTGTGGTTTCAATTTCCTGACATGTGTCATACCCTCCATATTAAACATTTAACTTTACCCATGTTTATAAATATTTACTGAGTGGACTGGTTCATAGCTAAAGTGTAGGTAGATAGAAATGGCCAGACAAACTTTGATGAAGGCCATAGTGAGGTAATGATGTAATAGGGTCCTGGTTCTCAAACAGGGGCAATTTTGCCTCCTGGAGATATTTTGGTTGTCACAAATGGGGAAGAAAGGATGCTATCGGGAGTGGGTAGAGGCCAGAGATGCTGCTACCCATACTCCAGTGCACAAGACAGCAAAGCGCTGCCCAGTCCAAAATGTCAGTGGTGCCAAGGTTTGAGAAACCATGCTCCGTACTCTTTGCATTAAGGGTTACTAACTAAGAAACAGACTTGGGAAACACTGTTCCCTGAAGATTTCAGTTCACTGTAGTGGTCGGGGCAAAAAACAAAAACAAAAGCAAAAAAAAAAACCAACCCAAAAAGCCACCACCAACAAAAAGTACTCCAAAAGGTATTGGGCCACATCAGGAGTACTGGAAACAAGGCAGTATTTTTCTGTTACCTTTGTATGAAACCATAGATCATCTTCCTCCAAAGAGTGACTACTACCTACTGAAAAATAATATTGAACAGAGAATAACTTTAAGAAAAATTTAATGATTGGCTTAAAAATATTTAATCATGGAGCAGGTTGTAATGTACTAGGTATTACCTAGGAGCCTTCAAATATGTGATCTTGTCAAAGTAAGTTTGACCTCTTACCTTGCTTGACAAAATTTAGACGTAGGGTTTCACATTTTGGACTTTTAACAATTTGAGCCTTATTTAATAACTACATTGAAATGTTTAATGTGTATAAATGTATGAAGTGCAAGGACAAGTTGATCCGGTTATCTGAATTTCTTTCAATTATCTGAATATTGAGAACAAAAGGGAATTATTTTGGTAATTCCAGAAGCTCACCATCCAGGGACAGGAAGATTTTGATTCAAGGTGCTAGACTCTGTACTGATATTTGGAAGCACGATGTGCAAGGGTCCTTTTTAAAAATATGTAAAAACATATGTGACACCTCAGATCTCCTCTTTAGTCTCTGTGGGTATCAAATTGGAAACCACGACATAATAGTTCTTGCAGATGTTGCATCCTCACTATTGTTCCAGCAAAGTGTCCTGAGAAAAACCTATAGACTCAGTTCTTGGTCAAGGAGCGTTAAGCCTTTGGGGGCTTGCACGGGATTCTACCACGGTGTCATTTTTAACAAAAACTAGTGTCTAACACTCAGCCCGGCCGAATTTTCTTGCTAGCTTTGCTTCCTGATGCTGCTGAGGGGAATAGAGCCACAGAGGACGTGAGTGAAGCAGATGTTTCTTAAAGTGGTTTCCTGCTTATAATATTTCTTTACACATATGCTTACTCACTTCGAAATATTTGCATTTAGGTAGCAAAAGAATTGAGCTCATTGCCTCTTTGCCCTCACCGATGAGTTAGAGAACTGAGAGAGGTAAATGCGGCCCAGACAATGTCATGCCCGTGTCGAGGCAAGAGTCAAAAGATGGAAGGGTAGGAGGTTTCCTCCTAGTTTCTGTTGTGCTGCCTGCCTAAATTCTCACAGAATTCCTCTGGGGATTTTTACAGGCCGTGGACCTAAGGCGAAGGCCCTCAGAACCCTGCAGGCCCTCCCTCCTAACCTCCTCAGTGGTGACAGGGCCACTGCTTTCCACACCGGTCATCCCATAATGATAGTTTTGTGTTGCCATTGGGACCGTGAAGACTGGGGAGTTCCTTAGGAGAGATTCTTTGGGAGACTGGGCTCTTTGTAATGAAGTCAGGTAACTTCTTTATGCCCTCCAGAGTGCAGGTTTTAGCCACAGGAGAACCCTTCATGTGTTACTGTGAGACGATGCTGAACAACCAATCAGGGTGATTCTTTCCTCCTCTGAATTAACTTTTTAGGATGGTTTGAATTGACCACTTGTTCTTTAATTTGTAGGCTCCTCAAGAAAACAGTTCTAGTCAAAGGTGGCAGTTAAAAACAGGAAAAAAACTGGCAGTTGAGACCAAATAGGAAGTGACTATGCCATCAGCTCACACTGAGGAAAAGGAAGTTGTTGCCAGGACCTCTAAGAAAGGCAGTTGTGTAAAATTACCACCCTTCAACTTGCTTGCTGGGGTTCTGTCACCCTGTGGTAAAAGCTCCCATAGTTTTGTTACTGCTGTTCTCAAGAGGACATGAACAGAGCAGGAGAATAACAGGCAGCCCTTGCAGGACTATTATCAGGGACTACCAGAAGTTTCTGGGGGCAGAAACTCAACATTGTAGAGAAGCAAATCTTCCACCCTACTCATTTTTTTTTTCCTGTGCCAAATTGAAAGTTTAAGATTAGTAAAAAGTCAGAATTTTATCCCATGAGGCCCACCACAAGGGTCCAACTGTAGACTGTAACAGGGGGGTTTTGCTGAGAAATAGAAGACAGAATGTCTTTTTATACTTGCACTTGGGGTCCAGAGACAGCCGAGGCCACACCACCTTTCCCTTTTCCCTTTTCTTTCTCCTCCATTCTTTTCTTTCTCACATATTTCTTGAGCACAGTGCTAGGAACTGTGCTAAGTGCTGGGAATACAAAGAAATGCAAGGAGTTTGCTTTCTTGCAGAACACCATAAAAAGCAAGGAGTACTCAAAGCACTACATTATAATAGTAGCACTCCATTTAAACATGCAACAACAGGCACCAGAGAGAAATATATTTTACCTGTGTAGATCCTGGAAGGTTTCACAAAAGAGGTGACATATGAACTAAGCCTTGAAAAATGGATAGGAGATAGCCAGGAAAAGTCTCGGGGCGAGGGAGTAGAGAGAGCATTCCAGATGGAAAGAACAGCACAAACAAATGCCTAAGCCGGGCATTAAAATCTACATACTGTGCTCCATTTGTAGAGATTCTGATTTTGTAGATCTGAGGTAGAGAAAGGGCATGTGTATTTTACTAAAAAAACAAAAGAACAAAAACGGGGCACCTGGGTGGCTCAGTAGGTTGAATGTACAACTCTTGGTTTCGGCTCAGGTCATGATCTCGTGGGCTGTGGGCTGGAGCCCCATGACATGTCTGCTTAAAAGATTCTCTCCCTCTGCCCCTCCCCGCCATAAGTAAATAAATCTTAAAAAAAGCACAACTCCTTGGGTGATTATGATGTGTCCTCTTGGTTGTGAATCACTAGCTTAGAGAAATGACAAGCTTTCTTTGAGGACGAGCTAGCTTTGGTTTAACAGGCAAAATACAGAGTACGTGAAGCATCCTAGTAATGAGGTAGGAAGGAAGTGAGGGGCAGACGGTGAGCTTTGTGTGCCATGCGAAAGACTTTGGACTTGATCCTGTAAGCTCCTAGGAGTACTGAGTGGTTTTAAGGAAGAGAGGAATTTGCTCCAGATTTGTATGTTCAAAAAACAAAAACAAAATGCCCCTCTGGTTAGTACATAAAGGATAGATTCGATATGGGAGAGGCTGGAAGCAGAGGGACCTATTAAGAGGCTATTAGGAGGCCATTGTAACAGTACAGGAGAAGGACTGAGTTAAATTTATGGCTATGAGAATGAAGAGGAGGGGATAGATTCCAGAAACAATTTGGGGGTGGAATCAACAGCATTCAATTGATTGGAAGTGGCCAGGACCAGAGGGAGAGGTTTAAAATGCCAGAGACATCTAGCTTAGGGAAATGGGTAAAATGTTGATGCCTGGAGCTGAGCCAGGGAATATGGGAGGAGGACCAGCTTTGAGGAAAAGATAAGGAGTTCAGTTTGGGTGCAGAGTTTGAAGTGCTTGTACGATATCCAAGCGCAGATGTCCAGAAGGTAGTTAAAAATAACAAGAGGTCAGATTGCAAATATAGATTGAGAATTGCAGAGAGGAATCCTTTGTAAGCTGATGGCAAGTCGTCAATAAAGGACATGAAAAATAGAAACCAAGTTGGAACTGTTCACTTCCCATTTAGAGAGTCACTTCTTGAATAATTGTCCGATGTTTTGGTCCAGTGAGATGCTGCCTGTGCCTACTGACATCATATCTATCTGCAGAAAGCATACCATTTTTGTCAAAGTAATGATTATTAATTTCATCTCTATAAGATTATATTACTAAGTATTTCTGCTGTGTCCCTGAATACATAGATTGCCCTTTGAATGCGTGATAATGACAGCCAAGTAAAGAGTGGAGTAAAGGACAGGAGTGACGTGAAGAGATCTGAATGCTATGTTGCCAGGTTTTCTGGGATGGTTTTCTTGCATGCAACTGTAAAATAGATTATTGTGCGCCAGGGCAGTTTGTATTATATTTCCCCTCCTACACTCAAAAGAAAATGAGGTGGGAGATGACATGCATGCCTGGTTTCATGAAGCCAAGTTAGTGTCTTCTACAGTGGAAAGAAAAACAGGAAGAATTTATTGCAATCTAAAGCACAGATTACTGGCAAAACTATGCTATTTGCCTGCTGTGAAAGTGCACAGCAACTTTAGTTAATATTTCCCCAATTTTTCAGAATCATTCATACTGTTCTGGTTCTTCCATTCTTTCTGTGCTATTGACCTTTTCTGAAACTTCACACATCCCTATAGTTTACCATATGTGAACATAAGCGTTCAAGTGGCTAAATGCCAACTTGAAATTAACATAGATAAATCATACTTTTCATATAAATTGGGAAAACAGTGGTAGACATTTACAATCTGAAATCATGAAAGCAGATACAAATAGATTATATTGTAAATGTTTTGTACAGTGCATTTTATTATGTGTTTGGGTTTTTCTCAGGTGTTACAAGAAACTGAAACATACCAGCTCTTAAATTTTAATGTTACTTTTGCATCTGACAATATACAGATTCCTGCTATGCAAATATAGAGAAATGAGTGCTTACTATGTTGTGAAGGATGGATTTAGTTCATGAAATATATCCTAAAAAAAGATATTTTCTTATTTTTTTTCCAGACTCTAAAAGCATAAAAAGGTTATTGCTGTATGGAAAGGTCATTTATATGAACAATAACAGAAGAAACAGTGTCTGGGTTGTAAAGTGCTGAGTTATTGAATATGTTTCCTAGTGAAAAAGTAAGGTATTCAATGTGAGTATGCATAACAATACAGTTCAGTATTGCTCTTCCACTTTGGTTCTGCACCTAGTAAATGAGATATAAAACAATTCTTGCATTGTCCTTTTTAAAGCAGGAGCCCAAGCCCAACTTGTATTAATGTAACTAGAAAATTAGGTAATTATAAGAGCTATCATTCATATAATGGTTGCTCTGTGTCAGGCATGGTTTCAATTTACATATATTTCCATGTCCTTCTCACCACAACTCCATGGGCTTGGTACTACTATCATAATATCATTCCCATTTTATAGGTGACAAAACTGGGGCACAGAGAGACGAAATAACTCACCTAAGGTAGGATTGCCAGATAAAATACACAATGCCCAGTTAAACTTGAATTTTATTTTATTTTTTTAAAAGATTTTATTTATTTATTTGACAGAACACAAGCAGGGGGAGAAGCAGGCTTCCCGCTGAGCAGGGAGCCCAATGTGGGGCTCGATCCCAGGACCCTGGGATCATGACCTGAGCCAAAGGCAGATGCTCAACCTACTGAGCCACCCAGGCGCCCCCTAAACTTGAATTTTAGGTAAGTGTTGAATAATCCTGCATGAGACATACTTATACTGAAAGACATCATTATTTATCTAAAATTCCAATTTAACTGGCCATCCTGTATTTTTACTTACTCAATCTGACAACTCTTTAAGCCAAGGTCATATAGTTCTTTTAAAAAAAAAAAGATTTTATTTATTTATTTGACAGAGATAGAGACAGCCAGTGAGAGAGGGAACACAAGCAGGGGGAGTGGGGGAGGAAGAAGCAGGCTCCCAGAGTAGCAGGGAGCCCGATGCGGGGCTCGATCCCAGGACTCCAGGATCACGCCCTGAGCCGAATGCAGACGCTTAACGACTGAGCCAGCCAGGCGCCCCCAAGGTCATATAGTTCTTAAAGGATAGAGCTGGAATTTGAACCAAGGGAGTGTGACATCAGAATTTATGCTTTTAATTGCTATGCTTCTACTGACTATAAGAAATGGAAGGTAGAGAGCTTCATTTTCTCTATGTGGAATATTGAAAAAAAATCATGACTAATGAATACCTCATGGGCAAGATCACAGGTCTACAAGTTTGAATTTCTTTTAATTTACTCTGGTTGTTAATATCATTTGGGTGCAGCATTTTTAGTGAGAATTTTTGTTCTAAAAGTGATAAGATCTATAACATTTTGAACTAATTTTTCCTTCCTTGCTCTCCAATAGGAGAGGTTAAAGAAAAAGTGTGCTTCACTATAACGAACGGAATTAACTGATAAGTACTGTTGTTCAAAAAACATTTTTCTTCCTTCACAAAGCAGCTTTGTGTTGTTTATAAAGAGTAAGGGCTTTCTTTCAGTAAGAGCTTTCTAAAAGAAAAATATAGGATATACTCACACCATTTTCTTCTTACTTTGAAATTTTTACTCTAAAACAGGCTAAGGGGCATCTACTTTTTGAAAAGTAGTACAATTTAATGGGGAAAAAAAAAACTTGGGCTTTGGAGCCAGACAGACCTTATTAGCTTCATGAACTTGATGTCTGAGCCTCCTTTTCTCTATCTGCAAAATGGGAGTTGTTAATGCCTCATTCGAATGCTGACATGAGGATTAAATGAGATGATGACATAAACTGCTCCGCCGTGCTATCTGGTACAGAACTGACCGTTGGTGAATAGTGGTATTTCCTGTTCCCCCGTCCATTTGCCTCTTCTCCAGAGCCTCCACTGTGCTCAACAACCCCTCTGAGTCTTTGAAAATCTAATGCTTATTTACGAAAGCATCTTCACTTGATCCGAAGTTACATAGCGATCAGGGGTCGCATCAGTTGGAATCCAGAGTGCCTAAAATGCTTTCCTTCATTCCGTGATTTTTTTTGAATCCCTAAAATGTTTAGGTTACAACAAAAAATTACAGCGTGTAAAAAGATTTTAGTTATTTATTTAGAGAGAGAGAGACAGAGGGCACAAGCTGTGGGAGGGGCAGAGGGAGATGGAGAGAATCTCAAGCCGTCTCAGTGCCCAAAGAAGGTCTCCATTCCACAACCCTGAGATCACGACCTGAGCCAAAATCGAGAGTCTGACACCCAACTGACTGAGCCACCCAGGCGTCCCTACAGTGTGATTTCTGCCCTTAGAGATTAATTGTAAGAATTTTTAGGGTTTTTTTTTCTTTAACAATGAGAATATTTTTAGAGTTTCAGATTAGGGTTTATGTACTTTAGTCCATGGGGAAACTTACCATGGACATCTCTGAGGCACACAGAGGGGCATAAAAAGAGATGGCATGGGCAGGGAAATTATGTCATCAAAGCATTTTCCTGTGTATACATGCGTGCGTGTGCATATGCATTGGAGCAAGGGATGGTAATAAATAATGAGGGGAAAATACAAAAGTAAGTGCAGTTAGGATCAAATACAAAGTTGCCATCAGATTAGGAAACAGCTAACGTTGCTATTGAAAATGCTCAATTCTGACAGGTGGTATATAGTGTGCTTATTCAGAACATGGACTGTGGAGGGGCTTCTGGGTGGTGCAGTTTGTTAAGCGATGGACTCTTGGTTTCGGCTTCAGTCATGAGATCGAGCCCCACATGTGTTCTAGCCCCAAATATATTAGCATGAGCCAAAATAAGAATTTTACTCGAATTGTTAAGAGACCAAGAAATGGAAAATGCATTTGGCAGAAGCTTTTTTAGGCCTCAGTTTCCTCATTGTGAAAGGAAGAGAATTGGGCCATCTGTAAGGTTCTTTAAATCACTAACATTTAATGATTATATTTAAAAATTCTTAAAAAACAAAATCTGGAACTCTCTGAACAATTTTTTATAGCCAAATAATAAATCTAAAGTCAGAGTCAAACATGACCTTTCAGAAGGAAGGCAGCAGGGTTTCTGTGAGGGAAAATCATGTCTGACTAATCTATTAACGCTCCTTAAGAGAGTAAATAACAGACGGATGAGGAGGAACCAGAGGATAGCATTTACATAGACTTAAAAAAAAAAAAAACCTTGACAAGCTTCCATACTGTTGATTTTTTTGTTGTTGCTAAATGAGTCCCTGTGGGATCTGGGGAAACATTTTGTCGTGGAAGGCAAGCAAACTTACAGAATGAAATGGAGGGTGGTAAGAGGGCGCCTAGGTGGCTCAGTCGGTTAAGTGTCTGCCTTTAGCTCAGGTTATGATCCCAGGGTCTTGGGATTGAGTCCTGCATTGGGCTCCCTGCTCAGCGGGGAGTCTGCTTCTCCCTCTGCCTGCTGCTCCCCCCCTTGTGCTCATGCTCTGACAAATAAATAAAATCTTCAAAAAAAAAGAAATGGAGGGTAAGAAAAAGTGGGTGCTTCTGTGGATGGAGAAATGTCAGCATTAAGACTCTATGGTCCCAGATTTATATAAGTGTTACAAGTGGTATAAAATAAGGTATACACAGTGGTATTTCTGTGTTTGTAGCTGGCACTAAGCTCTTCTCAGTAGTGAAATGCCAAGCTGACATAGCATAGATGGCAAGAAAGTCTTTCAAAATTGGGAGAGTGGGAAAAATGAACAGTAGATTATCTCAGCAAGGTAAAGCACCTACAGAAAAAAAACCCGAACTGTATCGTAGAAATGATAAGATTGTTGTCATTTATGGCTCAGGAAAGATCTAGGAGTTGCAGCTATTTCTGGAATGATTTCAGCTCACTGCACCGTTTGGGCCATAAAGGTCAACAAAATTCTGTGCATCCATAGAAAACGGAATAGAAACAGAATGATAGATTATCCTGTTTTTGGGAAAAAAAAAACCAAAAACTTGGGGCAGGAACACAATGTTTAATTCAGGGGGGCATAAATCAAGAAAGGCAAAACGGAACCCAAGATGGTATAGAGATGGGCAGCCAGAACAAAGGAATGAGAAGACACAAAGTATTAGTAGTTTTTAACCCAAAAAGAAAAAGATTTGAGGCAACGGCCAAAGTCCATACTAATATTGGTGCTACTAATAACCGTTTATTTAGAATTACTCTGTGACTTGGCATGTCCTGAGTCATTCAATACCTATTACCCCTATGAGGTGGGTCCCTGTATTATCTACACTATAAAAGCATCATGAAGGATATGTACAGAGTAAATAATGATCAAATGTGTTTATTGGCTAGAACTCACCACAGACCTTAAAACTCAAAAGAATCAAGTTCAAGACAAACGAAAAGAAGTGAGACTCATGCAGTGGGCAGTAAAACCTAGGGAACTCACCACCTCAAGCAACAAGTTGAGGTGAAAACAGATTCAGGAAGGATTTAGGCTATATTTGTAGAAGATAAAACCATGATAGCTTACTAAGAGAATCTTGTGAAATGTCTTTAACCTTTGAGGTTGTCATTAAAGAGGCCAACCACACCCTCTCCGCTCCTACTGCCAACATGTCTCTGAGTCCTCCTATAAAAATTCAGGGCTGGATGGACCAGAAATTTGGTCAAGTGTGGCTTTTCCTTTTTAATTATGACCTAAGTAGGGGAATGGCATGTGAATTCCTTGTGGGTATTTCAAGATGATTGTACTTTATCCCATGCTTGAGCCTGTTGTTTTCATTGATAGCCTAACATGCACAGAATCTTGTTGAAAGCAGCTTTGCCATATAGAAATGGAATCTTTAAAAAAAATTACTTGCAGAAGAATAATTTGCCCCAAAGAGAGTAGGTAGAGAGTTTTCCTTTAACACCCATTCTCCAGTCAGCATTCATTTGAGGTTATTTCATGCCCATATTTCTTTAAGAAATTCCTTTTCAAAGAAAATATATTTCATGCAAGGAAAAAACAGAAAAATAGCTTTAAAGAATATCCCTGTATAAAAACCCTCCCGTAGGGGCACCTGGTTGGCTCAGTCGGAGGAGCATACTATATTCTTGATCTCGGGGTTGTGAGTTCAAACCACATGTTGGGTGTAGAGATTACTTAAAAACAAAAAACAAAAAACCCTACCATGAAAACATACATAGTATCTCCTCTGTCACATCAGTGCTCACAAAACCCAACAATGGAGACATCCAGGGTTGCTTGGGGCTTCTTCTGTCTTCATGGTGTGACATGGTTAGTTTCCACAAAATGCACCCATGTCCTCCGTTGGCTTGGTGACCTCTTCCTTATTGAAACACTAGGTGTGCTACAGACACACCATGAAAAAGAAATGGGGAAGAGAAGAAAGCCTGAGAGTGAACGTCTGGTTCACAGAGAACTCACCTCATCTGTGGGAAAGAAGTATGAAAAGAACAATGAAAACAACTGGAAAGCTGAGAAACACAGAAAGGGAAAAGGACAAATGAGAAGATAGGATTGCTCTGAAGGCAATGGAAATCATGTAAAAAGTGAGAGAGGATGAAATGTGGATTTCTTTTTTTTTTTAAAGATTTTATTTATTTATTTGACAGAGATAGAGACAGCCAGCGAGAGAGGGAACACAAGCAGGGAGAAGTGGGAGAGGAAGGCAGGCTCATAGCGGAGGAGCCTGACGTGGGGCTCGATCCCATAACGCCGGGATCACACCCCGAGCCGAAGGCAGACGCCCAACCGCTGCGCCACCCAGGCGTCCCGGATTTCTTTTTTTTTTAAACGGATTTTATTTATTTATTTTACAGAGAGACAGCAAGAGAGGAAACACAAGCAGGGGGAGTGGGAGATGGAGAAGCAGGCTTCCCGCTGAGTAGGGAGCCTGACGTGGGGCTCGATCCCAGGACCCTGGGATCAGGATCTGAGCCGAAGGCTGACACTTAATGACTGAGCCACCCAGGCGCCCCTGAAATGTGGATTTCGATGGTAATATGGATAATTGGGCCATAAGCACAATGATAAAGTGTATGATCTTTTGAGCTCTCCTACTTCTCCCAGCCGAGTCTCTGCTCTCTGTCCACTTCCCTGACCCTGTGTCCCCTGGCTGCCCAAAGTCCATTTTGGCAGCTAGCAGCTGAGCCAGTACTCCCCCAGGCTGTGCCCTGGTTCTAGGCTTTTCTCACCTCTCTGGATCCAAATGTATCTGTGTTTTGCCCATTTCGTTACCCTGGCCTGAGAACATCTTCATCTTAATAGAGACTACTTATTAAATATGGCTCTCTACTTGTAAGTGCAAGTAGAGAGAGCTTCAGGGAGCAGAGCCCTCCTCACAACCTCAAATAACAGGTGGAAAGCCTGTGTCTCCCAGGTAACCACACTGACCATAGGTTTCCTCATCTGTAGAGAGGAGATAATTACGTCTTTTGTTTCTGTTACAATTGACAATACTTCACATACATTTACCTATTGGATCCTCATCCACCCTCTGAGGTAAAGATTATTTCTCCATTTGACGGACAAGGGAACTGAAGCTCAGTGAGGTTAAGTAGCTTGTCCTGGGATAATATGTGAAGGGTCAGTGCATAAGGAGAAGACTCAGGGGGCCAAGAGAGTGAGTTGACACACAGTTACGGAAGCTGCCCAGACAGTGGTGCCTGACACAGGAGCCACGTGGCCGTGTGGAGGCAGTGTGATATCAAGGTTGTGCGGATGGGCTTTGGAGTCACAGATACCTAGGTAAGAATCCTGGCCCTGTCTCTTATGACCTGGCATCCCTTTGGCAACTCCCTTCTCTGACTCCACATTTCCTCATTTGGAGGATGCAGATAAGAATGTTACGACTATTAAATGTAACGCCGAGTATAATACACTTAGGACAGGGTAGAGCACGTGAGCAACAGGCAAAAGATGTGGAAGCTCCTGGAATGATGGTTAGTAGTAGTAATACTTGGCTCATATGCTACCCCAGAACATGGAGTCCACTGGCCCAAATGTAGAGTTAGCCACTAGAGACCAGGCTGTAGGCAAACAGGACCAAATATGGCTGACACCATGGAGAGAAAGAGGAGGCTGTGTACTCTACAGAGGGGGCTGGTTGAGGCTACCCAGGACTAGGTTGCGGTTTCCTTAGAACAGTGGTTCTCAAACTTGAGCCTGGGATCACCTGAAGTCTTTCTTAAATGACAGATGGCTGGGCCTCACTCCCAGAGTTGCTGATTCAGAAGGTCTGGAATGGGGGGCGTCTGGGTGGCACAGCAGTTAAGCGTCTACCTTCTGCTCAGGGCGTGATCCTGGCGTTCTGGGATCGAGCCCCACATCAGGCTCCTCTGCTATGAGCCTGCTTCTTCCTCTCCCACTCCCCCTGTTCTCTCGCTGGCTGTCTCTATCTCTGTCGAATAAATAAATAAAATCTTTAAAAAAAAAAAAAGGAGGTCTGGAATGGGGCCTGAGAATTTGCATTTCTATTGAGTTCCTTGGTGTTGCCGATAGACCCAGCGAGCCCACTTTGAGAATCACTGTCTTAAAGAATCCTGTCCAGTTCTAGGCATCAGTGTTTCCTTGCTTTTGTCTCCTCTTTTCTCCTCAGTAAAAATCCATGTGAAAAAATGCTTCCCCTGTTCTGGCAGAAGAAAGGGAGTGGCCCATCACTGGTCCAGGAGGGCTAGCGTAATGAGAGGACCGCTGGAAAGCAGGCATGACGGTGTCAGTGGGGCCGGGCTAGAAGGCTGGGAGCAGCCTTAGAGTAGAACAAAGGTCAAAACTCTGATGGGAAAGAGTCAGAGACAGCTGTGATTACGAAGCCTTTCCCAGCTTGGATTTTCCCTCACAAGCTTTTTCTTACTTGAGCTTTTTATCCCTTTTGTAACTACTACTATATTTGGACCAGGGGTGGGGGCGTGGGGGGCGGTGGGAGAAGGATTCACTATAGTTTCTTCTTGCACTTTTCCTACTTCCTTGTTTTACTCTTTGTCAACCACAAGGCCAGTGTGAACTTCTTGCAGAGCCTAAAGCAGCGTGCACAGATGATGGCAGCCCGAGCACAAACTTGAACAAAATTAGACATCTCTCTTAAAGCAAAATATGTGCTCTGTGCTCTGTATCATGTTACAGCAAATTCGAAAACCAAGGGCTGGATTCCAAGTCACCGCCTGGCAGTTGTCAGTAACTAAGCCTCCGCTACCTGTTAAACACAGTTAATGAAGCAGTCTGTGTTTATAGATTAGAGGATTTGTCTTTGAAAATAGTAACCCAATAGAATAAGAAAGATGGATAGCCTTGCATTTAGATTTCAGGATTAGAAATCATCTGTCCCATGAATTCCAAGGGGGCAAAAGAGCTTGTGGCCTCACTTACCGAGAATGTCTATTTCTAGTGCAAATCTTCGGAAACTGAAACACAAATAGGAAACTCTGCTATAATTATAAGAATGTAAGTTTCTTTAGCTCTTGAGGCAGAGATACTTTAGATTAGGGATTCCATATAAGGTGTCTGGGCCTGTTCAGTGCCTTTAAGCTATCAGGTGTTTGCCTGTACCAACCTGCCCACGTTACATGAAAACAGGCCTCCCTCATTCTTTCAGAATTCATGGCTTCTGTCCTGAACCATTCACCCCAGCTTATCTCACACTCATTCCTAACCCTTCCTCAGTCTGTTCTCATTTCTAACCTTGTGACTCATTTTTCCTCTTACTGCCTTGCCTCACCCTAGGACCTGGCACTTGCTATTACTTCTTTGACTTGAGCCATTTGCAGTCCTCTTTGGCCAATGATCAGATTCTCCACTTGGCTAGACTGCAGGTGGCATCCATGGGATGAGTGCCCTGAACTGGGACCAACCCACTTCCTGGGACTTTTACACAGGCCCCCGTGGAAGATATCCCTGCCCCATATGCTGAGTCCTGGGAGCAGAACTCAAACTTGAGAGATTTGTGGCTCCTTGATAATGCTCTCAGAAGGAACAGAAAACAAATGGAAAGGAAGGAATTTGATTGCCCAACCGCTATCTACCGAGGAGCCAACTGAATTTCTATATTACCTAAAGTAGATGAGGAAGTGAAGTGATGGTTTATAGCAGCTACTCTTTAGTAGTTCTTGCTTCTCAGATGTGAAGAATTCTTATTTATTTTTTCCTCTCCTCCATATCCACCTGCCCCCAATGGCCCACCCATTGATTGATTGCCAAGACTCATTAAGTCTACCCTCTATAACGTCTCTTGAGTTCATCCTCTCTTGCCTGAGCTGTTTGCAATAGTGTCCTAATAATTGGTCTCCTTATGGCTAGTGTCTCTTTTTCCCCATCCCACTTTTCCATGCTTCTCATCCCCTGCCTATCCATTCCTCACACCTCTGCCAAAGTAATCTTTCTAAAACAGATTTGATTGTTTTACTCTTCCTCTTAATACTTTTCATTTCCGTGTATGTATCAGATTGTTACTATATGTATGATTCTGGTTTTCTAGAATACACACTCTTCTAATTTTGACAATAGTATCAATCTACTATATCTCTAATGTGTTTTAGAGTGTTTTCACAGCTATTATATAATTATAAAACATTAATCCTGTGACTCAGCTATTATTTTTTCTCTATATTTGCAGAGAGAGTATAACTTTTATGTATAGTGAATGGTACATAGTATGCGGTAGATATCTACAATTATGTATTGGATCTATTTGGCTAAGTGAGTAGGTTAAGTCCTCCTGAAAAAAGTTGAACTTTCAATTCAAGAGAATGAATTTGTTAAATCTTATTCGGATACTGGCAAATCTCAGTTGTTTAGAGCATGTAATTACTGAGGTCAATTCCCATTTGTTTAAGTTAGCCTCATTTGGTTTCAAGGAGATAGTTTGTAACCCTAACCTCAGCCAGCTATTTCACAATTGCACGTCCCAATGGAACATGGGTAACAGAATATGGATAAATCTACACTATGACTCTATCCCTGTTACTTGAAAACTGGAATATAATGCTAACTCCTTAGTGTTATATAGAGTGTTGTATATTCAGTTACACAAAGAAGTTTTAGTAATAATCATCTAGACGAAGAGACAATATGATTCTCCAAAATGGTACTTCGAGGACCCCAAAGAACGCTTAGCAAATATCTCATTCCAATAGTAGTTTCCTAATTATACAATTCCTGTCCAATAATGCTAATGCCACCTTTAATGATGACTTGGGTAATAATTGTTAACATAGCTTCAGATAAATCCTGTAGTAATCCCACATACGATTTTCTGCATTTTCTCTTGCATGAATAACAAAATAGTGTACAGCTTACACTAGCTTTCTCATTCCGAGATGTGATGAACAGCATGCTTACCCTGTGTCCAGATGGCATGACAAATATGGTAGCACTGAGAAGACCATGACTTGAAATTTTTAGGTCCCCTCTTACTGACTCTGGGTTAAGGCAAGATTCCATTGTGAAAATGCAGATACCTCTGAAAGGAATAATCAATCATTCTCAGTCATTAGCCTCCAGGTATAAATTAATTTTATCAGATCCTTTCCATTGAACACTTAACCAAAGAAGATGCTTTAAGAAAGATACCCGACTGGTATATATCATTGGGAATATAGTGGAGGCTAAGGTTCATATTCCCAAAGAACAGACTTAGGTGAGATGCTGAGGCACTATAAGGACACAGGATGGGACATGTGGGGATGAAGTAGGGAAGTTCCTAGAAGAGAGAAGCAGAACAGTACCAGAAGACAAGCTTCTCTTGCATCCCTGTTTGGCTTTCAGCCAGCAGTAATAAGAGTACATGAAATGGTACCGTATAAAGAACATTCTATAACAGTTAAGAAACCCAGTTCTGGCATCAGACAGACTTGGGTTCAAATGAGAGATCTGCCACTTTCTTGCCTATATGGACTTGGGCAAATTTCTAAGTGTTCTGAGCCTGGATTTGCTGATCTTTAAAGGTAATAATAGTTCATACCATGCAAGGTTGTCTTGAATTAAATGGAATAGTTCATGTAAAGCCTTTAGTTGAATGTCTGGGACACCATAAATGATCAAGAAATGTGAGCTATTACTATATAAATAAAAATTTAAGGTTGTGTTTTATTCCCAAATGTATATAATATATTCTTAGTGGACTCATACTTCAGTGAATTCAGATATATGCCATCTCAACATCAAAACTCTAACAAATTTCTTTGGTGCTGGAAAGAAATAAACCTGAAATAACCTAAGAAATAAGCCCAACAACTACACAAGGGCAGGAAGGTCCCTGTGTTCCAACAGAGACCCAGAAGCCATACTTCGGGAAGATGAGGTCTAATCAAATGTGTGTAGTTGACAACTGAATAAGTACCCTGAGAACTCAGAGCAGTGTGGAAGGTCAACGGATGAAACAGAGCTAGAGGCAGAAGCACATGTTACCTATTCACGTAGAAACTGTGTATGTGATCTCTGGTCAACCTGTACAAACAAGCTGTGGTTGCCTTCACAAAAACCATTTAGAGGAAGGCAATGAAAGTGCAACCCCTTTTCAATATAGGAGTTTAGGGGCCAGATGTCACTGGTGACCAGCTCTGAGGTCATGTTTATTATTATTCATCTAGACTTTTAATTGACAGTTCAGAGAAAATAACATTTGTGTTCGTGTCCTCCTTGGGCCTGAGGACATTCTTCTTGTTCAGAATCCACTGATTAGCTGGTATAAACAAATCTCAAATCACTAAGTTACAACTGTTGCTTTTTCAGGACATAAACAATGAGTTCTTACCTATGTGACTAAAAGCAGGCCAAAGCACTAGGTTTGATGGAATGTTAAAAGTATGGCTGTTAACTGTCACCTGCACAATAACCCCTGACAGCCATTTCCTGCTTGGCAGCATAGGGGAGAGGGCTGGGGAGTGTGTGTGATTGACTTGTCATCTTGACTTGTCATTATGACTTGAATAAGCCCTTCTGCCTACCTGTCCTGCACAAGCAACATTTTCTTTAATTATGAGAGACATAGTGTCAGTAACTGGTTCTACGGAAAAAGGTCAGAGTTTGGTTCTGCTGGATTCAAGGAGTTTTCAAGTCAATAGGATAACAATTAACATTTGTATGTAGCCCCTTCCAGCATGTAAAGCCCATTTTCCTGCATGATTTCACTGAACTCCTACAACAGATCTGTGAGGTAAGTCATAGCTATTTTTACTTCTGCTGTGAGGAAACCGAGTTTTCCTCATAGCTAAGTGACGAACATTCCAGCACTGACTCCAAATTCTGGGCTCTTGACTTTATAGCTAATCTCGATGAACACTATCACTATCTACCGGGGTTCCCTGTCTGATCTCTCCTTCAAACTCTTTTTTCTACTAGTCATGAGATGCTGTTCATTTTACCCCCATAATACTTCTCAAATCTATCCACTGTTGAGTTCCCGTCCCCACTGCCATGGCCCTCGCCTAAGGCATCATTGTTACTCACCTGGATGGTGGCAGTAGTCTCCTAACTGGTCTGCTCATGATGTCTGATCTGTCCTACCTGTTGCTGCTAAAGTGGGCTGTGTAACAAGTGCAAATCTGAACACAATACTCACCCATCGATGGCTCCTCAGCACCTTCAGAATGAGATCCTAATTCCTTAGCATGGCCCTGCCTCATCTCTTCCCTCTTTTCCTTCTTATACACTGTATGCTCTGGCTAGAACTAGCTCTCTTCTCCTCCTTGAACCTCTCAGGACCTATCTTGTTTCTGTGCTTTTCATTCTATTGGAAAAATTTCTTTGTTCTGTTGTCTACCTTATTATATAGGGGCAGCCTTGACCAAATGTCTTCAGTGGTATATGCCAACCTGATGTAGTGCTCCCATTCATCTTCGTTTAAACTCTTGTTATGGCATTTAACAAGTTTGGCTATAATTATTGATTTACATGTTGATCTGATCCACTGGACTCTGCGATAAGGGCCAAAGACTGGTCTGATGAAATGTATACCCAGCCTTTTTGCCTACGACAGCATTTGGAACATAGTAGGGAGTAAAAGCTGTTTATGATGTGAAACTCATAAGCAGTGATTCATTATCTGCCATCTGCCCAACTCTGACATGTAGAGAGGTACTAGGTCCAAGCCTTATTGAAAAGAGAATTTTGCAATTCATTTTGCTAAGGAGCAACATGCGACATTTTATAATAGAGATATTGTGTTGTAACGACTGAAAGTCTATAGCAGTTCAGGAGAAGATTTGAAACTAGGGAGGCACCTTTTTTCTTTAGAAACGATGATTACTTATGAAGGGCCAACAGCAATTGAATATTTGCCATCTGGCAACTGTCACAGTACTCATTGTAAATCAGATTTAATAAACCCAAATCCTTTTAAAGGTGAAGGTGTTTTCTGTTATTTAGGGAGAAATATCATCCCCCAGGAGACTGACTTAAGGAAAGTACTTAGAAACTGAAACTAAATTCTTCCAAGTGTTAGGAGGCAGAATTCTACCTGGCTGGGATGTCACATAGTTGGAATACCTTCTTAAAGGGAATTCATATCCATTATTTTCATTGAGGAGAAGAAAGCACACTTGCTTTTCATTTAACCTGTCAAAGTTTAAATAAATCAAAGTGGACATTTGGTGCTGCCCATTGGGCTGCCTTTCCCAGGTCAGCACTGCCAAGTCTCCCCTTACGCTTAAACAGAATGTGATGCCAGAAAGTGATTTTGAACTGCTACCCAACCACCACTCCAGAGAGCTGGAAGTAGTTGTTTTCATTTATAAATGTGGGGCCTTAAGTATTTTCCCAGTAAAGTTGAAGTAATTCCAAATTGTCTTTATAACACGGATGTGCTATGGGGGTTGCTAAGTGGGGGATGTCATTCAAGAAAACTGAATCAACAAATCTTTATTGAGTGTTGGCTATGTATAAAGCCCTGTGCTTGTTGTGGTGTGGGACATGTGGAAGCATAAGCCATGGTCCTTGCTCTTAAATTGTTTAATTAGGTGGCAGAGGGGTCCCTTTACATGGATAGGGATGGGAGGAGAAAGTGAAGTTGACCCTCAGTTGACATGTGATGAGGAATTAACTGAGGCATTTTCAGAAAACTAAAAGAGAAGGCAAGCTATAGTAGGAAAATGTAGGCTGGGGGACAGGGATTGGCTGAAGAGTTAAGAAAGGAAAGAAGGAAGATCCAAAGCAAAGGATTCTAGATGCATGGTATAGTGGGTAATGCCAGGCAGAGCCTCCTGAGACAGAGAAGTACATAGGAAAGTTCATGGAGAGAGCAAGGCCTATATCATAGGCTGTGGGAGGGAGGTAAAAAGAAGCATAATTCATGGTACAGAGCAGTCAGAACACACCAGTTGTGTTGGTAACTAGGATGCAGGCTGCATACGTAGAAATGGGTTCTTCCAGAATCAAATGGGTTCCACCTAGGGTTCAAACAAAAGAGAACCTTACTCCTCCAGAAACCAGAATGAGAACCAAAGATAATAGATCCACTCTGGACTGGAGAGCGGAGGTAAAGTGAACCAATTAGAATCCCCTCACTCTGAGAAAAGACCTGTGGATTAATAAGGAATGCCAGCAGATGGATCCTGCATGGAATCCACCTATGGCTTCCATCCAAGCAAAATGCATTACGTGAACTGTACACGGAGAAACTTTACTGGTACATAGTACATAGCTTGGAATTTCTTTACATTAGAGAGAGACTTAGTTATAACTTAAATTACTTGTTGTGTTGGTCCTCAGTGGATAAGGTGGAAGGAGAGGAGTGCTGCTGGAAAATCTGGACAGTCTGGTGAAAATGGGGAACCTCCAACTCTGAAAAAGAGATCTCTAGCCTCATCACACATAGGGTCTTAATAACCTGAGATATATGTCCAAATGGGGTAACCATACCTCAGGGTCTGAAATTCCCACCATGAGATTCTATCTTTCATGGCCTTGTGGAAACATATGCTTTAATTGAACTAAGATATTGTTACCTGGGAGGAATAACACCTTATCTGATTTGTTAACTTTTGTCTCCATTTATTTAACAAATATTGAGGGCCTGGTGCAAAGCTAGTGGGTGCAGACATGTATAAAACCGAATCCCTTCCTTCAATAAGCTCGCAGTTCAGCTGAGCCAGGGCCTTACGTGACGATGGCGTAGGAACATCGGCCTTAGGGGGAGGTGTAGGTGGAATGAGGTTACACAGGAGAGAGAGAGAAAGAGAGAGAATTTGCAGGAGGCTAGAAAAAGTTCAGAGCCTGGAGCTCTGTGGGGGATGACAACCTACACTGAGGAGGTGGGAAGAGGCTGCTAGCAAGAGAAAGGCTAGCACGGGAGGATGGCCAGTTCTGTGGATTGGAAGGCAGATAACAAAGTCTGTAAGGAAGAGAGAGGAAGAAGCCAAAACTAGAGGAAACTAAGTTTTCTGAGTCTACGTTTATGATGGAAAGAATGTCTGTTGTTTCAGTGCCTCTAGGGTGTGTGTGTGTGTGTGTGTGTGTGTGTGCGCGCGCGCGCGCAAGACAGAGACAGAGTGAAACAGAGGCAAAGAGTGACAGAGAGAGGGAGAGAAAGAGAGTGAGAAAGAGCGGGAGAGCAAGAGCGAGCAAGCAAGAGAGCAAGTGAGAGAGAGAGAGAGAGAGAACTTGAGTCTGTCAACCCTTTTAACCATTGGTAACAGGGTGGAGACTGTAACCACTAAAACAAAAGCAACTAGATCAGTGAGTCTAAATTGAACTTTAAAAAAGAGGAAGTGAGGAAAGTTTGTTTGTGAGCTCTGGTGGCAGGAAATCCTGTGACTAACCTTATTTCACACATCTCAGATTATTCAAAAGGATCTTAACTTTCTTAAGAACAGTAACTTAAAATGGAAGGGGTTGTCTCAGAGGCACTGATGTCTGAGAAGAGCTGACACCCTTGCTAAATAAACTAATCCAATTTGGGTTGCCCTTTACTGTGTGAAGGACTGCTTTAGGGAGCGTGACCCCCTGGTATTTCCAATCAATAGAGTAAATAGCATTAACAAATGGATTCAACTCTTTTGGGAAAAATATGCTAACACGTTGGAAACAAAATCAACAGGCGATCGTCTTTTTACTGGTAGAAATGTTTTCATAGAGCTGAAAGCAACTATTATATATGTGCTCTAATAATTTTAACTAGCACGGGTGGAAGTATGGGGATGATGAGGACTTGCAGGGGGTTGAAGAGCTGGTGAGGAGGGGAAGGGATGGTGGTCAGGGTCGGGTAATTACAAAGCACGCGTCCAGGCAAGTGGGGACCTGTGCTCCCGCACGGCATGGTAATGGGAAGGAACCCCTGTGCTGGGCGAGGCTGGCCCATTTGCAGGGACAGTTAGGGTTCCAACCACCTGGAGCTTTCATTTCCAGCTGAGGGTGCAAGTGTGGCAAGAAGGGGGGGGGTGTCTCAGACTTCTCTTTCATAACCTTGCGTGAAAATGTATCTCAGGCAAACACAGGAGTGCTTCGCTTTTCTGTTATTCCAGAAATGTATCTAAAGCATGCTCAGTTGTCTAAAGGCAATAAAGGAAGAAAGTAGGGAACTTGTTTACAATGTGTGCTGAGGGCTGGCACAGTTCAGGCCAAGTGACTGGATTTCCTAAACGGCCAGAGAGACCCTCATTAACAACACATCACATCACTGCTCTCCTTGATGGAGTCAACGGGACTCTGAGCCTAGTGTCCCTTTCAAATAAAATCCTCGATCTAAAGGTGGACAAACCATGTCAATATTCATCTTACCACCTTCCATCTGGGCCATGCCTCTCTGTGGGGGTGTGCTGCGGGGCTGCATGTCTCTACAGGCAGTGGAGCCATTTAAAAGGCCAGAATCCTATTTACAGGCCTGACTTGCCATTTCACTCCTGGACTGATGAGGGCAGGTTTCTTTCTGTGCTGTCTGAAATCATTTGGGGGAGCCTGCTGTGTTCAAAGAACTCAAACAAAAGGCAGGACGAGTACATCAGTCAGATATTTGCAGGCGCAAGCTGGAAACCGGGCCTCCAGCTGACACACACACACACACACACACTGGTCATGACTTTTCAGGGCTCTTATCAGGCTCACGCTGGCCAACCACCAGATCTGAGGGGCCAGGTCAAGGTTGGAGACCCCAGTAGGCTGAAGTAAGTACTCCCAGCTGGTCTGGAGAGCTGGGACTGGAGACTGGGGCTGGAATTACATCTGTACCTGGTTCAGGCAAGGTTCAGGAATCTGAGACAAGAGCCAGGCAGAAGCCAAGACATGGGGGAGGGGTTATCTCAGGCTCAGGGAATACTGCGAACAAAGGCAAAGAGGCAGGAAGGCACAGAGCCTACTTCTGAGTAAGAGGGGGGATGTATTGTTCATGCCCAGGAACATGGGAGGACACAGAAACCTGAGGACCTGGGAATCGAGCCTCAAGACCTGGGAGAAAACTGAAAATTGTTCGTTGCGGTGGAGGTGGGGTCAAGCAAAGAGCTTCTCATCCTTGACTTTAGAAAGGGGAAAGCAGTTACCCCAAATCCTGGTGATCAGGTTGATTGTACTTGCAATCTTATTTGAGGGCCTTGGGGCTGGAAACCAGTCCAAAGGAGACTTGGGATTCAATTAAATGCATTTATGAAAAGCCTACTATGCGCAAAACACTCTGCTAGGTTCTGAATTAAGAATGTGACTATTGGGAGCACAAAAGCCGTATCAAGAGTGTAAACCATACAGATTTGGTTCTGTCAAAAAGCCAAGTGTGTGCAATCTCCAGGCCTGGCTGGACCTACGATGTGCTGTAGACTCATTATGCATATGGCAACTATAATTTACAAGTCCCAGTTAGATACATGATCCAACTAAGGATTTTTTTCCTCATGACTGAATTTATTTACATAGTTATTATAAGCTATTCTAAGATTCGAGCTTTAAATCACATTCAGTTCTACGTTGTATAACTGATCTTTATCAAAAATAATAAACACACATGAAGAGAAATCCAGTAATAAAAATGTACATGAGCAAAAAGCAAAGAAGTAAATTAGAATATGCGTACGCTTTGGAGTAGAAAAACATGGTTTCAAGGTCCTATCTATGCCCTTTACTAGCTGTGTGACTCAACCTTTCTGTGCCTTAGTTTTCTCATGTGTAAAATGAGGATAAAAAGTAATACCTTCAAGAGTTTATTGTGAGGATTAAGTGAAATACTATGCATAAGACATTTAGCAAACTGTCTATACATAAGTGCTCAAAAAAATGAGTTTGTATTTTTGTTGTTGATTTTGTCATTCGGCTGTTGTTGAAGCTGATAAGATATTGTTCCATTTATACTTTCTTTTTAAATGGATTCAGCTTGTTCCAGAAATCTTTATCCTTAATTTTTTCAAACAACTTTTTGAAACAAATCTTGGCAAGTGTTTGTGTATTCATTTGGATTATTCAGAGAAAGTTTACATTTTTTAGTGATCAGGAGTGGCTTTTCCTAATCCACTTAATTTGCCAATTTGTGAAAATGACCCTTGATCCCAACATTCCTACCTCATAGAAAAAGGATAATTTTCCACATCCCTTACATTTAGAAGATTGATATTCTCAAGAGGAAATTATTTAAGTATATTATACTATATCTGATCTATAGTTACTCTCTCTGTATCCCACTTGGCTAGCAAGTCCTCATTAGGCTATGATTTAAGAACCAAAGTTCCGTTAGATCATTGTTAGACACAATAGCAAAAATACTTTGGTAAAGACTGTCTCATTCAGGGTTCTTTATCGACTAACTCAAGGCTAATCATGGAATCTTAGCTTGCGTTCTCCAGGAATCACACTCTGAGACAAGGATTTGAATGGATGTGGTTTGGGAATGGCGGTTAACACCTGTAAGGGAATGGGATCGTTATAAAGGAAATGAAGGCGCTCAACAAAGACAGTGCTATTAACCCAGCTACCACTGTGGTGCACTGACCCTAATCAGACAGGGCAACTATGGAAAATGGTGCAGCACACACCACGCCTCAGAGTTATCCCACTCTAGGTGCAAGGCAGCTGCAGTATTTATACACTAACTTAGGAGCCACACCTCACCACTCTGGGGGGTGGCAGGGAGGTTAATTCACTAGCCTTTTTTGTATTGCTGCACATGGAGATAGCGTGGAGATCTGGGACATCTGGGGAGCTCTGACAATACCTGTTATAGCAGGTGAAGCTCAAATGGGCTTTTATCCTATGGGATGTCAGGCTACCGGACTAAGGTTTGGGCTAAGCTCTGACTCTGGTTCTGGCTCTCTTACTCTGTTGCCTTAATCTTTTAATCTACTTGCCACTGACTGACATGTACTTTCTTGCAATGGAGGATGACCTTGGGGGCAAAAACTGGAGAGAGATTTAGAGGATCAGAGCAAGGGCGTTTTCCTCTATACCTAGAAGTAGTGGCCCATCTTTCTGCACCCCTGACCTCCTCTTATCGCCTTACCTCATGCAAGGAATCAAGCCAAAAGTCCAAGAGTGAGAAGAGGGAGACAAAGATAACAGAGCTGTTACCTGCCCAACATCATGGAAGCAAGAGATTGCCTGGAAAGGAGATCCCAAGAAAGAGGCAGACCCTCAAAGTCCTAGCACAGTGGATCAGCGTCCTGGAATGTAGTGACTCTCTTGCTATGCTACTCTTCTTCCTGTGGATGGGTGGGTGTTAGGAAAATGGAGAAGTTGGCCGACATTTATTAAGCTTTGTCTTCAGAAGGTCTGGGTCAGTAGTTTGTACACCGCAGTCCTAGGTATAGTAGACATTTGCCATGCTTTGGCTATCTACCACTGAACTCCTTAATAGTTCTGTAGTCACCCGCTGAGGAATTTTCCATTGTGTGCGGTCCTAGTGGCCGGCAGTGCTTACCTTTCATTACAGTAGCTCAAGGGCCAGTATCTTGCTCTCCACAACTCTTTGCAGCCATGGGGCAGGCATGTAATCATCAGAAAAATCCTGGAATTAATTTGCATAACTATGGAAGACTTGGGGCATAGAATAGCAACTGAAATGAGATCAGAGAATGAAAAGGAAGACATTTCTTTATTTCCAGGGGTTGTATAAGTAGAATATTTCAGAGTTAAACAGAAGGAGCTTTCTGTGTAGGGTCGCCTGAACAGGTTTATCACACTGGGAGCAGGACTGATGATGATGATGATGGTGACGATGATGATGATGGTGACAATGATGATGATAGCAATGATGATGATGGCGAGGGTGACAAAGAAAATGGCTAGCACTTACCAAATGCCTACTCTGGGCCAGACACTGCACATGGGTGATATCATTTATTCTTACAATAATCCTGTGATCTCAGTGCTATCATGCTCTCTGTTTTTCAGAAAAGGAAGCTGAGGCTTGGAGAAGTTAAGTAACTTGCTAAAGCTCATACAGCTAGCAAGTAGTTTCAAAACCAGTTCCATCAGATTCCAGAGCCTGAACTCTTAACGGTCATGCTGGGCTGCAGCTTCTTATAGCAAGGAAGTCAAATAGTTGCACCAAGCTCAGCTGAAACTTATGAACAAAAGGGGGTCCAAGTCCAAGGTAGTGAGGAGGGCACCATTAAACGAGCTGACCAGAGAGTGCGACCTGGGAAGTGGGACCTGTTGTGACTAGATCATGTTGTCGTGATTCAAATGGAGTGGAAGGTCCTGAGTGATGAGGTGCTGCAGGGAGGGTGGAGAACCTGTTCGGTGACTACCAGGATGATGGAGACAGTATGGGAGAATGATGCCATTTGAGAAGGAGATGCTGTATGGGGAGTGGCGTGTTCTGGTCTGTGGCTTCTGTGAGTTTAAAGGGGCTAGCTGCTCTATCTCCTGCTGCCATCTTCTTCAATACTGTGTTGATTTCCTGATTTTTACAAAACCTGTCAGTCTTGACTTTCCAGTTTTGTTCTCCTCCTGGTCATCCAAGTACAATTTACATTAAGCTTAAATCGCCATTTTTAAATATTTTCCCAAGCAGTTCTGGGTCCCATTGGGACAAAATTCAGGTAATGATTTGGAGGCATGGGTGTATTGGTGCCCACGCAGGTCCCTGCTTATCTCTCTTTGGTTTCATATCTCTATTGATAGAGAAATTATATTCAACCATGCTCAGTTCAAATATGTGTGATATTGCATGCTCGAAGGGTTTTAATGATGATTCACATATTTCAAACATTAAAAATTGACTTTCAGGTTCTTTTTTTCTTTTGTCTGGGAGTTTCTAAGGGTGTAGAGAAGCTGCTTCCGAGTATGGAATGCGAACTATGGCTTTATGCCGAGTTGTGCATTCACGTGTGTGTGTGCGTGCATACACGCATGCATGTGCTGTTGCGTGCTATGCACATGTGCGTGGCTGCTTCTACCCACCCCTTTGCTTTGCTGTGATTGAAACATCACAGAGTAGCCCCCACCAGGAAGCTGGCAGGTACCCTGAGGGCTACTGGTAGTGTGATATTCTCAGAGTTGTGAAAAAGAAACTTGAGAAGTCATGTTGAAGAAATTATTTTTCATCTACTTGGGCCTTCGGGATATAATAGTATGGATGGATATAAAATTCATGCAGGTATTTCTGGCCAGCGTACATTAGAGAGGATGAGACAGCACCCCTCCTCCACGCATACTGCTTGCGAACACTTCTCAAGACCCTTTGTTTACATTAGTTGTTGGGGAAATGTGCTTTCACATGGGGAGCAGAAAGGGTTGGAGGAGAAAAAGTGTGTGTTCAGGTGTCTCAGCAGCTGTGTGAAGAACATACTTGCTTGTGGAAGTCAGTTGTTTGCCAAGGTCCAAGACCCCTATGTATATCTAACTGTGCCTCCCCGTCCTCTGCTGTTGTGAGGCTCCAGACCCCAGAGAGTGAGCCTGGCAGGCTTACAGGCTGGCTAAGCCCCAAGTCAGAGGTTCATTATTGTTGAAAGGAACCATAGGGTTTATCCAAATTACTGAGACAAGGTCACAATGGGGACCAAATCCAATTTTCTATTTTGGGAACTTTGTGATAAGAAGGATAAGCTACCAGGAGTCTTATTTGTGTAAGGACACGGGCCTCCTGGGATAAATGTGGAGGCTCTCAGCATAGCAGGATTGAAAACGTGAACAAAGCAGGGGAGACAAAGACTGTTGCAGCATTGGGGGTTGACAGGAACTCACTTGAAAGTAGGAGAGAAAGTGCAGTCCTGTGCTCTTTTTTATGACACTAGTCTGGGAGCATTGAGAATTGCATTTAATGGGGCACTGGAGGGTGACCCTCATATGCCCTCTGGCCTGATCTTTTGGACCTTATTCTATAGCAAAGGAAAGAACAAAACCAAAATAGGCAGGATACCTCTCCTAATACAAGGTGGTATGCCTATAAGAATAGATCACATTAGGCTGGCCAAGCGAGTGTTACTGAAAGGAAGAGATGCTCCCCAGGGGAGACCCCAGTAGCAGTGGCGATTGCAGCAACGGTGGTAATGAAGTGGTGACAGTTGTATGAACAGGGCGCAGGGAGCAGTTAGCAGTGTGCCCCAAGTACTAATAGTGATAACTACCACTTACTGAAGCTTAGTATGTGTCCGGCCTCGTTCATACATTGTGCTGATCCTATGGAGTAGGTACTGGCTTACCTCCAATTTACATACGAGAAAGCGGAATCAGAGACGTGATGGCCTGCTTCTAGTTACTCCTGCTACCATACAGCTCAGTGACTAAATGGAAGGATCACTCTGGTGGGCCCCACTGAAAGGCTGCGGTGACCTGGCAAAAGAAGGGCCCCGTGATGTGATGCTTCCTTTCTCTGGGATCCAGTCTGTCCTTGTGGGAACTGAGGACAGGGCAGGACAGTGGTCCTCAGCAGGCTAGTATTGCCCGTCAGAAGAGGTTTTGGAAATTTCTTGGGGCGTGTTTGTCTTCTCATGTATTTCTGCCCAAGCCTTTGCATGTAGAAATAAATATTGTTTTATAATAAATCACTTTTCCATTTTCCCCTCACTTACATCATAGGATGTTATTTTTTATTCTTTAATTACATGTGTAGGCAGGTTGAATCACCGATGTTTTTTTCATTTCAGGATAATGGGAGGAGTTAACTTTTTATTGAGAGGAGGCATTAGGTTAAAAACCATGGTTCTATAAGGTTTGTAACAACCCCTCCAGTTGTGATAGTCTATGGTTCAAAGTTAGTCTTGGGGCTAGTGAAATACAATGCCTAGTATCCGAAGTGTTGGGATGACCTGACAGCCAAGGCCTGCCTCCCTGCACCCTGATATAGAGGGATCTGGATGGCCTACACCCAGGGCACCCTGCAGCTAAAGTTCTGTTGCCACCATGTTAGGTCACAGAGGTTTCTCCACAAAAGACCACATAGCTTTGGACTTTGGCCTCTTTCTTTTCTCTCCAGTACTAGCCTTGTCTGTATCATGAGGCTACAGGGAGGATGCTCTTCTTTGCTCCTCTGGGCCAGGGGGATGAGGTCATGGAGGAGAGCCATTAAGACAAGTTGTGTGTCTCCTGACTTCCCTCACTTTAGCTCAGGTCATGCTAATGAGGTTCGAACCATAGATTTTTTTCAGCTCCTCCCCTCCCCTTCATACTGGTGAGCTGTTCCCTACTCCTGATTTAGAGGACTCTCCATCCTTTCTCCTTAGGCCAGCCCCAGCCATAACCCTTGAGTTTCAGTCAGACTGCTTGTTAGGCTGGCAGCTAAACTCAACTCCGTGGCTGTGTCCTTCCAGAGCTTTTGCTAGCATCTCTTGACAAGACTCTCCTTAGAGCCTTCCTCTTAGCCTGCCAAAGTTGCCGCCAGAAGCAACTTCCTCTTCTAAGGCCTTTCTGAACTACCCCTAACTCACCGCTTCCCCCAGTCATTCCAGCCTGAATCAAGTCCTTGATGGTGTTACGTGACCTCAGTTTCTCTGCAAGGCACGTTTTCTCTCTGGCATGCTGTCCAGTGAGTTCACTCTTACCTCCACAATTTTATCTCCATCATCCTCCCAAAAGGGGGGGCTTCTCAGTTGTCCTAGTGGTGATAAACATGCTCTCCAGAAAGTTCCATGAGGATAAGGACACATCGGTAATATTCACTGTCATCTAATCTGATCCTCCAAGCTCAGATCCTGGTACCGAAAGAGCACTCCGTAAACGTATTCTAAGTCCCTGACTATGAAGCCCACTGTTCCACTTCCTGTTCAATGTAATGGGGCTCATGGTATCTTCTTGGTCCCTAAATAACTATTAAATCTCAGGATTTTCTAAAAGGAGTTATGGATTCTGATCCATGAGACCCAGCCTGGTCCTCACCAGGTCCTAAAAATCTCATGGCCCAAATTTGCGAAATCTTTGCCCTAGATCCTCTTCTAGAGAGTTCTGCAAATCCCAAGGTATAGTCCAGCAAGGCCCATGCCAAGCATGTGCAAAACACAGCTTGACTTGGGGTGGGGTAAGAAATAAGAAGGGGCCCTCCTCCATTTTTATTCCCTGTCTTAGTGAAGGCTGGCTTAGACCTTCATTGCCCTGGTCTTTCAGAGCTGTCCATGGCTTGGGATTCAGTTTAAATAGGACTCTGTAGTTAAAACTTGATTCAAGCCACACAGTGTCTTTTTCTCCTCAGAAAATGGGAAAATAATACTGGCCTGTGAGTCACACATGGAAAGTGTTCATCATGATGCTGAGAAAAACTATTTCCAAAGGGCGTCCAGATATTACTGTTGTTTCCACTGTGCCCCAGGGGCCAAGGAGGAGGATGTGCGCCCTCTGAAGGGGATAGCAAAATTTCCTACTACTTAGGGCCCTGCAGGGATTAGGAATGTCCTCACTCTGCTTCCTTAGAGTGTATACCCACAGGAGAGTGAGTGAAGTCTGTGACCTTGAGCAAGGTGATTCATGCGCTTGGCCTCAGTTTCTGCGTTTTAAAATAAGGGAATTGGACCTGTTGAGGACTCAGGTGCCTTCACAGAGGTGACATTGAAAACATATAGGCTTTGAAACAGATCAACGCAAATTTCATTCATGCCTCTGCTACTTGGTGGCTCTGTGACTCTGAGCAAAATGAGTTCACTGCTCCCCATCTCAGTTTCCCCATCTGTAAATTGGAGATAAAACCTGCTTCATTAAATGAGAGAGCATACAAGAAAACACCTAGCCTAGCATTAGAACTTAGCACTTACTAGTTTCTTTCTTGTCTCCTTTCTTTCTCCCCTGCTCCGTGCGGCCGTAAATTACTGTCAGTGGAGTACTACAAACAAGTGTGGTGATGTCACTGCCCTGGGCAGTGTGTGGAGACGCAGAGTAAGGCTGCTGCCGTTTGCTGCTGAAAGGGCAAAGAACAGGGCCTGCTGCACACCACAAGGAGATTTTCTTCTGAGAAGGTCTGGCCATGGATCTGGCTGCATTAGCAGGGTTCCTGCCTCCGTTCATTTCCCCTACACTACGGTAGACCCCAACTTTGCACTGATCCAATCCATAAGATGAGGGTCTGTCCTCTCAACCACTGGCGTTTTATCAGTTTGGGAGATTAGGACTCACTTTTTTGACTCAAGGTGAGAGGTCAGAGTCTCCCTTTAAATCCGCTTAAGAATTTCTATTTCTGGGCCTATTCAACGAGGAAATATGGAGTGAATGTCAGCAAATAGGCTCACATAGTCTCATTATCCATGGAATGTACGTTCCTGTTGTGAGAGTAGATCACGAATGCCATTGAAAACCGGGGCTTGTTTCTGTGGATTTCCGTAATTCCCCGTGGTGGGTGCTCTGCTTTGGTGCTCTTGCTAGAGAGCGTATATTGCCTGCTCAGTTACTGACGACTGGGGCAGTGTCATTTAATGGTTAAGAAGGCAGCTCTGGAATTGGACTTCCTGAGCGTGAGTTCCTGTTCTTCCGTCTTCGTAGCTGTCTGACCTTAGCCAAGTTAATTAATTTGGCCTGAAACAGAGATAATAATAGTACTTGCCTTGTGTGGTTGTTGTGGGAATTAAATGAGATAATGGGTGTGAATCACTGAAAACCGTGATTGGTGTAAAAGCAAGCATTCAATAAATGTTAGCTCTTACCAGGATTAGTATTAGCATTAGGCTCACTATTATTATTAGGGCCCTTTGTGAAGGTATACCTAATTCTCTATTAGATTCCATCCTGTTTTATAAAAGGGAGTTGTGGGGAAATGCTTTATATTTTATGTTTGCAATAAAAATTTTAGCAATGAAGTTTTTAAAAAAAAGTCACCAAAATCTTTGTTCTAGCCAAAATGAAGCTTGTAGTCGATCTTGGGCTGGTTGGACTGCTGTCCAAAATCCATTCAACATATATTTGTTGAGCACTCACTGTGTTTCAGGCACATCTGTAATTTTCTATTTTATCATATAGCTGTATAGTTTACCAATATATGGTTCTATTTCCCATCCCCTTAAATAATCGGTTTTATTTTGAACAATGTGAACACTTTTATTGGGGTTTGAGGGAAATGATAAATACCCTGGTGCTCCCATCTGAGGTTAGAACCAATGGAGAGATAGAACCAGGGGTCAGGTAAATGGAAATAAAAAAAATTCAGCTTTACTACTCCTACAGCTGATGGGAGAACTTAGCTGAGGTGTGAGGACCTTATCAATGTTTAACTGAAACTACCCCCTGCGACATTTCAGGTCTGCCCCACAGGGGCAGCGCCCGCCCCACTAAGCCTCTGGAAAAGTGGAACAAGCAGATCAGAAAGCACCAGCCTGTGCAGGCAGGCAGGTCCCAAAAGAGAAGAAAGGAGGAGGCCAAGGCAAAGATGCCCTGGTTATCGATGCAAGCTCACCAGTTAAGTCAGTCTCTTCTCTAATGGGGAGCAAGGAGTAAGAGGTGAAGAAAGAAGCCAGGAGTGTTTAAGAAATCTCTCCACATGCATGGTAGGAGATTAAGTGTCCCCCTCCCCACAGCTTTCCTTAGCTTTTTGTTCTGTTCACCATTAAACATCTGACAAGCTGGGGATACAGCTCTGCCCTTTGGGTAAGGTGATCGTTGGCCTGTTGAGATTCTCTCCTTCATGGAGCCATTTCCCGATACACTTCTCACTGGGGGTATCTACTAGGATTAATGGTGGACAATGTCAATTGTTTTGCTTCCAGAAACAGTTAAGAATCATACATTAATTATAGGTGGCCTGAAACCTAGATCAACATGGCTGGAGAAAAATGTAGAACCCTGGGGAATTATCTTACCTTATATTCATGGTAATGAACCTCAAGTGGGTTCTTACTGCCGCTGCCAGTTTATAATTCATTTCCCTAGTCCCTTCATTCTCCCACTCTCCTAGACAGCTGTTTTTTTTAAAGATTTTTTTTAAAGATTGTATTTATTTATTTGAGAGAGAGAGAGAGAGAGAGAATGAGAGAGATCACAGAGAGGAAGCGGGAGAAGCAGACTCCCTGCTGAGCTGGGAGGCCAGTGTGGGGCTCCATCCCAGGCCCCTGAGATCATGACCTGAGCCAAAGGCAGACGCTTCACTGACTGAGCCACCCAGGCGCCCTAGACAGCTGTTTCATACTCCTCTCTTCTCAGACTCCAACATCTACTTTCCCATTCTCACTCTCAGCTGATAGCCTTGCTTGCTATCGCACTGAGAAAATAGAAGCACCCATCAGAGATTTGTCATAGGCTCGAATCATTATACCTGTGCTCATTATACTGTGCCTTGTTTATGGACACACTGCCCCTGCTTCTAAGAGAGGCTCTCTCCCTGTATGTGAGAGCTAGTGACTTCCCTCCTCCATAAGGATAAGCAATTCTTCATGCTCCTACATCATCATTTTTTCTGTGTTTACTGGAGCTTTTCCATACTGAAACATTCTTCTATCCTAAAAACTTGACAAAACAAAACCCTCACTCCACTTCCTCCATGCACTGCTCTGTCTCTCTCTCCTGCTTACAGCAAAACTCCTTGGAAGAGTTATCTATATTCCCTCTCTCCAGTTCCTCTCCTGTTTTCTCAGGAGCTCATTCTTTTGTTGTTTTTAAAGATTTTATTTATTTATTTGAGACAGCAAGAGTGAGAAAGCACAAGCAGGAGGAGGGGCAGAAGGACAGGGACAAGCAGACTCCCCGCTGAGCAGGGAGCCGATAGCCAATGTAGGGCTCCATCCCAGGACCCTGGGATCACGACCTGAGCGGAAGGCAGACACTTAACTGAGCCACCCAGGTTCCTGCATGAGCTCATTCTAATTAGCCTTTTGCCCTTATTCCTCTGTCAGAATTGCACTTATCAAAGCCATCAGCGACTTCCTCATTGCTAAATCCAATCACTGATTATCAGTTCTCATCTCATTTGTCCTATCAGCGGCATTTGACAAAATCTCTTACTTTGTCTTCCTTGAATGTTCCCTTCACTTGGTTACAGGACACCACGTTCTACTTCCCTGGCTCTTCTTTTTCCAACTTCTTTGCTATTCTCCCCTTATTTTCCTGACGCCTAAACACTGGAGATTTATAGGGCTCAGTCACGGGACCTCTTCTCTTTTGTAAGTGCTGCACTCATGTTGATAACTCTTACATGTATATCGGTAGCCTAGACCTCTTTATGGAACTCCACACTCATATATCCAGCCGCTTACCAGGTATCTCCACTTGAATGTCTGATCGACAGCTCAGACTTAGCATGTCCAGAACTCTTGACCTACTCCCCTAAAACTGCTCTTCTGAGTCTTAGCTATCTACTTTAATAATAGCCGTTCCATTCTTGCAGTTGCTCAGGCCTTTTATACCTTGAAGTCATCTTTGATTTCTGTCTTTATCTTACAATCTCAAAAAAAAAAAGTTCATCAGCAACCCAGTTTTCTCTACCTTCAAAAGACATCCATAATCTAATCACTTCTTACTGCCTCTACTGTCAGTACTGTAGTGCAAGGCACCATTATTTCTTTCCTCCATTATTGCAGCTTATTAGCTGGTCTCTGGCATTCTCTCTTGCCCCTCATCTTGCCTCCAAAGTTTATTTTCCACATCGTAGCCAGAGTGATTTTCTTTTCTTTTTTAAAGATTATTTATTTATTTGAGAGAGAGAGAGAGAGAGAGACTCTGCAGGGGCGGAGGGGCAAAGGGAGAAGGAGAGAGAATCCAAGCAGACACCGTTCTGAGTGTGGAGCCTGATGTGGGGCTCAGTCTCACGACCTGGGGCTCAATCCCATGACCCTGAGATCACGACCCAAGGCCAAACCAAGAACTGGATGCTTAACTGACTGTGCCACCCAGGCACCCCCTCCAACTTTTTTTTTTAAGTAGGCTCTACGCCCAACGTGGGATTTTGAACTCATGACCCCACAATCAAGAGTCGCATGCTCTACTGGCTGAGCCAGCTAGGCGCCCCTGAAGTGATTTTCTTAGAACTTCAGTGATGTCATGTCACTGGTCTGCTCAAACCCTCCATTACCCTCAGAGTAAAAGAGCCATCTGTCTACTTCAAGGCCTGCATGAACCGGTTCCCTGTTACCTCTCTGCCCTCGTCTCTCACTGCTCTTCCCCTTGTTCACACCTCTCCAACAACACAGGACATGTTGCTTTTCCTCAAACTCCCTGAGTCTTACCTCAGTGACTTTGCACTTAATGTACCCTCTGCCTGGGCCACTCTTATCCCAGCTATCTTCACGGCTTGCTTTCTCATCTCCTTCAGATCTTTGCTCAAGTGTCACCTACTCGGTGAGGCCTTCCCTGACTGTCCTATCCAAGATGTAACTACTTCCCTCCTGTATTCCTTATTTCTGCCTAACACATAGTATAGTCTGACTCACTATATATTTTACTCATTTGTCTTGTTTATTAACATTCTCCATCTCCTCCTCCCATCATATAAGTTACTTGAGGCATCAGAGCAGGGATTTTTGTCTGTTTCTTCACTGTTCTATCCTTAATATATGACATATAGTAGATACTTAATAAATATGTGGCTTTTGAAGGAACTCAAGACTTATAACCCCAAGACTTTTAAACTTTAAAATCTCTTTTCCCCCCTCAAAATTTATGTTTAGCCAGTTTAAGCAATATAGTTCGCTAGAGTTTCTGCAATGAGATTTAACATCAAAATGAAAAGTCCAGGGGCGCCTGGGTGGCTCGGTCGGTTAAGTGTCTGCCTTTGGCTCACGTCATGATCTCAGGGTCCTGGGATTGAGCCTCCTGTTGGGCTCTGCTCAGCAGGGAGTCTGCTTCTCCCTCTCCCCCTGCCTCTCCCCCTAGTCGTGGTCTCTCTCTCTCTCTCAAATAAATAAAATCTTTTCAGAAAAATGAAGCATCATAGAGATGGTCTGAACTGGAATGCAAATCTTCCATTTTGAAGATTCTAGGAAGATTCAAGTCTAAAAAGCAAACCTGCTTGCTAAAGTACAAGGAAATAAAACTCCAGGAGAATTAGAATTAGACATCAAATTATCTTGCTTTTGTGAGTTAAAGTCCAAAGAAATTAGAGTTCATGACCTATGAATTTGAACTCAATTGGAAATTCAACTTCTGGCCAACATGGAGTAAAGGGGTTCAAATTTTCCCTCCTGCTAGAAACAACTAAGAGACTATACAAAATATATGAAACAGTACTTTTCACGCACCACGTTTCAGGCAACAGAGGACGGGGATCCCTGAGATATGGGAAACAAGGTTAGCCATATGATAGCCCCAACTCACTGCCTGGGGAGAGATTCCAGGTGGTGCCAGGAGGGGGATTACAGCCAGAACCTGGCAGACTCCCTGAGCTGAGGGAGTGGACCTTAGAGTCCTGGGAGACCAAGGTGGCAGGGCAGAGTACTGGAGAGGAGAGAGCTGGAGAGAGAGAGAGAGCGTGCACACAAGCATGTGTGCATGAACATAAACACAAACCATGGAGATCTTCAGAGGGTCTCCTTCATGTATTCAGTAGAATACCTAGCAACACATGCATGGGCAGAAAATAGCAAGGCCAAGGAAAGAAGCACCTGAAAGGATTAGAAATAGCGGTGCTTGCCTGTCATACAGGGCCAGGATAGGCCTGCTCCCCACCAATCAGACTGGAAAACTGGAAAACTGCATAATTCACAAGGCATTGAGTAGAATACTCAGAAGCGTCTTGCCTCAACAGTGGGGAAGAGTTAGCTCTAGACTAAACACTGCTCTGGACCTGCCCAGCAAATCAAAAAGCAAAATCCAAAAGGATGAAACCATTTCCAAGTTACTGTGTCCTAGAACAAAGTTCAAGAATATTTATGGGAACACAAAAATATACAGCTCCCAACAAGGTAAAACTCATAATGTCTGGCATCCAATCAAATATTACCAGGTGTGCAAAGAAGCAGGAAAATACAACCCATAATGAGGGGGGGGGGAAATCCATCCATCAAAATCAACCCAGAACTGACACTATGAGAAATGTTAAAGAATTTCCTTCAGGCAGAAGGGAAAATGATACCAGATGGAAATATGGGTCCACACAAAGGCATGAAGAGCACCAAAAAAGTAACTCAGTGGATAAATGGACAAGATTTTTTTTGTTTTCTTATATTTAAACTCTTTAAAAGATATTTAGTGGTTTAAATGAAATAGTAACAACGGGTTGTATGACGTGTAGAAGTGAAATGTATGACAATAGTAGCACAGAGGTCAGGAGGGGATAAATGAAAATGTAAATGGAAGAATTTCCCAGGATGATGTTAATGATGGTACTGTTTTTTCTTAAAGGATTATTTTTTTAAAAGATTTTATTTATTTATTTGACAGAGATAGAGACAGCCAGCGAGAGAGGGAGCACAAGCAGGGGGAGTGGGAGAGGAAGAAGCAGGCTCATGGCAGAGGAGCCTGATGTGGGGCTCCATCGCATAACGCCGGGATCACGCCCTGAGCCGAAGGCAGACGCTTAACCTCTGTGCCACCCATGCGCCCCAATGATGGTACTGTTTTTACCTAAGATTTGGAAGGTTCCAGGCTTTGAATTTCTGTGTTTTTCTAGCATCACCCTTCCTAGTCTTTCCCCCGAAAGTTTCAGTTAAGTTTCTAATGGTCGAATTGTCTCCTCACGTTTTTCCTCCTTTTCTACTTCTCTGCATGATGGATCTGAGTGCTTTCCTCCCTTTTACTTTCTCTTTGCTCTCTGGCTTAGACATTTTTAAAAAGCATATTCTTCTAGGTTCTGTCTTGTGGGGTCTTCCTTAGTGAGTTATATGGAACATAAATTGTTATTCTTCCAAGGGCATCCACCGTGCCGAGAAATCTTGTCCACTTTTACCTCCTTAAGTTGCATGGTCCCACTCAGATGTTTTCCCATCAAAACCAGACTGTATTATTGCCCTGGCTGCATCCCCTTTCATATGGTTCGTCTTTGCTATGCCTCTCCTTAGAGCCATAATCCCATAAATTTGGCTAGCATATTTCTTTAGGGTACAGACAATTACTTCTTGTTGTCTCTAAAACCTCTGTCATGTTGAAACTTACCCAGTACTTCTTTGGGACTTGATGCTGGTCCTCGATGTATTTCCTCAGTCCGATTTTCTGAAATTACTTCCTACAACTGCCCTTCTCTTCAGTGGTGTCTCCCAATTCTCTTAGGGTTGTCATGCAAGTTGCAAGTTGCTACAACATGAGCAACTCACACTGTAGCTATGATAGAGTTTATTGAGAGTATATTTTATACTCAAAGGAGTAGCAGAAGTCACAGGACCCCCTGAGTCCCCTTCCTGTGGAACAGCTATTACACTGAAGGATGTGTTTGAGCTCACAAGAACTGAGAGACACTTGTAGAGCAAAGTCCACTGTCATGGGTGTTATTTTAACATGTATATAGGCTTGGATAAAAGGGAGTCTTCTTTTTTATAACGTAACAATGAGGCTTCCTGGCCCAGGAAGTGTTTTTGAGGAATGTCTGAGGCTCAGTGAGGGTGTTTGCCTACCCTGTGGGTTTCATTCTCCAGGTTTCTCTTTAAGCTAACTCAGTGCTTTAGAACCAGTTCACCTTGCTGGGTAAAGATGGTAGAAGCGAGTTACCTTGACTTTGATGAACAAAGATTTGTCTCTCCTCAACAGTGGACTCAGTTGTTAGACCTGGGTGCATATCCTTTCCCTTTATAAATGCCTTAGTGTGTGTGTGTGTATATCTATCTATCTATCTATCTATCTATCTATCTATCTATCTATCTATCTATATACACACACACACACATACATATCCTAAGACCTCAGCCTTTTTTAAAAATATTTTTTAAAGTGTGGGTTTTTTTTTTTAAATAATCTCTACACCCAACATGGGGCTCCAACTCACAACCCCGAGATCAAGAGTCATATGCTCTTCCAACTGAGTCAGTCAGGTGCCCCTCAGCCTTTTTTAAAAGACATTTTTCTTGTCCCTGAGCTTAAATCAGTCCATCTTTTTTTATTTGCCTTCCATTTTTTTTCTTAATTTTAAGACTGTGCTGGATCTGCATTAATTTCCAGAGCAAAACTGATTTCTTGATTCCAGGTACCCGCTTTCCTTTTTCCTTTTTGTTCTTTGAATCTAATTAATTTTATTTTTGAATTGTCAAACAGCAAAACTGACTTTTTTGGTGTACAGTTCTGTGAGTTTTTGTTTTTTGTTTTTGTTTTTTTTTTTAGATTTTATTTATTTATTTGACAGAGATAGAGACAGCCAGTGAGAGAGGGAACACAAGCAGGGGGAGTGGGACAGGGAGAAGCAGGCTTCCCAGCAGAGGAGCCTGATGTGGGGCTCGGTCCCAGAGCGCCGGGATCACGCCCTGAGCTGAAGGCAGACGCTTAACGACTGAGCCACCCAGGCGCCCCAGTTCTGTGAATTTTAACACAGGTAATTCTCATAGCTATCACTACATTCAAGATATAGAATAATTTCACCATCCCCCCAAAAGTCCCTTGTGTTTATCTCCTTATAGTCACATGATCCCTTCACCCCTAACAGCTACAAACTACTAATCTGTTCTCTGTCCCTATAGTTTTGCCTTTTCCAGAGTGCAGAATGTCATATAAATGGAATCGTACTGTATATAACCTTTTGAGATTGCCTTCCACTCAACATAACACCTTTGTGATTTGTCCAAGTAGTGCATGTCAATTGCCTGTTCCTTTTTTGCCTGAGTAGTATTCTTTGGCATCATTGTACCTACCACAGTTTGTTCCCCCATTCACCCACTTAAGGACATTTGAATTGTTTTCAATTTTTGGCTATTACGAATAAAGCTTCTATAAACATTCAGGTACAGGGTTGTTTGTGAACATAGGGACCGCTAAGACATACATAGGTGAGTGTTTATAAGAAACTGCCAGACTTTTTCCAGAGTGGCTAGACCATACGTATTAAAGCATTCTCACCAACAAGGTTTGAGAGTTTCACTGGCTCAGCATCCTTGCCAGCATTTGGTATTAGTAATTTTCATTTGAGCCATTCTAATAGGCACATGGTAGTATCTCTTTGTTGTTTTTTTTTTAAGATTTTGTTCATTTATTTGAGAGAGAGAGAGAGAGTGCATGCGTGAGAGAGAGCACACACAGGAGAGGGAGAGAAGCAGACTCCCTGCTGAGCAGGAAGCCTGATGCAGGGCTCTAACCCAGGACACTGAGACCATGACCTGAGTTGAAGGGAGACGCTTAACTGACTGAGCCACCCCGGTGCCCCATCTCTTTGTTTTTTTACTTTCCAGTGTTTTTTATGGTTAATCATGTTGAACATGTTTTCATGTGATTATTTGCCATCCTTGTAACCACAATCTGGTTTTTGGTTTGTTTGGTTTGTTTCCTTATACATTGCGGATATTAATCCCTTATCAGATATGTGCTTTGCAAATTTTTCTCCTATTCTGTATGTTGCCCTTTCATTTTTCTGATTGTTTCTTTTGCTGTGCAGAAGCTTTTCAGTTTGACATGTTCCTCTTTGTTTACTTTTGCTTGTATTGACTGTGCTTTTGGTATCACATTAAAAAACTCACTGCCAAGAACAATGTCAAGAAGCTTTATCCCTATGTTTTCTTCTAGGAGTTTTATAGTTTCCTGTCTTACATTTAAGCCTTTAATCCATTTTGAGTTGATTTTTGTGTATGGTGTAAGATAAGAAACTAACTTCATTTTTTTACATGTAGATATTCAGTTTTCCCAACACCATTTATAGAAGAGATTATCCTTCTCTATTGTGTATTCATGGTGTCCTTATCAAAGATCAGTTGACTGTATATGTGTAGGTTTATTTTTGGGCTCTCTATTCCATGCCTTGGTCTATGTGTCTATTTTTATGCCAGTACCACACTATGCTGATTACTGTAGCTTTATAGTATAGTTTGAAATCAGGAAGTATGATGCTTCCAACTGTGTTTTTCTTTCGCAGAGTTGCTTTGGCTATCCAGAGTCTTTTGTAGCTCCATATGAATTTTTTCTGTTTCTGTGAAAAATTCCATTGAAATTTCGATAGAGATTGCCTTGAATCTGGAGATTGCTTTGAGTAGTATCGACATTTAACATTTTTAATTCTTCTAATGCATGAATGAGGGATATATTTTCATTTATTTATGTTTTCTTCAATTTCTTTCATCCATGTCTTATGGTTTTCAAGGTACACATCTTTCATTTCCTTGGTTAAGTTTATTCCTAAATATCTTATTTTTTTCAAAGATTTTATTTATTTATTTGACAGAGAGACAGCCAGCAAGAGAGGGAACACAAGCAGGGGGAGTGGGAGAGGAAGAAGCAGGCTCCCAGCGGAGGAGCCCGATGCGGGACTTGATCCCAGAACGCCGGGATCACGCCCTGAGCGGAAGGCAGACGCTTAATGACTGAGCCACCCAGGCGCCCCCCTAAATATCTTATTTTGATGCTACTGTAAATGGGATTGTTTTCTTAATGTCTATTTCACATAGTTCATTGTTAGTATATAGAAATGAAACTGAATTTTGTGTATTTATTTTGTATTCTTCAACTTTGCTGAATTTGTTTATTGTTCTCAGAATTTTTTGGTAGGGTCTTTAGGGATATCTGTATATGCACTCATGTCATCTGCAAACACACACAATTTTACTTCTTCCTTTCTGATTTGGATGCTTTTTCTTTCTTTTTCTTGCCTAATTGCTTTAACTGGGACTTCCAGTATTATGTTGAATAAAAGTAGTGAGAGGGGGCACTCTTGTCTTGTTCCTGATCTTAAAGGAAAAGCTTTCAGCTCTTCACCATTGAGTATGATGTTAGCCATGGGCTTGTCATATATGACTTTTATTATGTCGATGTACATTCCTTCTGTACCTAATTTGCTGAGTTTTTATCATGAAAGGATGTTGAATTTTGTCAGATGCTTTTCTGAGGCATATTTTGAAACGATGATGTGGTTTTGTCTTTCATTCTGTCTACGTGGTGTATCATGTTGATTGGTTTGCATATATTGAACTATTCTTTCATCCCAGGAATAAATCCCACTTGATCATGGTGTATGATCATTTTAATGTGCTGTTGAAGTAGGTTTGCTATTATTTTGTTGAGGAGTTTTGCCGATGTATGGACATACTCCTTTTGGGGAAGAGCTGGAGACTTGGTTTTATCACTGGGGCAATCTAGGGGGAGAAAATTTAGGGAGTTCTCATATACCCATTCAGGCTCCCAGATGACTACTAATTATGTGCCTCTTAAACTCCCAGGCGCAGGCTAATGAGAAGCTTCACCCTCAGGCAATAGCTGTGAAAGTGTGCGGTCAAACCTCTTCCAGGGAGAAGTTGGAGTTGCCCTTCTGCCCTTTCCCTCTGTGCTAAACCCAAGAAGATAGCCATAGGAAGTCCTCACACTTCTGTATAAAACCATCTCTTAGTTTAATGTGGTCCCACAAATGCCAAGCCCTATCAGCGCTCAGAGCTGGGTGATTTGGGGGCCCATCCCTCAGGTGACAGCCATAAAAATTAGGGTGCTCCATGTGTGGACAAGCTCCTTCCCACGGTGAAGCTGGAGGCTTGGTTTCATTGTTGGAGTCAGCCAGAGGAAGAAAGCAGAAGTGCCCACTGGCTCCTTCAGGCTCCTGGGAGGATCCCAGTCAGCACTCAGATAAAGGCTGATGAGACGTTGGACCCTCGGGTTGCAGCTGAGAATGTATGTAGTCAGGCTCCTTCTAGGGAGAAACTGGGCAATTGGCATTTTCACCTGTTCCCTCTGCAGTGAGCCCAGGGGCAATAGCCAAGGGAATTGCTCATGTGCACATTTAAAAACTGCATCTTTGGGGGTGCCTGGGTGGCTCAGTTGGTTGAATGTCTGACTCTTGATTTCGTCTCAGGTCATGATCTCAGGGTCCTGGGATCTAGCCCTGCACTGGACTCTATGCTCAACGGGGAGTCTGCTTGGGGATTTTCGCTGTCCCTCTTGTCTGCCCCTCTCCCCACTTGCGTTTTCTCTCTCATCTGTCTCTCAAATAAATAGATCTTTTAAAAATACTGCATCTTTGTTTAATGTGGTCCTGGGTAACTCACAAATTTCAAGTGCCATTGGCTGTCAGAGCTAGGTAATTTGGAAGCCTCTGTTGCAGGGCAGTTGTAAACACTGGGGCACTAGATGTGTGGACAAGCTCTTTACAGGGAGAAGCTGAAGGCTTGGTTTCATTGTTGGAGCAAGCCAGAAGTAGAAGGCAGGGAAAATGCCCACGGGCTCTTTTGGGTTCTTGGGAGGATCCCAGTCAGTACTTGGATATAACCTGATTAGAAGCTGGGAATGTATACAAGGCATACCCCTTCCAGGGAGAAATGGAGATTGGCATTTCTTCCTCTCTAATGGGCCTGGGGGATAATTGTGGGGAGTGCTTGTGTGCCCATTTAAAAATTGTGTCTTTTTTTAAATATCTGATTTGTGGGGTGCCTGGGTGGCTCAGTCGTTAAGCGTCTGCCTTCGGCTCAGGGCATGATCCCGGCGTTCTGGGATTGAGCCCCACATCAGGCTTCTCTGCTGGGAGCCTGCTTCTTCCTCTCCCACACCCCCTGCTTGTGTTCCCTCTCTCGCTGGCTGTCTATCTCTCTGTCAAATGAATAAATAAAATCTTTAAAAAAATAAATAAACAAATAAATAAATATCTGATTTGTGAATACCAAGCCCCATTGGCTCTCTGAGCTAGATGATTTGGGAGCCAGTCCCTCAGGTAGCAACCTTCCTAGTTGAGGTGCTAGATATGTGGTCCAAAACCTTTGTTTTTTGGAGAGAAGCTTGAATTTGGTGGTTCACTCTCTTTTGTAGGGTGCTGTGCCTGGGGTGGATTTTATAGCAATAGTGTGTCTCAGCTTTTTCCACCTGTTTCAGTGTGGGCATTTTCTCAGTTGCCTGATGTGTAGGAGTCACTCAACTAGTTTCTGAATTTCTCTTGGAGGGGACTGATCCATGTGTAGCTGAATATTGGGTACATCATTGGGAAGAGGGACAGTCAGGAGCCTCCTGGCTTGCCATCTTGCCAGTGTCCAAAAATCGACTTAGGTTACTGGTTTATTTTAATAGGATATAACTCAGAAACAGCCAGATGGAAGAGGTGCATAGGGCAGGGTATATGGGAAGGTGTGTGGAGCTTTCATGCCTTCTGCAGTGTGCCACTTTCCCAGGATCCCCAAATATTGATTTTGTTGAAGAATATGAAAAAGATCTGACCTCATGCAGAGATGTAGTTGGAAAGAGGAGTATTTTAATAGGCTCTTCAGAAGACCATGGATAGTCTCCTTAGATACTACACCAACATTCAACATGTGGTATTTTTAGAGTTTAGTGACAGTGTGGAATCTGAAACCATATCATTGAACTTTGCATACTCCACTACATTGCAATCTATCGGTCTATCTTGCCTTTTTAATGGATTTTTTTTTAACCAGTGCGTGATTTTGTTAACATCCTGCACTAGTTTAATCGCTTGAAAAAATATTGATCTTCCAGAGGATGACACGTTTTAGCATACAATATCAAAGAATCTACAGTAGTTAATAGCACCACCAATTTCATTACAAGTCTTTAAGTATTGGACAGCTCTCGTGCTCACTGTGGTGAATATCTAGTTTTACCAAATTCCAATTTTTGCTTGAAACCTTGAATTTGACCATTGACAATGCTGTCAGATGTTTCCTTTGAAAGGATAGGTTATATTTGTTAATTTCTGAGAAAGTATCACCAAATACTCAAGTCTGAATACACCATAGTTTTCCCATACAATGGAATATTACTCAGCCATTAGAAAGGGTGAATACCCACCATTTGCATCAACATGGATGGAACTGGAGGGGATTATGCTAAGTGAAGTAAGGCAAGCAAAGAAAGACAATTATCATATGGTTTCACTTCTATGTGGAACGTAAGGAATAGCACAGAGGACCATAGGGGAAGGGAGGGAAAACTGAAGGGGGAGAAATCAGGGAGGGAGACAAACCATGAGAGCCTCTGGACTCCAGGAAACAAACTGAGGGTTTCAGAAGGAAGGGGGTGGGGGGATGGGGTAGGCAGGTGATGGGTATTAAGGAGGGCACATGTTATGATGAGCCCTGGGTGTTATACGCAACTAATGAATCATTGAACACTACATCAAAGACTAATGATGTACTATACGTTGGCTAACTCAACATAATAAAAAAAAAAAACACATAATTTTTCTCTCATTCTTTCTTTTTTTAAGTGGGCTCTACACCCAACATGGGGCTTGAACTCATGACCCCCAGATCAAGAGTCACATGCTCTACCGACTGAGCCAGCCAGGCACTCCTCTCTCATTCTTTCAATTGAAAAATACATTTTATGAAAAGCAAGGCTAGTTTGACTTGCAACACAAACAAATGCACAATGCCTTACCTTGATTCCACTATCGTACCTTAATATGCATCAGAAGTACTTTATATGTATTTCCCATTTTGTCGCAGAAAATATTAAGAAAGATGTGCAGGGGCGCCTGGGTGGCTCAGCCGTTAAGTGTCCTCCTTCAGCTCAGGTCATGATCCCAGGTTCCTGGGATCAAGCCCTACATCGGGCTTCCTGCTCGGGAAGCCTGCGTCTCCCTCTCACACTCCCCTTGCTTGTGTTCCCTCTCTCACTTTCTCTGTCAAATAAATAAATAAATAAAATCTTTAAAAAAAAAAAAGAAAAAGATGTGCATTCGAGGGTAGATATTTAATAAAACTAACTGCTGCATCAAGGACATTCTTAAGTGAAACTGACTTTCCCCCCTTTGAGTGCATGGTGGTAAAGAATACAGTAACTAGCTAGTATAGTTTGGTGCTACTGCCTTGATGTGTCCTAAGGCAGCAGCACTTTTACCCACCATTGCTTCTGCGCCATCAGTGTCAATGTCAACATAGTGAAAAAGGAAACTGACTTTTTACTATTATTATAAAAAGAGTCTTGACCTTGTGGACCCCTGAAAGAGTCTCGAGAACTGTCAGAGATCCCTAGACCACTTTGAGTACCATTACTCTAGCATTGCTATTAAAAGAATAATACAAGAATGTGTAACTAACAATCCAGTAACGTGGTAAATAGAAATAATTTTTAAAATACTTAAGGCAAGAAAAGAGAGAGAAATGAATATGCATAAGTAGAACACATAGTATAATGGTAAATTTAAACCCTTAAGATTAGTTTTTTCCGTGGTCTTCAATACAAGTAGAACCCAACAGGTACTCCAAATCATTCTGCCAACATTTTGAGACCAACTCGCATCCCAGGGTGAGTGCAGTCTGGCCCTAATCTGAGACTTGTGCTTCAAATGAGGAGAATGGTAGGAACTAAGGTCGCTATTTAAAGTCATGTGAGCAACAAGGTTAGAAAGGAATAAGATAGAAAATAAACCACCCCTACTTTAGTAAATGAGAATAGCAGCTCAAACCACTTCACTTACGAATCTATGAACAGACACTTTTCCAATGAAGACATACAAATGGCTAACAGACACATGAAAAAATGTTCAAAATCATTAGCCAATCAGGGAAATTCAAATCAAAACCACACTGAGATACCACCTTACGCCAGTTAGAATGGCAAAAATAGACAAGGCAAGAAACAACAATTGTTGGAGAGGATGTGGAGAAAGGGGATCCCTCCTACATTGTTGGTGGGAATGCAAGTTGGTACAGCCACTCTGGAAAACAGTGTGGAGGTCCCTTAAAAAGTTAAAAATTGAGCTACCCTATGATCCAGCCATTGCACTCCTGGGTATTTACCCCAAAGATCCAGACCTAGTGAAGAGAAGGGCCATATTCACCCCAATATTCATAGCAGCATTGTCCACAATAGCTAAATCGTGGAAGGAACCGAGATGCCCTTCAACAGATGACTGGATTAAGAAGTTGTGGTCCATATATACAACGGAATATTACTCAGCCATCAGAAAGTATGATTACCCAACATTACTCAACTATATATATTTCTACAGGGGCACCTGGGTGGCACAGCGGTTAAGCGCCTGCCTTCGGCTCAGGGCGTGGTCCCGGCGTTATGGGCTCGAGCCACACATCAGGCTCCTCTGCTAGGAGCCTGCTTCTTCCTCTCCCACTCCCCCTGCTTGTGTTCCCTCTCTCGCTGGCTGTCTCTGTCTCTGTCAAATAAATAAATAAAATCTTTTTTTTTTTTTAAAAAAAGTATGAACTTACATAAACGTTGGCTCAAATTCTGGTGCCAATTATTCAATTTTTTAAAAATACAAAGTACTTCTTCACACTGAAGCAAGCCTGTAGCATTCACTATCTTTGTGACCTTGCATGAGCTACCCTCTCTGAGCTTCAACGTTTCTCCTTTGTAAAACGAAGATAATTGCCTCCCAGTGTTGTTGTGAAGATGAATGAGGTAACACTTGTAAAATTCCTGGAATATAGTGAGTGCAGCGGTGAATCAAGAGTGAGGTGGTAGGAGTTGTCTGCCACAGAGCAGAGGAGTATTTTATCACTGATTTTGTTTAGAATTTTGGGCTCATGGCAATAATAAAGGGCATACCAAGTTTAGTCAGTATTATTTAAGTCCTCTACAGACAATTCCTGCACTGGGAGCATACCACTCGCAAAACTCTGCTCTTGGTAGCTTTTCAGTGAATATATGTCATTTATTATCTTACAATGAGGATTGGAACTTTGAACAAACTTGGTCTTTGGAGTTTGGATTAAAAGACATTCATTCCATTGGGTATAGCCTTTGGCTTAGGATATTGGTGGGATTTTTAAGTTAAAAATTATATAAGTGGTATAGTAGAAAGAAAACACTATATATCAAATGAGTATTATCTTCCCTCTTAACCATGGGATCTTGAAGATGAGATTTGTTGACCATTCTAAAAGTGTTTAGGGAGGGGCACCTGGGTGGCACAGCAGTTAAGCATCTGCCTTCAGCTCAGGGCGTGATCCCGGCGTTATGGGATTGAGCCCCACATCAGGCTCCTCTGCTATGAGCCTGCTTCTTCCTCTCCCACTCCCCCTGCTTGTGTTCCCTCTCTCGCTGGCTGTCTCTATCTCTGTCAAATAAATAAATAAAATCTTTAAAAAAAAATAAAAATAAAAAATAAAAGTGTTTAGGGAATGTCCTTTTACCCTGTTTCCAATGGCAGTCCCATTGCATGGAGTACAAGAATAGACAAGTGGCTTTATGTTGGGAAAGGTGGGCAAGGAGGGCTTTACGTAAATATTCTCATTGAATCTTCTTGGCAACCCTGTGAAGTAATTGCTGAGGTAAGGGTATTCTCTCACTTTTGCTGAGGAACAAACAGATTTGTGAATGAGGTTTAGGAGAGGGGAATTTTATTTTTCCGGTAGTAGGAGAGGGGAATTTTATTTCTCTGATCTTTCACTTTCCAAAGTAGGCAAGGATCACTAGTTTGCTTGAAACTTAGAAATGGCTTTAAATTATATACTGATTAGAGTCTGTATGCGGTTTAGATTGGCTGGGCTAACAAAGCCTGTGAGTCAAGAGTAGACAGTCATGAAGTGGTTTGAATAATTTCCTATTCCTAGTTGTTCTGTATTACCATCTGCCTCTACTATGCAGTGGTGAGGTCCCTCAGAGCCAGGGCCTATACTGTTCATCCCTGTATTCAGATTGATTAGTAAGGTTTTGTATGGTGTCCTTAGAAACAATCTTTAAGTAGAGGGGGTACAACGTAGGAGAACAGAAATCCTCAGGTCATACTTCAGCCCTACACCCCTTTTGTCTCTCAAATCCTGGAGCCTCTCTAGGCATCAGTGAGATCCCCATATAACCATGAAGAATTAGATAGAAGGAAGCAACTCTCCTAGACCAAGAGGAGGAGAGACTGGTACAACGTTGGGTACACTTTCATGAAAGGCTGGATCTACAGGCAGAAGATCATTTGGTCAGATGCTTAGGCTTTGACCTGGAACTCATCTGGCCTTTCCCCACAACACACCCTGGGCTTCATATAAAGACAGGCCTCTGAAGACGACACCTTTTTCACTGTATCCTGAACTACGTGCCCCAACCTGCCTGTCTCTACTTGCCAACTTATTCCTAATTTTCCCAGTTTCTGACCATGTAACCCATCTTCCCCAACAGAGTTTCATCAAGACCTAATTTTAGCATCACTTCCTCAACTCTGAACTTTATATTACAAGTTTGGCCATGATTTGAATTCTCCCTCTGGTTACTCCATCATTGGCTTTTGATCACAAGAGAAGAAGCTACTGGTAGTGCAGGCCATCTTAGAAGGTCATCTTCCTCAACTCTGAACTTTATATTACAAGTTTGGCCATGATTTGAATCCTCCCTCTGGTTACTCTGTCATTGGCTTTTGATAACAAGACAAGCAGCTACTGGTAATGAAGGCCAAATGTGAAGGCAAAACCTCATGGGATCATGAAGTGAAGATTATTTGAGGTCTCTGGAAACCTAAAGATGACTTGGGATATGTTTTTCTAGAATTTGATTTCAAAATCACATATATAAGATCATATAATCTGCAAAAAAGATAGTTTTACTTCTTCCTTTCCAATATGTATGCCTTTTTATCTTTTCCTTGCCTATTTGCCCTAGCTAGAATCTCCACTATAATGTTGAATAGAAGTGGCAAGACCAGACATTTTTTTGTCTTGTTCCTGATCCCCTAGGGTAGGCTTTTGCTCTTTCAGTCTTTAAGTATGATGATAGATATGGCTTTTTCATAGATACCCTTTTTAGATTGAAAAACTGCCCTAGTTTTTAAATCATGGAACGATGCTGAATTTTGTGAAAGCATTTTGCTGGGACCATCGAGGTGATGATGAGTTTTTATCCATTGTTCAGTTAATATGATCTAATAGATAGATTGATTTTTGCATATTGAAATGACCTTGCATTCCTGAGTTAAATCCCAGATGGTCATAGTGTATAATCCATTTATATGTTGCTGTATTCTGTTTGCTAGTATTTCATTAAGGATTTTTGCATCTATATTCATAAATGATATTGATCTGTAGTTTTCTTGTGATGTCTTTGTTCGGTTTTGGTATCAGATTAATACTGGTTTCATAGAATTAGTTAGGAAGTGCTCTTTGCTATTCTATAGTTTTGGAAGAGTTGTGAAGTATTGGTGCTAATTCTTTTTTTAAATGTTTGATATAATTCCCTAATTAAGCCTGGAATTGTCTTTATGAAAAGTTTTTTTTTTTAAGATTTTATTTATTTGACAGAGAGAGAGACAGCCAGCGAGAGAGGGAACACAAGCAGGGGGAGTGGGAGAGGAAGAAGCAGGCTCCCAGCGGAGGAGCCTGATATGGGGCTCGATCCCAGAACGCTGGGATCACACCCTGAGCTGAAGACAGCCACTTAACAACTGAGCCACCCAGGCGCCCCCTTATGAAAAGTTTTTGATTACCAATTCAGTCTTTTTTATTTGTTATGTGTCTGTTCAGGTTTTCTATTTCTTCTTGAGTCAGTTTCAGTAGTTTGTGTCTTTCTAGGAACTTGTCTATTCATCTAAATTATTTAATTGTTTGCCATGCAGTTGTTTGTAATATTCCCTATAATCATTTGTATTTCTCTAGGTTATTTAGTATTGTCCCCTCTTTTATTTCTGGTATTAGTAATTTATGTCTGTTCTAATGTTTATTATGTCATTCTTTTTTGAATTCTTTGGATTTAGTTCTTCTTTTTCTAGTTTCTTAAGTTGGAAGTTTGGTTATTGATTTGAGACCTTTCTTCTTTTATAATGTAGGCATTCAAAGTTATACATTTCCCTCTTATGTATAAGCTGCACTGCAGCATTAGCTTCATTCCATAGACTTTGGTATGTTGTATCTTAATTTTCATTCATCTGAAAATATTTTTTCAAATTCTCATGACGTCTTCTTTGACCCATTGATTATTTAGTAATGTGGTTTTTAATTTCAACATACTTATGAACTTCCCAAAATTGATTTCTAATTTAATTCCATACTTTGGAATTAAAGTGGGTGAGAGAACATACGTTGTATGATTTCAAACCCAGAGTGACACTCCCCCTCTATAAGGTGGACTTTGGAGGAAGGCAGTAGCTCCTGGTCTTTTCAACTTGCCTCTCCCTGCATGAAATCTCTGCATTTTGAGCAAGTTGGGGCACAGATAATTAAGGCCAGTATTATTGGCCTCCTACACCTAGAGTAGAGCTTATACCCTATGAGTGAAGGTGGGATGGGTGAAGAGAGACCCAATGCTCTCTGCCATGCCTGGATGAAATAGAGCTTTTGCAACATGGTGTTGTGAGGAATGAGAAACAACAGAAGCCTGATTGTTCAGGGTGAAACTGTATCCCCAAGACTGGGGGAGAAGGAGCCCCTGTCTTCTAGGTTGCACATGCCCAGGGTAGACCTTACATAACATGAGCTGGTGGAAGAGAGAGTAATAGACTGAATTGTGGCTCAATTGCCATAGACTCTCACTGTTCCTACTGAGATTTAGTAGATTTTCTTGAATAAATGTTTTTCCGTTTTTGGTATGCCCTCAGGAAAATCTCCAGAAACTTCGAATGATTTGTTAAAAATAATTTTCATTACTTAAACTATTGTTTGACTGGGGAGAGGGTAAACTGGAATCCTTAACTGCATTATTCCAGAAGTCCTGCCTCTCAAATAGTATTTTTATACATAGAAACTTCTCTAGAAAATCATCTTGCACCTGTCACCTTTCCTTATTTAGGCAAATTTGAATGTATCCGAAGACTCAGGCTCCCTAGAAGTCGTCTAGAAGTTTAGAGATCAGGTGACATGAATAATAACCTCAGAAAGTGGTTGTGTTGAGTCAGTGATCTTCCTCGAATATTCCATTGTTTTTGGGTTTTTTGTTATTTTGACAAAGATCACCAAGGTACTTCTGTTGTCAGGCTAGATAACTTATAGTGTCAGTTGCTATCTATATGATCATGAAAGAACTGGAGGGTGAATATATCTGTTTGGCAGGAAGGAACACCCTGCCTACCTGGTCTACCTTTGAGTTGCATCCACTGCACACATTTTAGCAATCTTGGCGGTAAATCTACATTTACCGCCAAATCTTGTCTTACATGGCTCTGTATATAGGATCCTAGAAAAATCTGTGTTGATTTGGAAATGTTTTTAGACATGATGAAGAGAAAAGTCTCCTGCATTATGAATGGGGCTGTTATTGATTTGATGCCCAATGTCTGTTTTCTTGAAAAATTTATATAGTGCCTTCAGCGATCAAAGCATTCTGCTAGTTTATTGACCCCAGCTCATCAAGCACTTCTCTTCCCTTCTCAAGAAAAATGAAGCGCTTTGCTTCTGATAAAGGACCACTTAACTGTGGTCTCTGCATATTATTTGAGAATTCTACTTGTTTCTATTAATCTATATGTATAAACTTCATGGAACAAGGATCTTTGAAAATTTAACTATTTAAGGTCTTTGTGATGTTGCCTTTGTGTTGTGATGATAAGCCCATGTTAACAAAGATAAAATAATGATTGAGTATGCTTCAGTGAAATTCTTTGGCTATCTTATCCCCAGCCAAGATGTCTTATGATGATAGACAAAGTGTTCCAAGGGATCTACAGTGAAGAACTCCCATGAACAATATAGTGATTCATCAGTTCCATACATCACCTAGTGTTCATCACAAGTGTACTCCTTAATCCCTATCACCTATTTCACCCATCTCCCCACCCTTCTATTGTACACCTGAAGCTAATATAACATTGTATGTTAACTATACTGGAATTAAAATTTTAAAAAAAGAAACTCCTATATACGTCAGAAATGTCATCACTTCCTGGGATCCGTTCAATAATACTTAAGGAAAACACTTCCTCCCCATTCCCCAGGCCATGGGAGACAGACTTCTATCATCTTTTCTATCTTTAAAAGATAGTTTAGGGAAGGAAATTCTGCCCCTCTGTCCATTCTTCTACTTGCTTCTATCTAATGAAGGAAGGATATACTAATATGATTGGTGATTGCCTGACATCCATTGAGCCACATTTAACAAATGAGGAAAGTAACAGTGATTCCAAAACAGGATTAGTATTACTGTTTCTCTCTTTCTCCCTTTAACTGCCTTATTCATGGCTTGGTAAATGTGTAAGCAGTTATCTGCTCCCATGTGTAAGCACACATACATGTAAGCATACCTGGGGCAGGGCCTACAGCATGCCCTCTGTATGGAAACTTGATCTTCTCTCACTCTCACTCTTGCTCTCACTCACTCACATTCTCTCTCTCTCTCTCTCTCTCTCACACACACACACACACACACACACATTCACACACACTTGTTTGCACTGTTGCTGGTGACTGTGGTAACTATATGGGTAAGGCAGACCTCTGGTCTTTATAGATGGCTTTATAAGTCAGGATTTACCATATAGATACAGCTCTCTGCACAGACAGGTCTCAAAGTATACTTTCAGCAAGGTAATAGGAAGATGTGGTTTTGATCTCAAGATCCAGCTACATTCTCCAACCTAGCTTTAGCAAGAAAGCTGTATGTTTGGGGGGTTATCGAACATTTGCCCTGATCACTAATAAAGCTGAAACTCTGATCCCCATTTAACTATCAGTCACCATTAAGAATTTTTTTTGCATTAGGCCGAACCCAGAATGGAGAAGGAGTGAGACTTAGTTCTTTCCTCCAATTAACAATGGTTACTAACAATCCATTCCATAATTCTCTGTTTTGACAGCCCTAGTAAACAACTTATTGAAAAGAGGAAAAGACTGTATGGGTCTTTGAAATGGCAAGTCTTCAAGTTCCTTGACATCTTTACCTCTGCCCAGATCAACCATGATCTACTGTGGCTTTGTACTCACAAAATAAATCGAATCTAACATCATGATGGGGGCTGTTTTTATCCCACCAAGACTCTGACTCCAGCAACCTCCACCCCGGAGCCTGATTCAGCCAAATCCTATATATCTGGTAAACAAACCTGGTATAAGATATGATCTCATCTGGAAAGTACTGAATAATGATAAGGATGATTGTACACAGCTGTACTCCTGACAGAGAAGACCTATACCCATGAGTTTATGGCACAATACCACCACTATGGTCCTTTCAAAATAGTGACTAAAGTCACCAAGACTTTTAGCAATTTCATGTTTTAAATGATCATTTCGAGTGACATCTTCACCAGGATCAGGAACAGGATGGGGTGACCCACGTAATCCTTGTACCCCTTCCCTACCATTCCTAGAGGTCATTCTTGTTTTTATCTCCAACATTGCCTTTTCACACAGTGCTGGCATTTTTCCAGCAGTGATGGATATTCTTCTCATAACACATTTAATATCTTGCATCTGTCTTCCATAGCATCTGCATTACGAGATGCTGTAACAAATTACCACAAAATTGGAGGCTTAGCAAAACAGAAATTTACTCTGTCATAGTTCTGGTTTAGCTAGAAGTCTGAAATCAAAGTGTCAGCAAAGCCACATTCCCTCCCAAGACTCTAGGGGAGAATCCTTCCTTGTCTCTTCCAACTTCTGGTGGCTATGGGCATTCCTTAGCTTATCACAGCATAGCTCCAGTTTCTGCCTCCCTCTTCACATCGTCTTCTCCCCTGTGTCTCCCTTTGTGTCTTCTTTTCTGTCTATTATAAGAACACTTATCAGATTTAGGGCTCACCCTAATGCAGGATGATCTCATCTCAAAATTCTTACTTTAATTACATCTACAAAGACCCTTATTTTAAGTAAGGTCACATTCTGAGGTTCCAGGTGGACATATCTCTTTGGGGGGGGGGACGCCATTAAACCCCCTACAGCAACCAAGCACCATTGTGTATTTTCAGAAACTTGTTCTATGCATGGAGCCCCTGGTTTGTATTCTGAGTTTTGAGGGTATTCTTTCCCATTTATAGTTACACTCAACTCTGAGATCTGCCACTTCATACTGTTTCTCTAGCTTTGATCTTTGGCTTCTGTATCAAGATTCTTTTGGCTACAAACATAGATGGCTTAAACAAGAAAGGGGGGGACTTACTGGTTCATGTTAATGAAAATCAAGGGATAATAATGGCTTCAGTTGTAGCTTGATACAGAGGCTCAAGTGGTAATATTAGGGTGACTTTCTGTGAATATCTTAGCACTGCTTTTGTCTTTGCTAGCTTTTCCAGATTGGCTCCTGTTTTGTAACAAGGTGGCTGAAGCAGCCCCAAGTTTCATATTCTCATACAACCAAAGTCAGTGGGGGAAAAAAGTAGTTCTACCTCTCAGAAATCTCAGTAAAGGACTCACGGCTTCTCATTGGTTCAGATTAGGTCACATGCCAATCCATGAGGTAATCACTATGGCCAGGGATATGCTGATTTGCTTGGGCCGAACAAGTTCCACTCCTAGAACTGAGAGTGGAGGTCAATTCCAACCAAACCAAATAGACTGAAAGTTGGGCAAAGTGGATCATGAAGTAAAAGATGAAATTATATTTCTGTAAGACTGGAGAATGAATATTGTGGGAATATCAGTGTCCACTGAAGCTTCCCTCTTAATAGTGACTTGGGTTCTGTCTTTGGCTAAGCTATCATTTGCAGCCCTGGATAAATATATCATCTCAGTCCATAACTTCATGGTATCTTAATGAAGCTGCGTCCTGAGACTTGCCTCGGCTTTCTGGCGGAAGCACTGCCCATGGGCTACACAGTATGTTCTGCTCAGTGCCCCAGATATCACGCACGGATGAAGAGGATATCTGGTAGAACTTTTCTCCTGTCCTATGTTCAACAGGTGTCCAAAACACAGCCTGGCTTTCCTAGAAGTAAGGATTGAGTAGATTTTCAGAGCTAGTGCTCTCTCTAGCAGTATGTCATTTGGTTTTCTTTGTGGATGTGATTCTGGGATGAGCGTTAAAACCAAAAGCTTTCTATCTGGGTTATCATGGAACCCTAAAATCCCCAAAGGACGAATCAAGTTGAAATTCTATGACAGAGCTAATCCTCAAAAATCGAGTACCGTAATCAGTCATGAGACAAGATGGTTCCTCTAGGCTCTTAATATTGCCTTATATTGTGTGAGCAATTCCTGCCTGCATCTATTTCAGCCACAAACAGCCTCTATAATACACATGCACCCCGGCCCAGGGATTCTCTTGCACAAAAGAATGGCTCACTGTGTTGTGTCGGAAGTATGTGTCTGTATTCAGTAAGGGCAAATTCAATTAGAGTAAGCTAGGAGGGGGAAGATTTGAAGAGCATCAAAAAATACTGAAATGCCTCAATTGCTGCTGGCATCCAAAGAGCAACATCTCCTTGCTTATTTGGTTAAGTGGGTGAGGGGTGATATAAATTAGTACAATAAAATAATAATTACTGTTTATTAGTTAATGGCTATATGATAGGCAGCATACTAATGCCCCATTTAATTTTTTAGCAACCCTATGAGGTGGTTATAATTACTCTTTAGTAGCCTGGACTGAAAGAGATAGAGATGGGACAAAATTGAGTAAGAATGACTTCAAGGCAGAGCGTGTATGCCAAGGCTAGAAAGGATAAGCCTACCACCCCCAAAGGGCTCAGAGGTCCTAATATTTACATGAATGCCTCCTTTGAAGCCTGGTCATGTTGATGACCACAGCAGAGATACCTAAACTTTCTTGGAATTCTCAGAGGATTGGAATGGGTTTATAATGTAAGACTTGAAAACCCACCAACTGACTTTGTACTCTAGGAGGACCAGAGGCTACTCCTTCAATAAGGGATGCATTAGTGATGGAGACACTAGTATCTTTGAGTTCAGCGATGGTTGTTATTCGTAGGCTGGGTTTGATAGTATGAGATTATACCATGGAAGTGGGCTCTATAATATCAATGTGGATGATGAGATGCTGGCATTACAGAAGCTAGATGGTAAGTCTGGGCCACCAACCATTATCGAAATAAAAGGTAGCAAAAATGGAATGGTAATCAGAATGCCTTGACACACAGAAATCTATGGCAATCAAGATAGGTCATGCTGGTCCTAAATGGGGAGTCAATGAGGGTATTGCTTAATTTGGTTATAATGAAAAATATGGAAAGCTTCTAATTGAAAGGTTGCTGTCAGATGCCACAATGGAAGATTGCACTCCCTCACACAATTTCCAGATTAAGTCAGTTCATAGACATATTGATTCAAATGATGCTGGGTCACCTCACATATAAACAGTGACTGTTCCTTTGATGTTTCCCCAAAGAGGCCGTTAGCCATTTTCCAGGATAGTTGTACACTGGACAAAAGGGGATATTTGGATTCTAAAACTGTCGGAGGTTTGAGCTGACATTGATCACAGAGGATGTAAAACATCCTTATGTTCCTCTGATTAGTGTGGAATCTCTCCGAATCCACAGAAGGAAGGGAGTTTCAGCCCAAGCCCATCTCACAGTGGGTCAGTGGGTCCACATACCTACATTGTGGCTCTTATCTGATCTTTGAGAATATATATATAATTGGGCTACACGTTCTTAGATGCTGGAAGCCCCCTTCAGTTGTTTCTCTGATCCATGGATTAAGGATCATTATAGCAGAAAGGACCAAGTTAGAACCCATCAACCTTTCCCCACCAGAAATTTAAAGCAGAAAATTATCATATTCCTAGAGGCACTGCAGAAATTAGTGTCACCATAGAAGATTTTGAAAATGTGGTCTTTTCTCTCACTGGTCTCTGTAAAACCACATGGTTCATGGCCAATGACAGTGATTACTGTAAACTTAACCAAATGGAAGCCCTGATTGCAATTGCTGTGCTGGATGTAGTATCTTTATGAAAGCAGATCACCCTAGTTTCTAGCACTTAGTGTACAGCTATTGATTTGGAAGAATGCTTTCATCTTGATGCGTATCAGCAGAGAGGATTGACAGCAGTTTACGTGGGAAAGACAGTTTCAAACACTCTCTTTCCTCAGCACTGTGTGAACTCAAGTTCATTGACAGAATATAGTCTATAGGAACCTTGAATTATCTCGAAATTCCTGAGAAGTTATTTCTGTCCACATCATATTAATTGGACCTGCTGAGCTGGAGTGGCAATTCTCCTAGACAATTGAGTAAGACACGGGTCCAGAAGGTGGGAGATAAACCCCATAAAGATTCATGGTCTCGTCATATCGGTAAAATTATAGGATGGTCTGGAACCTGCTGGGATATTTTCCCCAAGGACAAATTGTTGAACCATGGACCCATACCACCAAGAGAGGAGGACCTCACTTAATTTGGCCCTAATAGGAACGTGATAGTACAGACCTCCAGGGCTCTGGAGGAAGACCATGACATCCATAGCTCAGGAATGTTCTGTTTAAAAATGTATCAGAGAAGAGCCACAGTGTAGGTGTGTGGACTCACTGACCCACAGATTCCCACTGACTCTTGGCTCAGGTCTTGATCTCAGGGTCATGAGGTCAAGCCCCACGTCAAGCTCATGCTCAGCACAGAGTCTGTTTGAGACTCCCTCTCCATCTCCCTCTGTCCCTCCCCCTGCTCTCTCTCTCTCTCTCTAAAATAATGAATAAATCTTTTTTAAAAAAAGAAAAAAGATATTGGAACAAATAAGCTTCCAAATTCTCATAAGATATTTAATTTCATGAAAGTAATAAGAATTTGATTTCCTAACAGCTATAATTAACTTCAAAAATTTCTGATTTTCTAATTTTTATTTAATATTTGAAATAATTTTATTTATATAATTTGTGGTGAACTCAGTCATGATTTTATCTTGATAAATAAATAACATGCTAACTAAAAAATGTATCTAGGGAATGAGTATCTTTTTTCTATCTCACATAAAAGCTCTAGCTCTTGGGCTAGTGATGGCCCTGAGTGGGTTACCTTTGGTGACACAGATAAGGAGATTGGATAAAGGAGAAGAGCACAGGTAGATGTAAATTACTGTTAATATTCTATTTCTTGTTTGGGGTGGTAGGTTTATTGGTGTTCAATTAGGAGTAGATATATAAATAAATGAAAACACATGTGTGAACTAGTGATGATAAAGTATCATGAACTGAAAGTCATAATGAATTAGGTTTTATGTACTAGAGGTCTATCAGAAATATGTTTGTGGAGCAAGATTTAAAGAAATTATGTTCCATGTGCAACAAGAGAAATGATGCGGTACACAGGGACTTATATCAATCCTAAAAGTTTAAACTTACCTTTGCCCTCCTTATGCCCCAATAAAGAAGGATCCGAATGTACAGCAGTTTACAAGAATCCCACCAAGCAGTCTGGGTGGGAAATTTATAGACTGTGGGTAGCTCATGGGCCTGTTTCTGGCAGGCTAGGGAAGTGTTTCAAAGGAGCATCACACTGGACAGATGAACCATGAAAGAAGGATTGGTGGATTGGTACCAGGACCACAAAACAAAGGAACTAATTAATCTCTATCAGAGATGGCAATATGTGGCAAATATCTCTTGTTTCCCTTGCACACATTATTAACCAATCATTGCATTTTATCCCACTGCACTTGAAATGTGGCTTCTTAATTCTTTTCAACATAACACTCTGAGTGGTCAGAGTTAACAAATGAGGTGTAACCTATTTGCCATCTGCAGTCTGTAGACATATATCAGATGATTACTCTGAAGAGATGATAAACCAGTAAGCAGAATGCTAGCTAAATGTAGGATGTTGGAAAGTCAGGAAAGTTACATGGGGCATCATACTGGAGTAGTATAGCAGAATAGGGCCAGGGAACAAGGAAGAATTGGTTTCAAGTTGGTTAAAAATAAGGACTTGAAGAGAAGAGACCTAAAGATGGTAGCCCTACTTTCAGTGTGATTATATTGGGAACTTTTTTAAAAGATTTTATTGTTAAGTAATCTCTACCCAATGATGTGGGGCTTAAACCCACCACCCTGAGATCAAGAGTTGCACACTCTACTCTCTGAGCCAGCCAGGCACCCCTACATTGGAAACTTGTAAATGAGCCCAGTAATCTCCACTTTAGTAGTACCTTATTTTGTGAAGATTACATAAAATTCATGGCCACAATGAGGGGAATGTATAACCTAGTATGAACATGTTTTTCTTCCTCCATCAAGAGAAGATGACCATTAGTTACTACTCTTCAGAGTTACATTGTTCATCCAAGATTAGCCTTATAACCATACCACACTACAGGTGCAGTTACAGGAATTCTCCAGAACCATCTACAGGCTAACTTATAGAAGAAGGTAACTTTGGTCAGGTGGTGTTAGAGGGTACATCCTTGGTGAAAGTGAATAAGTGGGCCGAGACTATATATTTATGGCTTCTGTATGTAGTCTTTCTGTCTCTGTCTCTGTGTGTATGTCTCCCTCTCTCTGTATTTCTATACATATATAATATTTATACATATGAACTGTATATTATATACCATATATTTGATATATGTGAAATATATATACATTATATACATGAAATATATAAATATACTATGTATATACTCATAAAATAGGGAAGTTCAAACTCTATAGCAGTGCTATTTAGTAGAACTTTAAGTTGAAGAAAATGTTCCATATCTGTGCAGTCCAATATGATACCCAGTAGCCACAGGTGGCTATTGAGAACTTGAATTGTTGTTAATGCGACTGAGAATCTGGAGTTTTAATATTATCTAATATTAATTTAAATATAAATCACCAACTGTGGCTACTGGCTGCCATATTAGACAGCACAGCATTATAGAGAGTCATATCTGGTATCTTGAGTCCTCCTTGCATTGATTCCCTTTATCGCCTTTTCCTAAGACCCTGATGGACTCTCTGAGATCACTAGGATTCTGGTAACTGAGTTAGAACATCACTATGTAACTATTCTGATGATTTATTTTGCTTCTTTTATCCCATGTTTTCAAAATGGTAACCACTCTCCTAACTACCCCTCCCCTCAAGAGCATTCACAAATTCATGTTTAATTTATCTATCCTGACCTTTCACCTGACAAACTTCCCTAAGAATGGTAGAACCTTTTTTGTGGCCAAGGCATTCCAGCAGCTCTAGATTTTGCTCAAGTTTTCAAACCCAGCCCCCAGCAACCTGTCTTGTCTACAAAGTAGGGACACATGTCCCCAACTGGGGAGCATCGGCAATCTTTTTGTAAGACGATCTCAGGAGACTTTGGCCCATGTGTGTTCATCTTGAAGAAGCCATTTCCAGCTGTAATCAACTGCCCTGCATATGAATGAGAATTGTTGGTTTTAGAGATTGGAGGAACCATTCCCAGGAGGCCCAGCAAGTGGTGACCATGAAATCATAAGACAGCAGCCTGGAAAACTTCCAGGTGATGTGGAAGTCCAGCCAGTGCCAGATGTGGTAGACTCCCATGTTTGGGAACCCCACAGCTGCTTTTATTCTGTTGAGCATGTTTTCCCTTCCTTTCGGTAGACCACCAGCTGTTTTCTGTGCCTCAACTCAAGTTACAAGAGCAAAATTCACTTCAGCCCTGGGAAAATGATCCCCCTTAGCAACTCCATAGCAAATTCCTGAGGAGATGACCTCGATTACAAACTGTCTCAGTTAAAGTGGCCTTATTGGGCTTACTTAGAACAAAACTGTAACAGCTTCCATTGCATCTGTAAGTGGTGTAATTTGAGGAGGGGCTCCTCATAGTGTGAGTTCTGGGATTCTGGTTCACAGGGTGTAATTAGAGGCATAGCCACCTAGCCAGGGTTATTTGGAGGGCAGTCCCTGCAGGCACTAAGTGGCAGGTGTGATCTCAGTGACAGCTGCCCCTAAAATATACAGTGTCCATAAGACTAGATGCATGTTATTTAGAAATTAACCAAATGCTCTTCTTTGTTCTCCACAGAAATCTTACATTTTCCCCATGTTGTCCTGGGCAACTTCTTCCAAGTTAATAATTGGAAGTCGTTAAAGCAGTCCTTCAAAGATGTTCTTAGGTCTTCAGTTGTTAGTGCTCAGTCTCACACATAGAGATATTGTAAAGAGTCACTGTGTACGTAGTGAAGCATGAGGGGCCTTGACTGCTGAGGTTTTGCTTATCAGAGAGTCACTTTAGTGATGGAACTTGAGGGGCTTTTGAGAATAGGTGAACCATAAGGGGGATTGGTTGGCGGGGAGAGTCGTTTTTGTCTTTAGATTTAAAGGAAATAGCCAGGCTCCTATGCATGAAATGTAGTTTGTGTTTAGCCTAGTGGGACCTATATTAAAATTGGGCCACTACAGAGAAGATTAGCTTGTCCCCTGTCCACTGAACCATGTGATTTGGGGAGCAGGTGGTGCCATGCGCCAAGTTCATTCTAACATGTAGAATATAACGTATTCTTATGTTATCTGAGAATGTTGCATATCCTCTTATGACACGTAAAATGTTATGAGGTGCATCTGTGCATAAACATGGCAACAGTTAAACACGTGATCTGACAAGTGCTGTCTATGTGGTGTTGCTTCACTGGCAATTCAGATGTGGTCTAACTTGTGGGATAGCCTCTCCCATTAGTGTGTCTCTAGGGAGAGCTGACTCAATAGTGGGACTAGAAGCAGGGAGAATCCCCGTACTACCAGACTTCAGTGTTCACAGGTGAGACACAATTCCTGCAATTGGCCACATAAGAACAAAACGTGTACATAATTTAACCACAAGGTGACAACCTTTAGTTGACATCAGACAGAGACAGTTAAGAGGCTGGAGACATTCAGAAGGTGACAGTTACTTCTTTAATATGGAAGCTTTTATGCATTGGTGTGGTAAAATGAAATACAGTAACTTATATGGAAATATTTGGGGAGTCATCTGTCTCCAAGGAGAATTGAGGGCTTGCCTTGTGTGACTTCAGTGAAAAAAAAGGCAAGAGGGCCGCCTGGGTGCCTCAGTCAGTTAAGCATCCATCTTTGGCTCAGGTCATGATCCCAGGGTCCTGGGATCGAGCCCTGAGTTGGGCTCCCTGCTCAGTGGGGAGCCTGCTTCTCCCCCTTCCTCTGTTGCTCCCCCTGCTTGTGCTCTCTTGCTCTCTCTCTGTCAAGTAAATAAATAAAATCTTTAAAAAGAAAAAAGGGAAAAAAGGCAGGAGCAAGCTGTGTCACTATGAAGCCAGTCCCAGAGGGGGCAGCAGAGTCTGGCAAAAGCATGGTCGTGGGGGAGCAGCTTCTATCTATCTATCTATCTATCTATCTATCTATCTATCTATCTATCATCTATCTAATTTTCCAGCTTTACTGAGATATAATTGACATATAACATGGTGTAAGTTTAAGGTGTACAATGACTTAACTTGAAGCACTTACGTATTGCAATCTGATTACCACTGTAGTGTAAACTAACAACTCCATCACATCATGTAATTACCACTTCTTCTTTGTGGTAAGCACATTTAAGATCTACTCTTTTAGCAACTTTCAAGTACACATACAGTGTTGTTAGGTATAATCACATTGCTACACATTACATCTCCAGAACTTATTCATCTAACTGGCAGTTTGTACACTTTGACCAGCATCTTCACATTTCCCCCACCTCCTGTTAACAATGGTTCTACTCTGAGTTTCTGTGAGTTTTGCTTTTTCAGATTCCACTTGTAAGTGAGATCACACAGTATTTGTCTTTCTCTGTCTGACTTATTTCACTTAGCACAACGATTCATTCATGTTGTTGCAAATGGCAGGATTTCCTTCTTTCTCATGGTTCAATAATATTTCATTGTCTATCTACCTATGTGTCTGTCTAATCTATCATTCATTTATTTAATCTTCCAGATTTACTGAGATGTAATTGGCACACAGCATTGTGTAAACTTAAGGTATACGCATGTTGATTTGATAGACTTATATATTGCCATATGATTGCATCTCTATTCATCCATTGATGGACACTGAGGTTGTTTCCCAATCGTGGCTCTTGTGAATAATGCTGCAATCAACATGGGAGTACAGCTACCTCTTCCACATCCTGTCTTCATTTCCTTTGGCTATATACCCAGAAGTGAGAGTGCATGATCATATGGTAGTTCTGTTTTTAAGATTTGAGGCACCTTCCTACTGTTTTCTACAGTGGCTGCACCAGTTTGCATTCCGCCAACAGTGCGGAAGGGTTCGCCTTTCTTTGCATCCTCACCAGCATTTGTTTTCTCTTGTCTTTTTGGTGATGCAGCTACCATCTACTGAGCACCAGCTAGGTACTGGCATTTCATTTAATCTCCTGTCATTTGCATTTCATTTCATTTGCTTGCCCTTCGTATTTGCAGCTCAGCACATTTCCAGCAAATCAACCCATTACCTCTCTAATTCTCCACACCTAGGCTGCTAAAAGCTACTTGAGAAAATTTTCAAAAACCTGTGGATTGGTGTTCAACCTGCGTTGAGCTCTCTTTACATTTTCTGGCAATTGCTCTCAATATCCCTAAGCCACATCTCAAGATGTGGTCCTCTGACCAGCAGCATCAGCATCACTTGAAACTTGCTAGAAATGCTTATTCTTGGGGTGCCTGGGTGGTTCAGTCGGTTAAGCATCCAACTTGGTTTTGGCTCAGGTCATGATCTCAGGCTCAAGCCCCATGTCAGGCTCCATTCTCAGCGAGGAGTCTGCTGGAGATTCTCTCTCTTTCTCTCCCTCTGCCCCTCCACCCCCCCCCAAAATAAATAAATCTTAAAAAAAGAAATGCTTATTCTTAGGCCTTACCTCAGACCTGCTGAATCAAAAATTCTGGGGGTGGAGCCTCATAGTCTGTTTTAACAAGCCCTCCAGGTGGGTCCTCTGGGCAGCTCAGTCAGTTAAAAGTCTGCCTTCAGCTTGGGTCCCAGTCCCAGGGTCCTGGTCCCGGGGTCCTGGGATAGAGCCCCCATGATGGAGCCTTGCATTGGACCCCCTGCTCAGCGGGGAGTCTGTTCCTCCCTCTGCCCCTCCCCGCTACCGCTCATGTTCTTTCTCAAATAAATAAATAAAATCTTTTAAAAAACCAAAAAACAAACAAAGAAAACCAAGCCCTCCAGGTGATTGCGATGCCCGCAAGTTCAAGAACCACCGTTCTTGAACTCAAGAATCAATTCCAAATTTTTATCAGTAGTTTCGGCCTCTCTCCAGAACTCCAGGCAAACATGTTGACTCAATCAAAAAACATTTGAGTACCTATTCCCTGCCTCAGTATGACATCACTAACTTTAGTCCTAACACCTAGAAGTCATTCTTGATACTTCTCCGTCTTTATACCCAACACTCTTTGGAGTGGACATTTCACACAATAGATTTGGAAAAGACACAAACAAAATTCATAAAGGGGAATCGGGATAAAGATTGAGAAGGTTTGGTCAAGAAAGATAGCATTCACTCAAAACTGGATTAGTGTTGAGGGAACAGGAATGGGACAAAGTAGGAAGGAAAAGACCTACATTACGAATGTGGCATGTCAGATGTCACGGGGACCTAGCTGGCTGAGAAAACAATGAACAAGAGGGATGTTATGCAATGTATATAAGATCTCATGGGAAGAAGGATGAAAGGAATCACAATCTTGCCTATGAACTCTCAGGGAGAACAGAAATGCTAAGCTCATAAATGTGTATGAGGATTGGGAACAAAAATGACCAGAAGGGTTGCTAAAGCACACCATGGAAGAGAAGGCAGAGAAACAGGAGAAGGGAAAGAATAATTTTAGTTTATTCTTTTTATGAAAAATTGATGCGATGGAAATTTAATATTTGTAAAAATGAGGTTTGAGAAAACATTTATTAATATTTATTATATGTAAAATACTTTAAGAAGTTGTAAGCTCAAACAAGAATAATTTATGCAATAGTACTTCTAAAATTATAAGTCATTTTCATTACAAAGGATAATTCCTATCATGAGATGGAATCACCTTAACATGGTATTTGCGAGTCTATTACACATTAGTTCAAAAAGGGTGGCTGCATATAAAATGAGATCTGAGGAAGAATTCCTAGATTATGGATGCATAAACCCTATCTTGCATATTAATTCCATTCATCTTGTGTGACAAGTTCCAAGAAAGTGTAGGTCACAAAGAAATTGCAGTTCACTCCCTGAAGAAGAACTTCTTACAATGGGCTGCAATGGTGGTTCTCCCCGGTGGTACTTATTCTCTGTGAACTATTTCGGGCACACTTGTGGCTCTAGGGCTCAAAGTGGTTTCCCAAAGTGCATATATCTTGCCGTTTATCATGATAAATACCAGTGAGTTCTTTGTTCCATTCTTGCCACAACTTTGGAGGGTTTGTAGCAACGTGTTAGGCTCTACTGTACATTTATACAATTGCTGTAATAAGGGCTTCCTTCTCTTTTCATCTTAGAGCTTAAGAAAGCAAGAGAAGCTGGTAAAGTTGTTTACTCCATCCCAAAGAAAGGTATTTAAACTAGGTTACGTTATGTCAATATTTTTGGTCAATTCAGCCACACATACAATTAAATAGTCCTGCTACTTTCATAAAATGACATAACTGGGCGATTGAATAAAACTTTGGCAGAAAGAAGCAGTTTTATCTTTGCCTATATGCTGTATTTTCCCCCACAAAATAATTTTGCCAGTTTTTAAACAAATTGGCTGGCCAATCTATACTCTTTTTTTAAAAAAAATTTAAATTCAGACAACCAGTTATAATGTCAAGTGAATGCCTTGAATTACTTTTGCTTTTTAACCAGTTTTTCCAGCTGTCATTTTAGACACATCCTACTATGTTAATTAAGCTATCTATATGCTGCTCAAACAGCCGGCCAATTCAGTGAAAGCCGAACTGGTAACTGTGGCATGAAATGCACCAAACATCTGATGGATCCACTGAAATCTCACTCTTTACTCCATTGTTCTGTCACCTGTCTTCTTGACAAAAACTTAGTATGTTTAGAGCCTCCGTCTCCTATAGGTCTATGCAAACTCTGATTAATCAAAATGACTTCACAGAGACAATGGTTACCGGAAATTATGAGGTGGGCCTAGGCAAGTTGGAGTATGCTAATGGTCCCAGAAGCCTCTAGAAAAAAGTAAGACAGACCCAATCAGTTTTGCACGATTTAGATAGGTCCTAGAACAGATGGACCATCAATGAGCCTTTCAGGTTTAGAATTGTCTTATTTCGGCATAGTGTCCAATCCCCTTAAGTTGCAGATAAATAAAATGTGGTATATGCACACAAAGGATTATTATTTAGCCATAAAGAGGAATGAAGTGCTGATGCATGCTACAGTATGGATGAACCTTGGCAACATTATTTTAAGTGAAAGAAGCCAGTCACAGATGGGCTGGTAATACAGGATTCCGTTGATAGGAAATGCCCATAATTGGCAAATCTATAGAGATAGAAAGTAGATTCATAGCAGTTTAGGACTGCAGGGGGGATTGGTGATCTGGCAGTGATAGTTGAATTGTGCAGGGTTTCTTTTTGAGGTGATGAGAATATTGTAAAATTGTGGCAAGAGTTGCACAAGCCTGGGAAAATACTAAAAATCATGGAATGCTACAATTTAAAAGGATGAATTCTATGGCATGTGGATCATTTCTCAGTAAACCTGTGATTTTTTTAAAATCCCCAAAAGTCATATAGTTGTAACAATGCTTTGTCCGACTGTATTCTTCTAGGCCTTTACAGGCTACACAGTCAAGTGGGAAAAGAAAACGGGAGATTGGGAGTCATTAGTTGCTGGTTTCTCATACCTGCTCAGTTAGTTACTAATAAGCTGCACAATCTGGAAAAAGTCAATTTCCTCATATATGAAATGGGAATATCACCTAACCCCTTGCAGGATTGCTTCAAAAATGAAATGAGATCCTTTCAATAAAGAGCCTAGCACAGTGCTTGGCACATTTATAGCCACCCAAGAAATTTTAGTTCTCCTTCCCTTTCCATTCCCGTGTGGAATTTCTCATCTGCTTAGATTTCCTACTTGTGAACGTGTGCCAAAATGTCATTTCATCCCATCTTTCCTTGTGAGGTTACCACATAATCATCAAATACAACAACCTGAAGTGTGAGGTTTGAATAACACCTAAAGAAAACTTGACCATGTAAGTCATTAAAATGTGTCTGTATATGAGTGGAAAAGACACAAAAAGAAATGAAAATCAGAACTGGAGGACCCCAGCAGAGTGCACCTCATTGGTAACAGAAGCGTTTTGCAGTTGGCGACCCCCCCACAAATGACTAATCTCCAAGAAGAAATTTGATTCCTTCAACGGCAGGAAAAGAAGTTTAACACAGGCAGCTGTGGCAATAAATCTTCCTATCAGTTGTGGTTATAAGGCTGGAAAATCTTGAGTTAACTGTGCTGGTGAATCTTGAGCATTTATTTCTACTGGTTTGAATACATTTTTTGCTTTATGTACACAGAGATAGCTTGTAATAAAGCTACCATTAAACACTGGTGTCAGAAAACCACCAAAAAGAATTCATTTTCTAGCATCTATGGTAATAATATAGATGCCAGTTCATGACCCACAGTTTTCCTTTCTCTGTACAAATATTGAAATAATATTTCTGCCTGCAGTGTTCAAGATGGTGTCTCCTCAATCCCGGCCACAGAGAAATAAGCTAACGAGAGGCCTTTTTGATGATTTGTACGATAGTTAAAAGTTAAGTAATTGTTAAAGTAGTCATAGTTGCCAAAAATGTAGAGTCTACTGAGAGACCCCCAAATACTGAAGGAGGTTAAAAAGAATCCAGTTCAAGCACAACTGTGGAAAGTCTTGTGGTGATTTAAAAATTGGTAGCCTCGGTCTCAAAGTAATGTTTCCCCTTTCGGAACATGAAGGAGTATGCCCTTGCTTTGCAGCTGAATTGCTTCCTACAAACATGACTTGGGGGGTGGAGGAGTGGAGAAAACAAAGGTGGTGGAAGAGTAGACAGTTGCCTAACTAAACTAAAACTAACTAAAACTAGTTTACCTAACTAAAACGAACGTTCACTTCCATACGAATGTGTTTATTGAGAATTTGTAAGAATGGTTACTTTGGCTATGATTCTGCATAAACAAGATCTGCTCTTTTTCTAAGAGAAACTTTTTTTCTCTCTGGGCAGGTTTTGATTCATAAGTGTTCAAGTAGTTCCATGAGGAGGTCTTCTCTTTTTATGTACTTTTCCCCCCAGCTTTATTGAGATATAATTCATAGATAACATTGTGTGCATTTAAGGGGTGCGATGTTGTGATCTGATATGTATATATGTTGCAAAATGATTAATACAGGAGGGTTAGTTTACACCTCCATGACCTCATGTAATAACCATTTCTTTTTTATGGTGAAAACATTTAAGATCTGCTCTTTCAGCAACTTTCAAGTATATAATACAGTGTGGTTAACTCTAGTCACCATGCTGATCCCCAGAACTTATTCATCTTCTAACTGGAACTTTGTACCCCTTGACCAGCATCTCTGCATTTCTCCCAGCCCCCAAACCCCTCACAACCACCATTCTACTCTCCGAGTTCAGCTTTTTTAGATTCCAAATATAAGTAAGATCGTACAGTATTTGTCTTTTTTCTGTCTGACATATTTCACTTACCGTAATGCCCTCAAGATCCATCCATTTTTTTGCAAATGGCAGAATTTCCTTCTTTCCCATGGATGAATGATATTTCGGTATATTGTATCTTTTTTATCCATTCATCTGTAGATAGACACTTAGATTGTTTCTGTATCTTGGCTATTGTGAATAATACTGCAATAAAAACAGGAGTGCAGATATCTCTTTGAGATTTTTATTTCATTTCCTTTGGATATATATTGAGAAGTAGGATTGCTAGATCACGTGGTAGGTCTATTCTTCGTTTTTGAGGAGTCTCCGTATTTCCCATAGTGGCTACACCAATTTACATTCCCACCAACAGTGCACAAAGTTTCTCTTATTCACAACCTTGCCAACACCTACTATCTCTTGTCATTTTTCCCTTTTATTTATTTTTAAATCTGAGTATAGTTAACATACAGCGTTACATTAGTTTCAGGTGCACAGTATAGTAATTAAATAAGTCTATACATTACTCAGTGCTCATCACAATAAGTCTACTCTTTTTTTTAAAAGATTTTATTTATTTATTTGGCACAGAGAAAGACAGCCAGCGAGAGAGGGAACACAAGCAGGGGGAGTGGGAGAGGAAGAAGCAGGCTCCCAACGGAGGAGCCCAATATGGGGCTCAATCTCAGGACTCTGGAATCATGCCCTGATATGAAGGCAGACACTTAACGACTGAGCCACCCAGGCGCCCCCACAATAAGTCTACTCTTAATGCCCTTCACCTATTTCACCTATCCCCCCCACCTCCCCTCTGGTGCCCACCTATTTGTTCTCTACAGTGAAGAGTCTGTTTTTCCCCCCTCTTTTTGTTGCTGTTCTTTTGTTTTGTTTCTTAAATTCTGTGAGTAAAATCCTATGATACTTGTTTTTCTCTGACTTACTTAGCATTATACCCTCTAGATCCAACCATGTTGTTGCAAATGGCAAGATTTCATTCTTTTTTATGGTTGAGTAATGTTCCATTTTGTGTCTATCCCACCTCTTCTTTATCCATTCATTAATTGATGGGCACTTGGGTTGCTCCCATAAACACAAATATAGTCAACTGATCTTTGCAAAATGAGCAAAGATAATTCAATGGAGAAAGGATAGTCTCTTTAACAAGTGGTGCTCAAACAACTGGATATCCACATGTGAAAAACACAATCTAGATATAGTCCTACACCTTTTACAAAAATTAACTCAGAATGAACCAGAGACCTAAATTTAAACATGCAAAGCGTAACATTTCTAAAAGATAACATAGAGATAACCTGTGTTATGTTTGGTTTGATGATGACCTTTTAGATAAAACAGCAAAAGCACAATTCATGAGAGAAAAAATGGATAAATTGCAGTTCATTGAAAGTAAAACTTGTGCTCTATAAAAGACACTGTTCAGAGAATGAAATTATAATCCACGGACTGGGAGAAAATCTTTGCAGAACACATATGTGATAAAATACTTATATCTAAAATATATAAAGAACCCTTAATACGCAATGAGAAGGAATCATGTGATCCTCTCAATAGATGAAGAAAAAGCATTTGACAAAATACAGCATCCTTTCCTGATTAAAACCCTTCAGAGTGTAGGGATAGAGAATACATTCCTTAATCTCATAAAAACCATCTATGAAGAGCCTACAGCAAATATCATTCTCAATGGGGAAAAGCTGGAAGCCTTTCCCTTAAGATCAGGAACACGACAAGGATGCCCACTCTTGCCATTATTATTCAACATAGTACTAGAAGTCCTAGCAACAGCAATCAGAAAACAAAAAGGGATAAAAGGTATCCAAATCGGCAAAGAAGTCAAACTGTCTCTCTTCGCAGATGACATGATACTATATAGGGAAAACCTGAAAGAATCCACTCCCAAACTATTAGAAGTTATAGAGCAATTCAGTAATATGGCGGGATACAAAATCAATGCTCAGAAATCAGTTGCATTTCTATACATGAATAATGAGACTGAAGAAAGAGAAATTAGGGAATCCATCCCATTTACAATAGCAGCAAAAACCATGCGTTACCTTGGAATTAACTTAACCAGAGACGTAAAGGACCTATATGCTAGAAACTATAGATCACTTTTGAAAGATATTGAGGAAGACATAAAAAGATGGAAAAATATTCCATGCTCATGGATTGGAAGAATTAACATAGTTAAAATGTCCATACTACCCAGAGCAATCTACACTTTCAATGCTATCCCGATCAAAATACCGAGGACATTTTTCAAAGAACTGGAACAAATAGTCCTTAAATTTGTATGGAANATTTGTATGGGCCATAAAAAGCCCCGAATCGCCAAGGAATTGTTGAAAAGGAAAAACAAAGCTGGGGGCATCACAATGCTGGATTTCAAGC